>NW_020837985.1:12451974-12529701 GCF_003676395.1 Aethalodelphis obliquidens | reverse complement strand
ACACACACACACACACACACACACACACACACACACACACACACACACCACCTTCCTTGCCATTGAGGACGGAGGACGAGGAACGGTCTAATAATCTAGCCCTGCATCTGGAGAGTAAAGACAGAAATCCAGTCTGTGCTGCACACTCTACGAACTGGGTGTTATGGGGAAATTCTTGATGAGCGTCTCGTACCTTCAATGTTCTGGAACACAAAATGAATGAGCCAGTTGTCACGCTCTTGTCTCTAGGCAGCAAACCCACCCCTTTCTACTCAGCTTTGTGGTGCTGGGCTATGACTCGGCCAACAAAATTTCTGTTGTGGAAACTGACTTCATTTATCATCTGTCAATACGGAGTGCCAGAGGAAGGCCGGAAGGCTGGCAGGGAAGCAGGAGTGTATTCCTTCCTGTTTATTCGCTATTTCTGTTTTTGCCTCTGGTGTTTATAAGCTTCACTGAAGCGGTGGTTCTTCACCCAGAAGGAAGCAGTTTATTCCCATCTGCAGTGCTTCCAACACCCACAGGATCAACCGCCCTACCTGTCCCTAGAGATATCCTCGCTGAGCCAGTGCGCCGAGCTCCGCAGGGTCCCTCCTCTGAACTTCTCAGTGTTAATAACTCCAACTTTTCTCTTGGTTCCAGTTTTGTCTTTCCAGGTCTTCAAAACCTACTTAACGATTATTATATTAATTTTTCTCTTTTAAAATAACTGGCATGTTTTCTCTCTCCTAACTGGACCCTGACTGATAATAGGGACATGAATAAAATCTATCGCATAAAGTTGTCGTGGTAATTAAATGATAATATCTGGGAAAAATGTTTCCTAAATTATAAAGGGTAATGTAGTTGCTAATTTTTATCTTGTTTAATAAAACATGGCCATTGCATATGACCCCAGATACTAGAAATACGATCGTTTTTGAGTGCTACTGGGAGGCATAGTTTGTCCCAGCATAAAAAGAAAAGTTGTAATGGTTATAGTTATTCATAAATGAGGGTGATTCATTATGAGGTCATGATTTTTCTATCAGTGAAGAAATTCAAGTTAACCCTGGTTATAACTTCTATATATATTATATGAGAATATATATTTATATTTATATGCACGTGTTCATTAATTCAATCAACAATGGTTTTTAATACATGTGTGTATATTACTTTATAATATAAACGTATTATATTAAGTACTTAATTTTATTACTTAAAATGGTAATTATATGCGTGTTCACTGATTCAATCCAAAAAATTTTTAATATATATTGTGTGTATATTACTTTGGAACACACTGAAAATCATGAGTAGAACGTACTCTGTGCCCATCAGCAGCTTACATTTTAGTGGTGGAGACAGGACCAAACACTAGGGACACACAATCAAACGGGTTAAGGGACATGAGGAGATAAACACACATTGTTATGAGACCATGTAGAGAAGGCAGCTAACGCAAGAGATGTGTAGAAGTTAGCCAGCAAGAAGCTTCCCATTCAGGGAACTAAGAATGAAGGATAAAGTGTGGGTGTGGGTGGGCTGGGAGGGGGTGAGTGGTGCCAAGAGAGTAAATGAGAGAAGAGACACAGTCTGAATGAGGACTAGAGAAAGGCTCTGGTCTGTGCTTCCCGTAGTTACTTTCCTCTTCTGGTGAGCATGGCTGGATTCCAACATGCCTTACGGCTAAGCTCGCCTAGGTCGTGGCCATGAAAATCACGTGTGCATCAGAGCTCGATTCGCTTTCCGTAGAAAAGAAACATTGTCTTTCCATTTCAGCTTCTTCCTCTTACCAGAGGAATTAGGAAGGAATTACATAATCGATACTCTAAAGCATAAAAATAATTGTCTGATACAGTCCCAGTTGGGGGGAAAAAAGGATTTTATGATTATTCCCAAACTACAGATGAGGGAAGTGGAGTTTGGAGAGGCTCTATGGATTGCCTTAGGTTAGACAGATGGTACATATGTGAAAGAGAAGCCCCCCCTTCAAATCCTTTCACAGTACCACTCGACTGGAATTATATGCTTGGTTTTGAAAACATTTTTAATTATTTTGTAAAACTTTCATTTCAATGCAGAGTCTTAGTGTTTCTGTTACTGTTAATTCATTTTATTTTCCGATTGTGCTAAAGAGCCCAGGGGAGTTTCAGATTCAGTAAACGTGGCTTGGCTATCACTTGCACTGATCACCAGCAACACATCTAGACTGTTGGAAGGAAAACGAAACAGTCACATTTCAGCATCTGGTCAGATTTTCTGAAGCAAGGCAACCCGTTGCAGTGTGGTTGGCTTTTGTGGGTAAGGCTGGGAGGAAGCCCTTGAAGCAGAATAAGGTGTCTGAAGGAATCTGTGAGATACAGTACAGACATTTCTGGAACAAAGGAAATGCCAAATCATTACATTTGCAGCATTATTTAAATGGCCAAGTAAATATGTACTCAATACCTTCAACCCATCCTTCAGGCAGTCTGCATCTCTGAATCCTACCTATTTTTTTCATCCTTTCTGCCTTTTGATTTTTTTTTTTTTTTTTGGCCGTGCTGCCTGGCTTGCGGGATCTCAGTTCCCCAACCGGGGATTGAACCCAGGCTACAGCAGTGAAAGCTCTGAATCCTTACCACTAGACCACCAGAGAACTCCCTCCCCCTTTTGATTATTAACGTATTAACGCAAGAATGACAGTGATCTAAAAAGTGATAACTACTCAGCTAGGTGTGTTGTGGGTCAGAGCAAATCACACCAAACAACAACGTCACCCCTCTTTCTGTCATTTGCTATTTTCAAACACCTTAAAATTTATTCACTGCAGGCAAACCAATAGTTATATTTTTGATCATTGCTATCCAAAGGGTTTAGTTAACAGATTACCGTCAGCCTCAAGCACACTTAATGTCACAGTGAAGTGTTCCAACGGACAGGTGGAGATCCTTGGGAAACCCTGAGCTGCTAATACGCACTTATAAAGGCCATTGGTGGGTGTGCGTTTCTCAGGCAAGGACCAGACTCCACCCGCAGGCAGGAGGGGGGGCCTGACAGGAGGGAAAATTCTGATGTTAGCCAGAAGTGAATTAAAGCTTTAGAAATATGTGGTGACAAGGCAGAAAGCCAAGTACTCTAAATGGGGTGTGGAACTACTCAAGCGTTATCTGTAATGCCAAATGCTCTGTTCTAGAGCACAGCACTTTGAAAATCCTCATGCCCTTCACCGGGACTTATCTTGGAAACTGGGGCAGGGCTGTGTCTCAACGCAGGATCATGTAGTTGCATCTCTGGTGAGAAAAAATATGCAGAGACAGGAAGCTAAGGAATGAGCAGACATGCTCTAATGTGGATCAAGGGTGAGGTCACATGGACAAGTGATTATTCTTCAGCAAGGAAAGGTCCAAAAAATTCAGTCAAATTTGTGGCATTCACAGACCTACAAACACAAATATAGACATATGCACATATAGATGTACATACAGAACATACACATACAAATATGCACATGACATTCCCACATGCATGCATACAAACATATACAAATGCACATATACACCTAGTCACACATATACACACGTACATACATATGCACACATGCAGAGCTATATGCCCTTCCATATGCACATGCATGTATGCACCCACACACTCATATACATATCTTTAGTAAAGTCAGAGATGGTTTTATACATCAAATAATATTTGACGAACTCCCTACAGTTTACAAGTGTTCTCAGAACCATTATCTCATGGATGCAGACAGTTTGGATCAGCTCCCTCAGTGCTGCAGTCACCAAATCTTCTTTAACACGGTCATGTACTACCTGGCAGGAGGCTAGCCGAGCAGGCCAGTGCCAGGGGCGCTTTCTATTACAGGGGCTAAGGAGTCAGTCAGAGTAATTTCCTGGGGTGATTAGGAAAACACAACTAGGCACAGGACAAAGAACACATGATCATTCCAGAAAAGCCAAAGATGTCATTGGTCCAAAGATTGAATATATTATCTGGAAATAGAGGTCACGAGAGAGACAAACAGATAACGGGAAAAAGGAACAGGTCAAAAAGGCAGACTGAGGAAAGATTATTCATTCCATGTTCTGTCCTGAACTGGGGTCCTGCAGGCCACCCACTACCCTAATGTATCAGTTGTTCCCACAAAATGTGTGTGCACTGATCTGAGTTAAAGGTCCAGGGTTTGGGACATACGGTGCTTCACATCATCTATCGTAAGTGGGAATGAGGTTTGATCATTTCAGTTTCACACTGGAATCAGCTTTGTGAGTTGAAAGTGACACACACAATTACAAATATCCCTAATTTTGAGCCAGTTTCTGTTAGAATTTGAGGCTCAAGAAACTCTGCTTTAGATGAGCAGTGGTGGACAGCCTCATTTTTAAGGTAAGTTACATTATGGCAAGGTGCTCTCATTGAAGCTGTAAAAAGATGAAGATGTATCACTCTTAGAAATAGCCATAGCGCATTAACTATGGAAACTTATATTACTGGTAAAATGCATACAGTACATCATCAGACTGAAATGAATACTTTTTTTAGGAACTAGATTGGATAAATCATTTATTGTGGAAAATGAGTCATTTTGAAGAAAAAGAAGTCCCCTCTCAGCGAACACCTCTACTTCATTAGCTGGATGCAATAACGGAACCGTACAAGCTGAGAGGGGGCAGCCAGTGTAAGGGCAGCTCCTTCATTTTTAACAAACTAGGAAACTCAGTTCTAGAAAGTTCAGGTAATCTACCTAAGGTAACGCATAAAGTTAGTAGAGTACATCAGACTAGACTCAAATCATTCTTCGTTTAAGCCAACTGCTTCCCACGATGAATGTGAGAAAAAGAGAACTTCTTTGTAATTTAAAAAAAAATTCAGGGCAGGACTGCCCTCGTGGCGCAGTAGTAAGGAATCCACCTGCCAATGTAGGTGACATGGGTTGAGCCCTGGTCTGGGAAGATCCCACATGCCATGGAGCAACTAAGCCCGTGCACCACAATTACTGAGCCTGCACTCTACAGCCCGCGAGCCACAACTACTGATCCCGTGCGCCACAACTACTGAAGCCCTTGCACCTAGCACCCGTGCTCTGCAACAAGAGAAGCCACCGCAATGAGAAGCCCGCGCACCGCAACAAAGAGCAGCCCCCACTCACAGCAACTAGAGAAAGCCCGCGTGCAGCAACGAAGACCCAACGCAGCCATAAATAAATAATAATAAACAAACAAACAAACAAATAATAAAAAATTCAGGGCCTTTAACTTAAGTCTTATAAAAATTAATAGTGGACAATATCTTCACCAGTCATTTAAACATAGATCAGGCTTTACTGGAGACTGAAATTTAACAACGGTTGAATATGTATCCTGTGGGAAGCTGCATTATTTTTATGGATAATAAATCTCCTACTTCCCCCCAACTACTCCCCTTCAGAATTTTCACACCTAAGCCAGCTACATTTTTGACATTTTATATCTTCATACATTGTTTGCACCCATGCTCACCTTTCTACTGGCCATATGACACCAGGAAATTCATGTCTCCAAGACTGTTCTCTTCTCTATAAAATGGAGTTTCTTTCCTACCTTCTTCAAAGAATTGTTGTAAATAGCAAACAAGATGATGAGAAAACACCTGGTAGTTTTCAGCTGCAAATATCTTTAGCTTTAAAAACTTGCTCTAAAGCGTATATATTTAAAAAATATATCAGAACAAAGAGATTGGGGGAAAGGAGAATGTGTTTCACTATTGAATTTAAGTTAGAAATGATGGTGGCCTAATACCGGGGACTCAAAGAAATAAATCAATGAAAGACATATATATTTTAAAGAAACTTGTAATTGAGTAGACATTTGAATTTTAAAAAAAAATAGTAAGAACTTAAAGATAATCTCCAGATATCTTGGTTAGATCAGAGAAAGAGAACAAGTTAGAGGAAAAAATTGAGGTTGGTTTTAAACATTTGGGCTTATGTGCTATAAGATATCTCAGTATATCCAGGAGGTTGAAATGATGAGTTGGTGAGTTTTGCTAACAACCTAGTGACGAGAGATAACAGCCTATGGACGACAACAGAAACTGTTGGGGCCATAATGATTTGGGGGTGTCTTCTTGGCTCATTAGAACTTCTTAAACGTCTCCCATCCACAGGAGTGGTTCCCAGAAGCCTGTGTGTAGGGTGAACCTAAGAGCCTGGCCAGGACTGACTGGATGACAGGGGGGCAGCTGACCCACACCACAGGTCTCTTCCCTTAAGAACAACAAGCAGGGCTTCCCTGGTGACACAGTGGTTGAGAATCTGCCTGCTAATGCAGGGGACATGGGTTTGAGCCCTGGTCTGGGAGGATCCCACATGCCACAGAGCAACTAGGCCCGTGAGCCACAACTACTGAGCCTGTGTGTCTGGAGCCTGTGCTCCGCAACAAGAGAGGCCCGCGCACTGCGATGAAGAGTGGCCCCCGCTTGCCACAACTAGAGAAAGCCCTTGCACAGAAACAAAGATGCAACAGAGCAAAAATAAATAAATTAATTAATAAACTCCTACCCCCAATATCATCTTAAAAAAAAAAAAAGAATGACAAGCAGATGCAAAGAGAAATCAGACTTTCAGTGTGGCTAGATGTGTAAAAATGATAAACTAAGGAAACGTGAATGCCAATTTCTTCTGTATGAACTGTGATCAGTGAAAGAGGATATATCATATGTAAAAAGAGAAACAGAAAAAAGAAATGGAGAGAGAATGATATAGGATTAGACTTCCAACATGAAGCCAATTCCTGGTTCCAGGTCCTTCCTGAGTACTAGTTGACTTTCTGTCTTGAATGATGAATTCTCCTAAGTCTAAGTTTTATTGTTGCTCCTTCCCACCCTCTCCTCACCCTCCCCCCTCCCTCCCCTCCCCTTCCCTTCCCTTCTCTTCCCTTTCCTTTTTTTCATTCAGGGAACTAAGATGTCTCACATTCCTTTGCAACCAGAGAAAGGACTAATAGTAGAAGAATAAAAATGATCATCCAGAAGGTGTATGTCAGGTGAGGAGCGAGTATGGGAGTCTCGAGGTACCTGGGGTGCCCACGTTGCACCGACATCAAGGGCCAAGTAGAGACAAAGATGCTGCCAGGAAGGCTGGACGGAAGTGAGCAGAGTCCTAGAGATCTACTCTATGGACTGTGCCGACAGTAAACAATACTGTATTTCACACTTCAAAATGTGCTAAAAGGGTGTATCTTACGTTAAGTGTCTTATCACAAAATAATCATAACAATAATAATAACAGATAAAGAGGGCAGGAGGAAACTTTCACAGGGGATGGATATGTTTATGGCATAGACAGTGGTGATGGTTTCATGGGTGTTTTCTTACCTCCAAACTCATCAAGTCATATACATTATGTACAGCTTTTTATACATCAAGAAAGAGGGGGCTGGGAACAGGAGACTTAGAAGAAAAGCAAGAGGAGAGGAAAACCTTCAGTTGCGTCAACTGCTAAAAGGCCAATAAGCCAGTCTCTCCCTGCCCCATCTCTCACCACACCGATTCTCCCAGCGAAGCTTTAGTCCAAATGCCTCACTTAAATCAGTGACTGCACACAAAATAAATCAAATAATTATGCAGGAAAAAGCTGAGTACCACAAACATGCTCTGAAAAGCCATTAGTTTAGAAAATACTTATGGAGATTTTACCTCGTGCAAATACCCAAGACTGGTGCCGCTGAGCCGCGAGAGGAGCCAGGAGACATTTCTGGTTTTGTTTTGTTTTGTTTTTTTACCGCTTGGCATTTGTGGTTGAGATTATTAAACCTAGCAGGACAAAGTCAGATAAGGCATATTGAAATAAGATAATCCCATAAGTGTGAGCAAAATAAGAGTCTGAAATTAATTCTAACAAAAGATGAAGGACATCTTCACATACGTGTCGTTTAAATGTCTTGAAGATACTGGACAATAAAAAAGGAAGATCTTTCAAGGCTGTGTGAACAGATGGCATAAAAAGCAGAGAGAAATACAAATTTCTTGGCAATCAGTCTGTTACGTCTAGAGTCTTGGTGCTGGAACAGAAGCAGTGTGAAAGGAGACTAAACGGATATTTCGGGGTGTTACGCAGGGATGTGAACATCGGGCTAAGAAGCCTGAAGTTTATTCTTTAGGCAGAATGAAGGAGGACAGTTTCCTCTCTCAACCTGGGTCCTAAGTGCTTCTTAGTGTCTGAGTTTGTGTTCATCCTTTGGCAGCCAATCACGACTCGTTCTGGAGAATACTGCACATTACATAGGACTATGTCCCGTCTATGAGGTCCTGTGCTATTTCAGCCATTTAACAAGGCTGGAGCCCCCAGTGGCACTTCTCTACATTTCCTGAGCACCTGCTCTGTGACAGGTGCTGTGCTGGGTTTAGGGATATAGTACCGAATATGAAAATGAGCGGTGCCTTCTGTAGTCTCACAGACGAGGTGGCTGTGGACACAAACTCAGCAAGTATTTGCAACGTGTGAAGGAGGGTTGTTGGTCATCTTCTCAGGTAGAAGAAGGAAGTCAGATACCTGGGTCAGAAGAGAGAAGAATGCTGGGAGAATCTGAAAGGAGAGCAATGGTGAGTACTTGGACGATGAGCCCCTTGCCAGGTTAGTGCCGGGGAGAGAAAATTCTAAGTATATCAAGTGCCAATGAATGAGAGTAAAGGGTGAGGTGGGCAATGTTCCTTAGGTCAAGGCAAAGGCTCATTTGCGGGTTAGACAGGGGATGCGCTGTGATTCTCATAGACGTGCTGTGATGGGATCTCCTTTGAGCCTCTAGCTCACTAAAGATATGTTCCTCTGAGTCTGGCATCTGACAGCCCCTTTAGATAAAGATTATCTAAAGATAAAGATATTATGACATATCTTTATAACTGGGTGCCAGGAAAAATTTCAGGTCGATGTCTTCCTTCCTGATAATCAGAATTATGTAGCTTACTGTGTCTTACTCTTTGCCATGGTAACCAGGGAGTGTAGAGACTAAATTGGTGCTCAACCAGTGCTCTTGGGTGGCACATTTCATTCTTCCTGTTTCCCATAGTTCTGAATTCTGTTTGTACTCACTTTGTTTGTATATCCTATGCTATGAGAGCATGCCAGTTACTTTCCTGTCCTCTCTCTGACACCACACCACACACACACACATGCACACACATTCTCCCTAACACCTCCACCCAGGATGCCTTATTACACCCAAAAGAATTTAAGAGAAGTGACTGAAACAGGGCATTCTACTCATACCTCTGAATACTCGCTCAGTAAACGTGTGCTGATTGTATACTAAGTTCCTATGTTCAGGCACTGAATTAGGACTGGGGGCACAACAATTAATGAGGAAAGTTACTTGCCATATCAATATGCACAGTTGGCCAGACCAGAGAAGACCTGTTAGCAGACAACTGAAACATGAATGCAAAGGAAGGTATGAAAGGCTTCAGAAGAACACAAGTTGGGGAGAGGAATTGGCCATTTTGGAGATGCAGTGTTTGTGCTGGTTGTTCTACAACTGTTACTTTATACAAAATTTAACCTAAGTCAATTAGCTAAATACTATTAGCTTTGTTTAATATATAAGAATGCTAGAAGTTTAGGTATACAGTCTCAGGTAGAAAACTCTGTGTGTGTGTGTGTGTGTGTGTGTGTGTGAGAGAGAGAGAGAGAGAGAGAGAGAGAGAGAGAGAGAGAGAGGAAGAGATAATCCAATTTGAATATTTTGACTCCAATTGTTATTTCCTTTCTTTGTTTCCTTTGTCTGTATTGGGTCAGACTCGGAGGAGGAAGAGATCACCAATGTTTTTTCTGGACAGAATGTGGGCTTTAGACTTCAGCCACTGGCTAGTAGAGTGTTTGACCTTGACCAAGTTATGCAAAGCATTACGTCTTGATTTCCTTGTCTCTAACGTGGAAGAAATGCCCAGGGGTTTGTTGGGAGGATGGATGTCGTAATACATGCAAAATGTTGAGTATTATATTCAATGCATAGAAAGTACTCAATAAATAATACTTTAAACAATAATTTATGAAAAAAAGTGAACTCAATGGGCAAAGAAAGGTAACAGTTATCAGAAAAAATAATGGTGAAAGAACTACAAGAGATTTATGGTAACTGTCCAAGAAACACCTTAAGAAGATACACCAAAATTTTTGAGGAAGTGACGTGCATTATGAATAGGTTGTTTCCAAGTTAAGCTAAATTACAAATCAAAATCATGGCCTCGAGAGAAGAGGGGTTTTGGGCATATATTAGGGCAGGGATTTGATTTCAGAGGTTAAGATATTTTAAAACTATCTTCATCCCTAGACTCCCTGACTCTAATCTTTCCAACCACTACTTTATGGCTCTATACTGAAACAAGAATCAGTTTTGATATTATATTTTATATATATTAAAAATATATAATATATATTAATATATATTTTTTATTTTAATATATTTTGATATTATAAGTTATTTCACTATCTTCATTAGAAATATCATTGGTTCCCTATTATTTATTCCCCAGAAAAAGTCCAGAAATTGTATCATTCATATAAGGCCCTTCAAGATGTGGGATCAATGTATTTTTCCAATCTTGTTTTATCACACTGTTTACCATGGACCACCAGGTGTCCAGAGGTTAATTGTAACTTTCTGAACTTCAGGCACATGCCTCAAGGCTGACATGTATATAGTAGACACTTAACAGATGGCAAGTAAATGAGAAAACATTCTTGTACTTTGAACCACTCTACATTTGCCAGTGATGTCCCCAGGATGTCACCGGCGAGGCCCAACCTCTGACATCATCACCTCCTCTGTGCAGCCTTGCCCAGGGCACCATTTGCAAGAGGCAACTTGGGCTGTGAGGAAGGGCTGCAGACTCGTTCGCAGGCATGCTGCAGGTCCTTCTGTCATAGCACCACTGTTTGCATGATGCTAATTCTTTACATGTCCCTTACCTCCTGTTGACTACCATAGCCTTCTAATACATTTTTAATGCATGTTTGCTATTGTAATATAAGGCAGATTAAAAAGAATCACATCACACGTTGTTGAATTAAATTAAAGACAATTTATGATTTAATCTAGAAAGAATTTTGAAAATATATTTCAGGCCAATCCTTGCTTCTTCCAGCATAGGAAGAAAACAAAAGAAAACAAAAACTTAGAGAAAAACAAAACTGAGTCCTAGAGAGATTAAGTGATTTTTGCCAAGATTATTAATTGAGTTTTATACGCAAAGATTTTTGACTCAGAACAGTTTCTTCATTGATTCTCCATGGCACAACTGAGGTCTGTCTGCAGACAATTCGGCTTTTAACTGCAGGCTGGTAAAGATGCTTTTAGCACTGCTTCTCTCCCCCTCCCTCCTTCCCACCGCTTGAGTCTGCTGTCCTCTTCAACCCCCTGACCCTCAAAGCCCACACTGGCTCTGGTGGTCTTTTGGAAAAAAAAGGAGAATTTAACATGTTTTACATGTCTTAAATATTGGTCAAGGGTGGTCTAGTGACTTTCATTTGTGGTGGGTTTTGTCTGCTGGCTGGTTGGTCGGTTTGTTTTGTAATTAGAACACGTGCCTGCCATAGGTATTTGAAAGAACCAGAGTTCAGGAAGGTTGTATCACTGTTCAGTGACAGAGATCAAATGGATATGAAAATAGTCTAGGTCTCAGAAGGGTCTCAGAACTTTTAGTTCACTCATTCACATCTCACTGGTTCAACGAGTTTCCTCTGAGTGCCTAAAACATGCACAGGTATTGTTCACTTATTCTAAGATGCCGAAAGGAGTTAAGTGAGGAGGAAACACACAGATACTCAATCCTAAGGTATCCCGGGAAGGCAGGGTGGAGATATTCACAGAAGTGCTTGTCACCCAGAGGAAGAGAGACTGATGTCGAGGCCTTGACATTCACTGCTCCCCTGCTGCAGAGCCTCACAAGGCCCTACTCTGAAACTGCTCACCCTGCCCCTCTCATCCACAGGATGGTGAAGCAGTAGGAATCAGGGCCTTCTAAGGCTGAGTATTAAAGGTTGTCCGCTTTCACAGCAGATCGTTATTCAGCTGATGTCTCATCCTATGTGTCTTCTCTATGTCTTTCCAGACAATAGCAGTGCATTTGTAAATTACTGTTCTTTTAATAACAAGTCATAACTGGGTATTCTTCTCTCCCAGGAATATCAGCTACTTTCATAATGTTTAATGCCACACATCAGGGATTTACTCTGCATCCTTCTCCAAGCATGTCAAATGCAACTAAATTACACTAGTCTCAGAACAGTGTATTGGATTTCAAGATAAAGCAGATTATAGTAAATGGTAATCTTTTCAAATTGGTAGAAGAAAATATTAAAGTATTTCAAACAAGAATTTTAATGTGTAAATTAAATCTTTGTTAATATTTCTAGCATTTGAGCATTGAGAAGCCAGGTGGCAGGGTGATTACTCAAAGGTTACAGCTTATTGAGTTGCTGATACGTTAAATTGTTAGTCTTTTCTTCAGAACTATGTAGAAAGAGCATTTCCCCAAGTGAAACAAGAAAAGCCAATCGATCAACTGAGATGGACGACACTAGCTTATAAGTTTCCCTATTTTTATTTTTTGGAAATGGAATTCTACCTTTGATCTGTGATGCTTGCAACTTTGTAATTGCTCAATCTATGATTTTAGAAAAAAATAAATGGAGGTTACTAATTAAATTAATGCTACTTGTCAGTAGTTTATCATGGTCACCATAGTTCCTAATGTAAACATGTAACTTCAAGTATCATATGTATAGAAAATTCAAGTAGCAACAATGACACAAACCATATAAATGTCCTGAAAAATCCAGGGTACTTGCTATGGTATCACCCAAAGTATAAAGGAATTAGAGGGGGAAAAATACCCATAGGATCATCAGATTAATGTCCTGCCTCTGCCGCCTCCATGCCGTGTCAACCTGGGACAAGCCAGTTTCATGTAAAATGAGGCCAAAGGTACTTTCTGATCTACTTCACCAGGTTGTTATAAAAATCAGATAATATAACATACAAAGAAAGACTGCATCAGCTAAACAAGTATAATAAAATCTAGGAGAATGTCAGATACCAAATATTCTTTGTGGTAAGACTGCCTACAAATCAAAATGTCTGTGGAGATTTTTAAAAAATGGGGTATTTAAAGAATTTGTTTCCTGACGGCAAGCTTATATATTTCATCACCAGAAGAGTAATAGCCTGTTTCATTTAGTTCTTCTATTTAAAATTCAAAGTCATCTCTTCAAAACGAGTCTACTTTTACACAAATGCACTTGCACTGGTTTTAATTAAAATTAGGTTTTGTATTTGTCTCTGCAGTGAGTGAAAAATTATTTTTAATTAAAAAATCAAGAAATGTAATGTATTTTTAAAATGTGTTGCCTCTCCCATATTTGGCTAGTATGTTGATGCTTAATTAATGCAGATAATAGTTTTAGCAGACCCTAAACAACTTATTAAAGGAAGTAATTTTTTACAGTGTGTTTGCTCTGTACCAGGCTGGCCTTTATTTTTGGTGCTTCACGAAGACTGAGAGTTGAGTCCCCACAAAGTATCTGCCCACAGAAAGCTCAGTAACAGACTTTGATTCAGTATTTCTTATCTTCCCAATAAAATATATACATGAAGTTTTAAAAAATAAAAGAATATAACATTAAAAAAGGAAGTTCAGAGATTAGAAATTGCCAGAACCAAGAATAATTAAATGCATGTATATAAATGTGTATGTACGCGTGTGTCTGATACCTGCATAGAGATAACCTGTAACACTGGCGGTAAATAAAGATACATACTTTCCTCAGTCTCTGACTCTAACCTAAGTCACAGAAGTCACATGACTGCAAATGGGGGCTTTCCTGTCCATGGCTCAGTGTCCTCCCCTGAGAGCCCACCTTATTCATTAGTCCACAGGATTCACCTCTCATTCAATAAGAGTGTTTTACATAGAAAGGAGCATGGTAGGATCGTGTAGATTAGCGATGCTGCATTGTTTTTTTTTCCACCCCGGGTGGTGGTAGGGGTGGTCCCCAAAGGAAGAACCTAGCAGATGAGAACCAAACCAGAATAACTCTATGTCTCTATGTATTGCATCAGCTCCCATTGACAGGGAATGAGAGTGAGGTTAGAAGATTGTGCCATGTTAAGCAGAGTGATCCTGGAGGAATACTTGATAAGCATGGGTGCCTTTCTCCTTCAAGACCAAGTGCAGCATTCAATCGGTATCCAAGAAAACTATGACTGAAAAGAAGGATAATAGAGAAATGGACTGGAAATTATCTCCTTTTCTTGTCATGACCTGTACATCGACAGATCCTATAGACAGGAGCTTCAAAACATGCCCTGGATCCTGTTGTTTGCCATTATCTACAAAGCTACCACCCTAACAGGTAGCTACCATCATCTCTCTTGTTTATCTCCTAATGTGTGTTCTAAACTTGCTCCCTGTTGAACTAAAATGAATATTGAGGTTGCAAAGAACAAAGAGTTTTATCTGGGGTCTTAAGAATTGCAACTTGAGAGACACAGATTTGGGTAAAACCGAAGAGTGTTCAGGGAAGAGAAAGCGTCTTTGCTTAGAAAGGCAAAGCCAAGAGGCTATACTCTGACACAAGCGAGGAACAATCTGTCCTCAAGGGATGGCTGTCCTGAGTTGTTTTAGGGTATGGACCCGAAGAGTAGATAGGAATTCACAAGTCATTTTAGAAGAAAAGTACAACAAGTATCTTGAGTTTTCTGCAGATGTTCTAGATGCCTTCATTAAGACAATGAGGGGTCAGAAAAGGTCAGATTCCACCCAGGCTGAGACTGTATGTAAATCACACTTCCTCCGTGGCCTCCCTGCTCCATTTCAGAGAGCTCTCTTAACAATACTAATTCCATTCTGATTTTTCTTTCACATTTCCCCCTTTTGATGAGTATCTTTCTTCGGAAAGCACTGGTGATCAACCATCTGGTTATTTGGCTTTTGCGGGCATAGGCTTCCTCAGTGCCGGGAAGGCTCATTCCCAGAGATTCATGTCCCTTGGAGGAGGGGAAGAGGACCCTCATGCTGCCAGTCCTATTCTTCCTACTGAAATGTCTAGGGGTTAGGATTTTAGTATTATGATCAGTATCTGAAATAATTTTGATTTATTTTTTGTTTTCCCTAAGGTACATAGAGATTATAGCTATTACGTCCTCATTTTTGCTTCCATTCAATTACTCATTGACAAAAAGAGTTAAAATAAATGCCTTAACTCTAATAATAGTGGTTCTAAGAAATACCGACTGTTTCTCTATATTTGGTTGGTCCATTTGTTGGCAGGATGGTTACTGACACCTGGAGAACACCCACAGCACAGTGACATGCCCAAGTTCATAAAAAAGATAAACCTTAGAATGAGATTCAAAATCAGAGATTCAATTCCCCAAGCCCTAAGTTTCTTGCTGGGGGTGGGGTGGTAAGAGTGAAATGGACAGGGAATCTTAAACAAAAGTTTATAGTTTTTAGACTAAATGAATAAAATTTTGCAAGAAAAATAAAAGAGAGTCTGAAAATAAGAACCTGGTTTTATTACTTGGTTTTCTGGAGTTCATCACCAAATTTAGTTAATGTATACTATGGTGTTGTTTCATGAAAATGCATTAAAACTGCAAAAAGTAAAATAAGGAAAGTAGAAAATGTGGAATAGTGCGAAGGTCTTCAACTTAATTCTCTTTTGAAGTCTCCAAATATTTTCTAGAATTTCTTTTCTTCTGTAGTATATCTTCTGTTGCTTTTAGGAGCAATGGCACAAATAAAGGTTTTCTCCCCCATTGTTCTGTCTTAATCAAACTCAATACTGAGCCTTCAAATTTGTTGTCGATAGTTTTCCTAATACTGATTAGCAAGAGGATTTCTGCCACACTTCAAGCTGACTTGATTCAGAATTGCAGGAGTGTTTCTCCTGAGAATACTTGAGTAGTAGATAAGAATGGCAATGTCAGGAATAACAATAGCTTCCTTTTATTGAAATATCGTGATGTGCCACAATGATACTAATGAGAATTTATGTTTCAACTTATTCTTCGCAACAGCCCTTGGAGATATGCATCATTCTTGTTTTTCAGATCAAAATACATTGGTTTAGGTAAATCACTAGTTTATATAAACAAACAGTGATAGAGTAAGATTTGACCTGAGGACAGTCTTGACAGCAAAGCTTTCTATTACTACTGCTGCTGTTGCAGCTGATGCTATCAATACTAGTAACTTACCAGAGAAAGTAGAGAGGAGGAGGGAAAGGGAGAGGGGAAAGGAGGAGGAACTGAGGGTGAAGCAAAGGAAAGAGACACTGTCGTCACTTAAAAGTCTTTCCCACTTACAGTCATCCCTCCGCGGATGCTCAGGTCCTTCATTGGCGGAGTACAGACCCACTGTGGGTTGAATCTGAGAATGTGGAACCGAGGGGTACAGAGGGCTGACTGTATTTTCTTATTGAATCTTTTGCATTCTTTGAACTGGGCAAGACTTGACAGGCGTTGGGCACTACTGGGAAGGAGCATAAGTGGATGGACAGGGTGTACACAAATAAGACAATATCCTAAAGAACGCTGTCCGTCTAGTCAGGGCTACAGGGAGTGTTAGTGAATGTCAAAGCCACTGGAGGAGGGTGAGCATAGAAATGCTGAGAGTGTGTGTGTGTGTGTGTGTGTGTGTGGAGGGGGGATGAAAACCATCTTACTTAACAAACTAAGCTGATGTCCCATACCTGTTATTAATCACCCCAAGAGCACGTCAAGTGGTTGAATTAGCTCCCACCTCAGGTATCTATGTGGACGGTAACACTCAAGGGGGCTATTTAGTATATACTGATTAGACAGATGATCAAATTTGTTTAAAGAAATAGAAAGATGCCAGACTGAGGCTGCTGTATTTTGAGTGCAGCATTTATATATTCGACACTGAAATTTGCACAGTGTCTCCACGCTGGGGCAGTGCCTAACAAATAATAAACTCTGGGGAAGATTTAATCTCCTTACCTCTGCAAAGTGTCTTACATAGAAGGGAGAAATTAATGTACGTGGGCAAATGGGGGAAAATGCTATCACATTTCCCAGAGACGGCCAAGTCATTCAGCACAGAAAGGTTTGAAGTTCCCAAGAAATGGCTTCTAAGAAAAATCATCACCGCCTTGGCAATCTTGCGATCAGGTTGCACAGACTATTGGCAGAGAAAGAAATAGGAAGAAATATAAAGCGCTGTGAGTCAAGCACTTGCCACCATCAGTCACTTAATCACCTCTGGACCATCGGCTTTTCGATAAGGCTTGGAGCAAACTGGGGAAAGGTTTGGGCTCATTTTGGAATGAATAGATTCCTCCCGTGTTGTCTTGGACAAAGCACAGTAGCCTGCGAGTCTGGAGTGCTCCCAATGAGAAGGCCGAGCTCCAGCTCCAGCATTAACCAGCTCTCTGACCTTGAGCCTCTCAAATTACACACATTCCTATTCTTTCTTGGGGAAACAATACACAACAAAATTAATATCATGGAACTTAAAACACCGAGACTGCTTAGAGCTCATTGCCCTCAACTTGAAAGGAAAAGATACCAAGGAAAAGAAAGGAAATGGATGTTTGCAGAGTTCCCTCCATCAACTCCAGAGGTATGCTGAAGTGCTTGTGTACTTTGGGCATTTAATCCTCAGAACACAATGAGATGTATAGTCTTATCTGCATCTTGCAGATAACGGACTAGAAGCTCAGGTCATTTACGAATATGTCTTCCTGGTTAGACCCATCAGATTCCAAATCGGACCTCATAGAAGCACACAACATTGGTCCATATATTACATACTTGAAAGGCACAGTGCCAAGTAATGGTAGGGGGAATCCTCAAAATAGAAAGTCATAGAAGAATAAGGAACCATGAAGAGATCACCGCACTTAGAGTTAGAGACATAGTCTTGAACACAGTTGTCATTCACTAGTTACTACTTTGGGTAATTCAGAGAACTTCTCTGAAACTACATTCTCATGTGAAAAAATAGGGGGATAATAATAGTTCTTTTATATTGTGAGGATCCCACATCCAAAATTAATTATAATGTTCTACAAAGGTGAAAATTATAATATGCAAATAGAAGTTATTTTTAATATATGAAATAAACATTGACATAATAATGAATTAGTATTTATTATGCTTCTCTTGTATTCATGATCATGCTATATTTGTAACATCTGTTTTTAGCTCTTGTTTTCATCCTATCTAAGAGGACATGGAGAATCAAAATTTTAATTTTTTGAACTAAGATGTTAACACAAGGCGCAGCAAACAACATATGCTAGTAAATATTTGTTGAATGTATGACAAATGTCAGGGAAAAAACTTGCAAAGAGCAGAGAGAGGGCAAAACATAAGTTTTGAGAGATCCTCAAAAGGCTTCATGGAAGAAGGTCAGCAGTCAACTACAGATAGAGGAACAGCAAGCAGAGAAGGGCTGATGACATCCAGGTCACGTTGGCTCCCAAGGAAATTGTGCTTCCTACCTGCCCAGGGGTCGTTGTGATATCCCTGGCTTAGTGCTGAAATCACTGGACTCATACCACGTGTCTGAGCCTGTTGGTCTGGGTTACACTAGATTTGTGAGCTTCAGAAAGAGCTTTTTAATAGCAGGGGAGTCATGAGATGGCAGTTACCAGCTGGGTGCAGAACGGGGACAGGGGTAACCTGGACTCGGGCCAAGTGAGTATCAGGCCTGCGTAAGGAAGCCAGAGAAAATTACAGAGAGAAAGCCACATGCTCATTCTCAGGGTACTCGCAAAGTTAAGAGGTCTACTAAATCTCACCCTAATCAAACATTTTCTCCCTTCTACAACATGAAAACAAATAATCATCTTAGAATAACCTCAGTTAATTCAGACACTTTTCCCTTCCCTTACTTCGCCATCCAACCATCTGTCCATTCATTTTTGTCTGATTCATTTATTTACCAAATGAGTGTTTTGAACTTGCTGGGTTAAGCTCTGGAAATAAAAAGATGGGAAACAAGCACAAAAACAAAAATGAAAGAATCATGTAGCTTCTTCCCAGTCCTCTGAAGTGGCTGGTTTCTCAGTGTTCAACTAAATGCTCTGTATACGTTGTCAAATTTAATTCTCACGACAAACCTGAGTGGATTAAGCTTCTGAAGTCAGACTGGGATTTCCCATAGCAGATAAATTTGAAATCTAATGCTGTTCTTAAAGGACAAACTAGTCTTAATCTAGTGTTAAATATAATAAAATGTTTCTGCTTCTCTGCAATCTATTCTACTCGCAGTCTTTTTCTGCCCATGGCTCATAGATGCACATGTTAATCTTACTGTTTTAAGCAACAGAACAAGTACAAGGACCATGTAAATACTAGTTCATTTGGAGAAAACTTAGATACCCTATACCGTTTCTCCTGAATCACTGAGGTCCTTCCTTACTTCACTTATTCAATTATATGCCAGACACTGCTAGGCCCTAAAGAGATGGACAGAATGACTACAGTTTGTGTCTTTATTTAACTTATCATTTATTCCAAAAGACATGCATATAATACATAATTCTAAATCATTATGTTATTAATCTTAGGTGTGTAAAGAGCTACGGTACCAGAGATGGCGTGAAGAAACGTAACATTTTGTGATGTTCTGGTTTCTTCCAGATTCTAAATCTTGACTCTATGCCCTGTTTATTTAATACAGCTCCTCCACTTTGGGGTTTGATTCTCAAGTGTTTTTCCAGGACTAGGGCCTGGATAACTTCTTAGATATTCCTATCTTAGGAAATTTCTAGTAGAATACCGTGGGCCTAACCTTCCAGGTCAGTCTCTTCTGGAGCCAGTTCGACTGTAATATTTCTAGTAGCTCTCTCAGATTCTTTGACTGGTTCAGGGCTTCACAACTCAAGTCATAGAATCTGAGAGAACTAGTAGCAACTTTACTGTCAAATTGGTCTAACGGTACATAATCTGGGTCCTTAGATTCCAGCGGTCATAAAAACAGAAAAATATAGGGGCTTCCCTGGTGGTGCAGTGGTTGGGAGTCCACCTGCCTGTGCAGGGGGACACGGGTTCAAGCCCTGGTCCAGGAAGATCCCACATGCCGCAGAGCAACTGAGCCCGTGTGCCGCAACTACTGAGACTGTGCTCTAGAGCCCGCGAGCCACAACCACTGAGCCCATATGCCACAACTACTGAAGCCCACGCACCTAGAGCCCGTGCTCGGCAACAAGAGAAGCCACCGCAATGAGAAGCCCGCGCACCGCAACGAAGAGTGGCCCCCGCTCGCCACAGCTAGAGAAAGCCCGCGTGCAGCCCCAAAGACCCAACACAGCCATATAAATAAATAAATAATAGAAAAATACAATTTGTATTACTTAAGATAGTTTTAAAAACAATAGCAATAATGATAATAATAATAACTAATTGACAAAGTGCTTTCTTTTTGCCTGCCACTATTACCAGCTCTTTACCTATTTTTCTCACTTAATTTTTACACCAGCTTTATGAAGTAGGCGTTTTCAGAACACTGCTCATTCAGCTAAGTAAACTGAGGCCAGGGATGACAAGGACAGGCCAAAGGTCACACAGCCACAGAGTAAGAATTAAAAACAAAACATTGTACTTCAGATCTAATAACTTAATTTTCTGCTATTTAACTTACCAAATTTATTTTGAACAGGTGACTCAAATATGTAATTATTCTATTTTTTGGAATGGAATTAGATCAACATGGTTTAGTAGCACACTTATTCAAGCAGAACAGACGTTCTCACTGGTAGGGATACATTTTTTTAGTTACACTCAGAGAATAGCATTCTTTTGTTTGCTAAATGATAGGGCCCTTAGGACCCTGGTGGTATATAGAAACTTGAGAAGAAATAATAATCTTCATTTCTTTTTTGAAGTCAGAACCTGAGGCTTAAGCAATTTACACAAACTGCCCAGATGCTCATGGAAATCCAGAACACAGTGTCTGTTTTTCAGATTCCCATTCCACAGACTAAGTCAATAATTATACACTAAAAGAAAGCAGAAATGTGGATTTACAGGAGACCTAATTCAAAAACCATCAGTTAATTTGACGGAAGCCTCAGATTTTTAATTACTAAACATTTCGTGAAAGAAGAAGTAGTTGCAATGGATTAAAATTTTGTAACCTTGTACCATGTTTAAGGATTTACAGAATTTCTAGTCTTAAGGACGGTTTTTTACTGGAGAAACCGACAGCTCCGTAAGAGAATGGTCATACTCCACAAAACCTCATTCTATGCAACTACAATTGAGCCCCCAAATACATGAAACAAAACTGACAGAATTGAAGGGATAAATGCACAGTCCAACAATAATGGCTGTTTATTTCAATACCCTGCTTTTCAATGGTGGGTAGAACAAACAGGCAAATGACCAACGAGGAAATAAAAGATGCGAACGTTAGCAAGTCAACTACATCCTCCTGGAGCTTAGTACATGCCCGGGTACCATTCCCCTTGGAGAAGTCTGTGCAAGGACCAGATTCTAGACTCAGATCTGTTCTCCCACTCCTGGTCCTTACTGGTGCCCAGGGCCGAGAGCACGTGTCACCTGAAAAAGTCCCTGTTATGTCAGGGCAACCAGATCAGCAGGATGGAGGCCCAGAGAGAGTCAACTTGGGGAGAAACTCATAGATATAGCGATTAGCTGAGAGCTGTGGAGCTGTACTGCTGAAGAAGACTATAAAATTGTGTTCTGGGTGAGAAAACAGAGGAAGTTGCCACAGTAAATTGAAACCCAGTGAGTTTTATCACCACTTATCAAAGAACCTTCAGTCTGTGTTTGTAGGCAGGTAAAACAGTAACAAACACTGGAGGAATAAAATTAATCTGTATTCAGAGCATTTTATTAAACAAAAATAGGAGAAGAATAATACTGCAGGTCCTGTTATGGCCAAATTGCATGCATGGTGGCAGCTATTTTGCAGTGTTTTATTACAAGATACTTTAATAAATGAATGAGAGAACATTTTATAGCGGGAAAAAGTGGTGCTGTCAAGTTTCAAGGACGACTGGAATTCTGAATGAGAAAGGTGAGGGAAACTTTCACGAAGTATTCTATGATTCTGAATATATTCTGATGTCTATTTTTTGCCAAAAATACTGAGATAAGAAGCAAAAACATAAGTTTTATGAGTGTGAGTGACCTGCAATGACAGTAAATGAACTTCCTGAGATTAATTTATCAATTCCTTTCATTTAGCAAGTATTTACTGAGCATTTTTTTTCAGCTCAGGACTATACTAACCATAATGGTTCCCGCAATGAACAATATACAGACTAATTCTCCCCTTGGGCCCCGACAGTCCACCCTCCACTTCTGCTGACAGGGTGAACTTTAATGGACGTAAACACTACACATTTAAAACATAATCCAAATTCCTTCCTTGTACTTGAAAAGCTTGGCTTGAGCTCAGGGCTTTCACCTACTGGCTTTGAACCAGGAGCAGTTTGTCTCTTGGCCACTTTCTAGTCCAAAGTCACCAGGAGAGACACTGAATTGCTCTGAATCTCGGTTTTCTCACCTGTAACTTGGAAACAATAATCTCTATCTTACCACATTGTTATGCTGATTAAATAAGATAAAAATCCATATTGATTTCCTACCCCAGTGCTGAAAATCAGTGGATATCCCACGCTCTATTTTAGAGCGTGACGTAGGAGTCAATATTATTCTCTGAGTGTTTAAGCCCAGACCTCGCTTGAAACGTATCTGTTATTTGATTGGCCTACTGCATCTCTGTGGAAATGTGACAAGTCACATTATTGTGATTTTTTTATAAAAGGACAGAGCCTATATTTAGCACACACTGGTTATAGCACAACCAATGCAGCACTGGTAAAAAGCAATGGCTTTTTGTGGCTAGTCATTCATGTCATGTTAGCTGACATTCATAAGGGCATACCTTTCCTTCTCAGATCTAATACTGCAATTTATTAATCCAGCTGCAGTGAGCCACACACTAGAAGCCCTGTGTTTATTAACACACTTTGTATCTTATGAACTTGGTAATGCATGACCCGTAACTGAAGGCTGAAACACCTCAGCTCCTTCTCTAATAACTGGCGGATGCAGCCTCCCCAAACCCATTTCTGACAACTCAGGCAGAGTTGATTAAACCGCACATGTCTCCTCCTTCCTGTCCAAGAAATGCAGAATGCTCAAACTGAAGGGATGTTGATTAAGATGATGTTGGACAATTAATTATGTGCCATGATAACCTCTGACCTGTGCAAGTTCTTTATATTTTAATCAGTTGAGACTACAAATTAGCAGATAATTACATTCTTGTGTTTTAATCAAGCTGTGGGCAGCAGGGAAAGATGGCGAAGTATGACTCAAGCAGAGAATTCATTTTGAGGTAATTTTTTTTTTTAACTAAAGGTTTGAAAAGGATAATTATTTCAATTATTTTACTTCTGTTACCTGGAGTTCTCTTCAAACAGGAGTTTTGTGTTAAAGGACAATTTCTGAGATAGGACATGTATTTAGGTATAACAGCAACCAAATGTGAATCAGAAAGCAGGAAGTGTAGACTGTGTATGCAGTCTGATCAATGGAAATATATAAGATTTTATATTTGTATCAAATGCATGTCCCCAAGGGAGCCAATACTACCCTTTTGAAGCACAAACTATAAGAAAAGAGTGAATGACTTTAGAATTTTCAAATCAATAACTTGGAAAAATACTGATGTACACACACAAAAAGGCCTAGCACAAATATGTTGTTTCCAGTATTAAGAGTAAAAATTAAGAGTAAAATAGTAATTAATAGTAAAATTTGGAGGGGAAAGCTCACTTAGAAAATGTTTAAGTAACCTGTATCTGCTTTATTAAGTAGTATGCACTCATTTAAAAAAGACAAATAATGTAATTTATCGGAACACAGAAGTTTCTGTATTACCTAATCAAATTTATGCAAAGAAAAAAGATAAGGTCATGATCAAAATAAAGATTGACAGGACATATGTGCAAAGTCTTTGCCTCTATGTAGTGAGATTATATATTTTTTCCTCTTTTATGTACTGCCAATATAATTTTTGCTTCTCATGGAATTCATTTTAAAATAATCATTTTAGAACCATTGAATTTAGTGTTTTTCAAGGAAGACTGATATGTGTCTTTTGGTCAAAATAGAAACCATAGCACCATGACAGCATAAGCTTCACGTCACACACCAAACCCAACGGACTGACTGCCAGTGAAGTTTCTGAAGCTTTGTATTGAGAAGAAACGTGCACACATGCCCAGGCTGGACAGAAAAGAATGCCAGGTGCTATTTAGTGCCTACCATAAACAAGAAAGGAATCCTGACAGCCTTCTGCGTGGTGTTTGCTGAGCATAATGGCAGTCAAAGGGAAGGTGATCTGGAGGCTCCAATGCCAGCCTAGACTGTTAACTAACTAGGGGGCCCGAATTTCTCAAAGTCCTTGCTACTCAAAGTGTTTACCGTTGGCATTACCTAGAAGCCTGTTGGAAATGCTGAATCTCAGGTTTCACCACAGGCATGTGAATCAGAACTGGCATTTTAATAAGACCTCCAGGTGATTTGTAGGCCTATCAGTGTTTAAGTGGGTCTGCTCCAACCCAGCAGTTCATCATCTGTATAAGGGACTCACAGCATCGACCTCCTATGGTGGTTTTCAGCAATAAATGTGCTCATGAAAGTTGAATGCATATTACAATGCCTGGTCTATATTAAACAATAATAACAGCACACATTATACCATCACATGTCTCCTATATTTTCTGATACCTGAGCTATTTTGTAAGTATGCTGGGATTCTACCAAAACCATATAGGTTCATGGGTATTTGCATTCTAAACTCAGAAGAGAACAGACTCAACCTCCTAAAACATTTATATTAACATCAAATTCCACATATGATGAGCCCAAGATCTGGAAGAACTCAGAGTCATTAAGTAAAGATGCAATCATGTTAGGTTGATGAAGGAAGTCTGGGGACTTAAATATTTGCAATCATTGTGATAAGAGCTGACATAAAAATGTTCACCCACAGAATATCCAACTCTCCAGAGTCCCGATTCCCCAAACATTCCAGTAAATTCAAGCTCTTATTCAAATATGCAGACTTTCTTCCACCCTCTCCAGCCATTTCAATCCCATCTTTTCTTTTTGTTCACAGCCAAAGTCTTTTAAACTGTAGAAGTTTTGGCAACTTTTGAATCAGGGTTTTAACAGAAAGAAATAATACAGGGCAAAAATAAAGTTGGGGGGGAGGGAACTTCCATGGTGGTCCAGTGGCTAGGACTCTGCATTCCCAATGCTGGGGGCCTGGGTTCGATCTTTGGTCTGGGAACTGGATCCCCCATGCCATGACCAAGAGTCCACAACAAAGACTGAAGATCCAGTGGGCTACAACTAAGACCCAGTGCAGCCAAATAAATAAATAAGTAAATATTTTAAAAAATAAAAGAAAGGAGGATAGGGTCAGTTTAACATTGCATATTTATATATGTACTTCTTAATTTCATTCACCCTTATTTCACATATATTGTTTCCATTTTTAAAAATATATTAATACTCCTCTAAGGTGAGAAACAATTTTTTTTTATTTTTCATTTTTAAGATGAGCTATCGGAGGGTGAAGGAGCTGAGGACACTTGGGAAAACAGTCATAATTTAAGTGCATAAAGGAACCTTACAGCTGTTCTAGTCAGGGAGTACCAGCTGGCGAGGTCAAAATATACAATTGAATATTTAAGCCCTTTGTTTATTTTACTTATTCCATTCATCTGTTCCTTCATGCATGTAGCAGTTCATGCCTACACTCTCTTTTTCACTGCAAAAACCAAAGTGGGATTTGACAGACCTTTGCTGCCAAAACACTTGCATACATTTCATGCGTGCGTTTGTGTGTGTTGGAACAGGGAGGGGCAGTACCACCAATCAAGACAGCAATCATGATGCACTGTCATAAAGGACTCCCCCTTTGGGCTTTACTTGACTCCCTTACCTTCTATAATGAAATGCACAGATAGTTTAGTGCCTATCCTGAGACACATATGACTTTAAAGGAAACAATCCCTTCTATAAAGACAAATTATTGCCTATTGAAATGGGAAGTGAGGTTGCAGGACGAGGGGACTAAGTTAATCAATAGATCCTATGCAACATAATCAGTGATTTTATGAAAATAAGTGATCTCCAAGTACCGGGAGTGAAGTAGCTAAAAGTATCCTTTAAAGAGAAAACTTCTGCCATATAGGCACATTAGTATCCTTCAAAGAGAAAACTTCTGACATATGGGCACTAAAATTATTTTAGTTTTTGGTAAATTAATTGAAGCTTCCAGAGCATTCACCTGCCAAATTTAGTTTCTTCTTTAACACATCATGCAAACTAATCTCTTTCCTCATCTGTGGACATCTACTTTCATCTCTTTCCCAGGCTGCTATAGAGCAAGTGTCATTTTTCCCTCTGCAATCAAAGTGGGATGCTGACCTAATACATTCAGAAAGGGCAGGAGGGGCTGCAGGGAGATGTATTGCTGTCCGGCAGTAACAGCAGTAACTTCCTGGCTGAACGCACACTGTTAGGTAGGTAGGCAGCCACACATTTTGGTTGACAGAGGTGTCTGTGACCCCTGGGACAGGGATTAATGGGCATCTATTCTTGGCATCATCCTTTACTAAACCTGAGGTCACCTTTGCTGTTTGGAGACACTCCCAGATTCCCTTCTCTGCCCTTGACAACACCCGTTTTTGCCTTTGAAGCCATTTATTCACTCTCACTGTCCATCCTTTGAAGTGAACAGTCAGAGGGAGGATGGAGCTATGATAAATACGGAGTTGTTGCTTTCTGAAAGGCAGGAAACATCATGCTCGTGTTAAATATGAGTCAAGGTCTTTATTGTGTTTTGTTTTGTTTTTTGGCCGCGCCGTGCAGCCTGTGGGATCTTAGTTCCCCAATCAGGGATCGAACCTGCGCCCCCTTGCAGTGGAAACGTGGAGTCTTAACCACTGGACCACCAGGGAAGTCCCAAGGTCTTTATTGTGAAAGCTGGTGTTTTTGTACTCCCTGATGCAAGCATTGCTCTCTCAGGTCTTTGGTTTTCTCTTCCAAAAAGAGAGGGAATTGAAATAATCACTCATGTGAATATACGCTTTTCTAACCAAACTCAAGGATGTGACATCTGCTTTACATTCTGGAAGGTGTTTTGACATGATTGAGGCTTGTTTTTGCTGTTGTTTCTGAGGTACTGAATGAGGACTTTAAGATTCTCTATGGTAAATTAAACAGTTTGTATCTAGTTTCCTAAAGATAACCCCAAGCTAGCAAGACTCGGTGGGAATTATCATGTTATACCTTAAGCGCTCAGGTCCTGCAGACTCATTGATGCTATCATTTCCTGTTTGTACTTCTCCTTCAGGACTCAAAGTCCTTACAAATCCCATTCTTGCCTTTAGTGACCTTATAATGTGGTCATTATAAGGTCAGTTACATCAGCCAGGGCATTTTCTGTAACAAATAGAAGAAGTTACATCAGCAGTTACAGTTACATCAGTTACATCAGCCAGGGCTCTTACATCAGCCAGGGCATTTTCTGTAACAAACTGAAGAAGATCTGATGAAAACTGTCTTATATGAAGCAAATGTAATTTATTTATTCTCATTATTGAGGAGTGACTAAGTAGACTTAGTTTCAGGCATGACTGGTCTAGGTGTTCAACAGATGCTATATGGAACTTATTCATTCTCTGTCTTTGCTATGGACTGAATCATGCCCTTTCAAAACTCACATGTTAAAGCCCTAACTCCCACTGTGACTGGATTTTGAGTTCAGGAGGTAATTAAGGTTAAATGAGGTCATAAGGCTTGGGTCCTAATCTGATAAAATTGGTGTTCTTCTAAGAAGAGGAAGACAGCTCTCTCCTTCTCTCTCTCTCTTTCTTTTTTTTTTTGGTCATACCACGTGGCATGCAGGATCTTAGTTCCCCAACCAGGGATTGAACCCATGCTCCCTGCAGCGGAAGCTCAGAGTCCTAACCACTGGACCGCCAGGGAATTCCCTCTCATGCTCTGGCCATGCACACATACCAAGGAAAGGCCACGTGAGGACACAAAGGGGAGGTAGCCATCTGCATGCGAACCAGGAAGAGAGTTCTCACTAGAATCTGACCATGCTGGTTCCCTGAATTCAGATCTCCAGGCACCAGAACTGTAAAAAAATAAATTTCTCCTGTTTAAGCCATGCAGGCTATGGTACGTTTTTTTATGGCAGCCTGAGCTGGTGGCTAACACAGCTTTTCACTATGTGTTTATTCCTTCTAATAGGTTAAAGATAGTTACAAATCATTAGCCACAACTCCCATTGAAAGTTGGAGCATAGTTTCCATCCTCTTGAGCCTGAGCTTGCCTTAGTAACTTGTTTGGCCAATAGAATGCAAAAGAGGTGATGTTCTGGAACTTTCCAAGCTGGATCCTAAGAAGCCTTGTAATTTACTCCCAGTGAGTATTTCTCGTGCAATACTCAATCTGGAGGAAACTAGACACCATGTAACAAAGTAAACTATCCTGGCTTAGAGAAAAACACATGGTTTTAGAGATGTAGGCAATGGAAAGAGTTAGGTTAGATATTGTGAGCAAGTGTCAAGTATTATGTGGTACTTAATAAATAATAATGATGGTAATATCTAATATTGAGTGAAGTTCAATGTGTGTCAGACGTTGAATTAAGTGACTTACACAGACATTTGTAAAAAACGACATCGATTTAAAAAATGTATATCCTTGCATAAAATCTATGAAATAAAAACTATTATTGTGGCCAGTTCAAAGACAGAGAAACTGAGGCTTAAAACTTAAATAGCTTGACTGAGGTTGTTTAGCTGTTAAATGGCAAAAAAAAAAAAGATCTGGCTGACCCAAGAGTCCTAGCGCTCAACCACCATGCAATTCTTCTTTGTTTTCCTTGCTGCATGGCTTTGTTGGTATACTATCACCCACCATTTTAGACTTGGTACCTGGTCTTGTCTAAATCAACCTGAACTGGCACTTTGTTGTTGCTACCACCATGGGACATTATACAATGCAAATATGGATTCCCTAATATAACAAAAATGCTATTTACCATTTGTATCTACTATCATCTTATCTACTACATTTTGTTTATTAAACTGGACATTTTGAAACAATTCTATCATCTTATCCCAATGATTCTCAGAGGCAGATACTTCAGTCTTCACTGGGCCGAGGAGGAAGCTGAATCTTAGGAAAGCATTGACTGGGAGACATCATGTGTAAGGCTGCACAGCTGTGTAGCAGGCAACGCTGATCTCATAGCTGTGGTTCTGAAACTCCTCCTTTGGTTAATCTCAGAGCCTTTTCCTCTTTCATCACTACATGGAGTTGCTGAAGTTTCAGCAGGCCGGGGATGAGCTAAAGCCATCCCTCCTGCAACTGCTCTGCAAGTGTGGACTCCTCTCTGAGGAGCTCCCTCAAAGAGCGAAGTGTTTCATCTGTTCAATTCATCAAAGATCTGCCATCATTCATACCATGCATTGAGCTACCCATGCCCTGACCTTCAGTCTCCCAGTGCAGCCTTCAGGTAAATTGAGCTGGGAATTTTCAGCTGAAGGGGAATGGGAAGCTAGAAGGCAGAAAGAAGGGGAATTTAATGTCTGCTTGCTTCACTGCTCTAGCCCAGATCAGACAGATATATCAGGATTTATTATTACAACATTCCTCTGTTCTGATAATCCGAGAGCTTATGAGCTGGAAAGTGGGTTGAGAGAATAGATTACATACAGAGAACAATTTTAAAGCCACGCTAGAAAAATCTCTATTTCTATAGTCATATCTTTCCCTGGGACCAGCTTGATCAAGATCGCTTATAAATAGACTGGTCTCCAAATGGCACTTGGACATTACAAACAACAAGTCTACATCAGAGAGCGGACGTTCGCATCCCTGAGGAGACGGAGCAGAACTGATGCGGGCAACGAGCGAGCGCACTGAAGTGGGAGCAGAATGTCTTTGGCGTTAAAGATAAATTCTAAAAGTTTTAAACTATGAGAGTTGAGTAAATGGGTCAAGTTTTCTGAACCTCAGATTCCTTTCTATAAAATAGAACAGACCTGCTTCATAAGGTAACTTCATAGGAAAACTTCGAATATGAACAGAAACAAGGCATACAAATTATCCCATGCCACGCATGATTTCTATGCTGTCTAAGCGAATGGTGGCCACTGTAGTTTGTTAATGTGAGGTTATTTTTGTTATAATCCTTAAGTGACTTTGAAATTGTATTTTCTACTCAAAATTACATGAACAAATAAGCTATTTAGATAGTTCACTGACATAATACATAAAATGGAAATGTTTCCCTACCTGTGCTAGGGTCTAGAATATTTGCCAAAAATTATCATCAGTGTATTTACAAACATGTATTTGTACACAGTATGTGCATATTTTTATGTTTTATATATGTAGTCCATCCCTGTACTCATTAAATCATTCTTTATTCATATATTAGATTCTGGTATTTAATGGAAATTCTAGGCCCAAAGAAATATAAAATCAGGTTCTAGACTGATGGCTAACACTGTGAACTTTGGATTGATACTTGATTCTGAATCCTGACCCACTATTTACTGGTTTTGTGTCAAGGACACTTTTGAAGTAAATAAAAGACCACAGAATTTACAATAAAATTGATGTAGAATTTTAAGTTACCTATTGACTTCTGGTTCTCAGTTTCCTCATCTATAAAACTAAGAAAAAAATAGAACCATGAATTTATTTTGATAAATTAAATACAATAAAGTCTATATAGAATACTTAGCAGTTCTGACCTTGTTAATAAAATATTCCAATAAACAGTAGCCATTATTTGATCACTGAACCCCAAGGACATTGAGATATATTGTTTTAACGACAGTATAAGGCCATATATAGATACAGATAGATATATAGATATGTATGATCTATATCATATATCATTATATATAATCCTTTTTAAAAACCCTGCTTGCTTATCAACATTCTAGGTGTTTAAAAGTTATCTCATGGAATGCACGAAGTAGGATTTCTGCTTGTATTTTAAAGACAGAAAAATCAAAGACAAGAAAGTTTTACCGACTTGCTGGAGGTCAGCCCTGACACCTGCTTGCTCCTTTCCGTTAGAATTCTGGTTTAGAACTCTGTGGGGATAGAACTGTGCCCACTGCACTCCACAGACAAAACAGGGAATAGGGAAGTGAGCCTGAACTTGGAGTCTGTTCAAGAAGACATCCGGAGAGTTTCAATCAATCATAGCGGTTCTAATAGTAAATGAGGGTGGAAAAAGAATGAACCGGGGCGGGGCTTTATCTCATGTTTATTCCACGGGCCGATGAACACTTGGTTCATATGCTTAAATCTGAGAAATATTTCTCACTTTAACAAAGATATGTATTTACAGGATGCTATTTTTTTTCAATATCAAGCGTATCGAGAACTTTCTCCTCATCTCCCCACATTTAATGGAGGGTTGAATTCAGCAAGTACTTCTCTTGACTTGTAACTCTAACTTAAGAAAATCAACAATGCATCAGTGATGACAACTGATGCTTGACACTTGGCTTGAGCATGGAGTTTTCAGCAGGAAGTGGAGGGAGTTCTGCCAAACTGGAGCACCCATGCTCCATCTACACTGGCTGTACCATCTCAGTCCCTTCCCACTGCTGCCTTGAGAGCATCTCCTTCCATCTCACTATGACTTTTTCCGAGAGAGGCTTACTCTCAGGTTGTTTGTGTTAAATCTCCCATTTTTTAAGTGCCGGGAAGTGATTTTTTACACTGTACAGCTAATGCAAAGTTGATCCCTTTATTGCAATATTGTAAACTCTGTGTGGAGTGATTTATTCAACGTTTTACTTTCAAATAGTAGCGGAGTGCATCGTGAAGCCCGAGGTCACGAAACTAGACTCTGGTCTCTCAGTGATTAGTAATGTGTTCAATATATTCTCACTGTCCATGGCCACATTATGGTTGTCCAGTCAGCTAAGTTGAAGCCGGGTCAGGTAAGGGATTTGGTAAAGCTAACTGACCACACTTATATGAAAGTCTTCACTGACCAGAAACTCTATATTCAGAAACTTGTATGTTTCTATTAGCTGTACTTAGAAGGATAGGAGATTCATTCTTTCACATGAAAGCAGAAAACAGGCACAACTATTCCTAATCTGTATACAATTATAACTCTTCTGTGTGTTGTTCGAATCCCTTTATGATCTGTACCCTATCTACCTCCACAATTAAATCTCCTTGTCTGCAGGTCCCCTATACTGTAGTCACTCCACTTGTTGAAACTTCTAAAACACACAATTTTCTTATCCTTGGAGTGGCAAACATTCATTTCTCTTCCTGAAATGTCCTAGACTCCTTGTACAGCTTGGAAAAACATCTCCTGATTCTAAAGTCTCAGCCGCTTCTTCTCTGTGAAGCCTGACTGTCCCCTGAGCATAGCTGATCAATGCTTTTGTGTGATCCCTGGGTCTTATACAGTCAGCAACCCAGGCTTTCATTCACACTTCTTTGCAATTATTGTTTTAAACATATGACTTCCCAATTAGCATGTAAGCTCCTCTAAATCAGAAGCTGCGTCTTACTGATCTTGGAATCTTCAGAGTAGCAGTTTGTCCAACATTTGATAGATACTCTTCCTGAGAGTTAAATGAAAGATTACATATTTTCAAATATGTATCTCTCTTCTGTGGCTCCTAATTAAACATTCTGTAATTGCCAAAATGAGAGTTTTAAAATTTTGACAGAGGCAATTGGTAATGCAAGAATCAAGCTAGCCCCCTTCTATCATTTGCTTCATCATTAGCAATTAAGATGAAGTACCCAGACTTTGCTGGAAATAAAAATTGAAGTTGATGATAAACACTATGAAGGGTGAGCAGATCATCTCTCTTCCATATTAAATAAGGGCTGCACATTTCAGGAGCCAAATCACCATAGTGTTGAAAACTCGACCCCATTAGTACTACTACTTGACAAACCCACGTCTATGTTCACGACTAACTCTAAATTGTGCTGTTGTCTCAAATTTCACAAGAGCAGAACAACTTCCTTATCTACTTTTTTTTCCCCCTGATTGAGATGAGAATGCTACATATGTCTAACCATATTTCACCCTTTACTTGATAAATACTGTTGGGAGTTAGATGAAATTCTTCTCTTTTGGAAGACCCATGAAAGAATGTGCAAAGCACTATTTCCTGAGGGTGCTGGAGTGGGGAGAGGGAAGCAGAACATATTCAGTAATATTGAGGAACTGGATCAATAACTTTCTAATATATTTGAAACTGAATGGGAGGAACATGATATGACAGATTTGTTAATTTACGAAACATATATCTTGTGGATATTCTCAGGCAGGCTTTGTGCTGGGTGATAGTTACAAAATGAATAGGACGCCGTCCCTCTCCTTGGAAAGCTCAGTCTAGTGGGCAAGGCAGACACAGCCCAAAGCTAAAAGGCAGCATGGCAAGATGAAAGGAAAAACAGGGTGCTATAAAAACAAGAAGGTTAATTTGTGTAATTAAACAGCAAGTTGAGATTCAAACCCATGACTGTCTGACTGATTGGGGCAAGAGTGAAAACTCATTCTCACCAGGCTGCTTAAAAATTCTCATTTGACGCCAGCACGTATCCTATAGTGTCTTTCATTATTTTCATAACAATGTCTTATTTTTTTTCCTTTTTTTCATAAAGTATTATCAAATCTATTAAAAAGTGAGCATAGAATCTCCCATGAATGCAATCTAATATACAACAATTAGGGATCCACCTTTCTGAAGAAAAAAGGATTCAAAACACAGATGCTAAGGCAAGATATTCACTCCTCTCAGAGACAAACTTAACCACTCAACACAGACGAGCTTTTGTCAGACCTGCGGGACACAGATACAGATAAAAACTTGACCGTAGACAGACTGTCAGGGTTAGAGACGGGAGAGCTTGATCAGAGAAAGGGAATTAGTGCCAAAGAGAACTTGCACCTGTCACTTTCTTAAAAGGAGATTATAAGATACGAAGAATGGAACCAGTCCCTGCAGTGCTTTCTCTTTAAGAAGTGAGTCTTTAAATGCCTGCTGATTTTCACTTTCAAACTCTGAAATTCCTAGGACTGAGAAAATGTTTCATTATCTCCCTTCCACGGTTTTCCCCTGTCCCTCCCATCATCCCCCTAGAGTGGTACATTGGAATTGCTTTCTCAAGAACCCATAGTTTCTGTTAGAGATTACACTTCAATTTCATGGTATTCAGGGAAGGGGTGATTATTCACTTGGACAGCAATACAACAGAATGAGGAAGGCAGAGCCACTGAATATTAAATATATATGTATTATCACATGTTATAAAGCCCCAGTGTCAGTGCCCTGAGACTCCTGGCCTGCTCACCAGGACAGGGTCCCCCTCCCCCACCTCACCCCCCTCCCCGGTGTGGCCTCCACACCCTGCAACTGGGCATTTTGCCAGAATACGACCTCGTCCTAGCTTCCGTCCTACGTCCAGAAAGAACTTTAGGGCAGAATCTATACCTTCGTGTTCCAAGAAATTCAACCCAGATAGAACTTTCCAGGGGCCAAAGAGGCTATAAGAAGCAGATGTGTCAGCTGTCAATAGTTGAGAATAAAAGAATTGTTGCTTTTGGCATTAATTTAGGGAAGAAAACAAAACACAGCTTTGCGAGTTCACGAAGCCCGAATATTCAGCCATTTATTTAGCTGCACTGGGCTAGGAGAATGTCTGTCACAAGAGAAGTTATTCTCTAGCACATTCTCCAAAAGGAATACTTTTCCAACATTTTTAAAGTAATAATTTGTTGGCCTGTTGATAAGAGGGTGATGCAAAGATATCAGAAGCAGTTTGAAAGCAAGATCGTAAATAAGCTTAACCAAGCACTCTGTACAAACCCCAGCGCCTCTGGCCCAAACCCATCTTGTACCTCCAGGTGTAAGGGACTGATGTTAAAAAACAAAACGTCTGAGTATAGTCATGGAAAAACATTTTTTAAACTAAACTACTTGTTCTTTCACCCCAATTCAGCTTGCTCTCACTCTCGCTCTCTCTCTCCCTTCCTCCTTCTTTAAAACATGGCCTTAGCATGCTTGATTCCTTCAGTAAATATCTGTGTGATAGCGGGCAATTCTGTAAGCTATCTGTGCATTCATTCTTGACCTGCCAAAGGGAAGCAATCGCTGTCCATATCAGCCACCCTCTGCCCTCATCCACATTCTGCTTTCATGAACCTGGCCAACCAATTTGCTTTGAACAATGGTTCTATAGACTAAGAGTTTTATTACATCAGGGTAACAAGATCAAATCTTAGGGGAATCACAAATAGACAATTTTTCCAGAGAAAATTAGAGAAAAACGAACAACTACATTGAAAGTATAAAGACAAAGCTATCCGTTAACTTCCTATAACCATTTAGGATGACAAATGAATTAAAAAAATTACAAGATATCCTCTTGGTAACAAAAGATTTTACTTTCACTGAATCTGACTAGTATTTTTGGGAAAAGGTGCTTTTTCTTCCAATGTCTTTTACCTGAGGATTTGTTGCCAGGGAACAGGCTACACAGGGAGAGGAGAGGATTGTGGAGAAGATCTGCAATAGGATTGTGCAATTTAGAGATTAATACATTTCTCTCTCTCATCACAGAGTGATTGTTACGTTGGAGAGCCAAGAATAAGGTAAGTCATTTTATTTTTGTCAATTACTGGTCACATTTTGACCTGATGAACTTTTACAGGATTGTATGTTAAAGGGAAAAAAATGAAAGGGGAAAGAATAAATTAAAAACATTTACTGTTTTCCTGACTATTTTATTAACATCAGAAAAACAAAAGTGTCCACCAAAATGGGATTGCTAAGTAAGCACTGGTTTTCAACTGGATAAAAGATTATTTGGCTACTAGAATTATAATTCTGATGACTATAGAACTTATTGCTTGTGGCTTTTATGATACTTTGGATATATGAACTCTCTAGCAGGTGGGGACACTTCTAGAACAAGCATGTGGATGCCTCACCCTAATAAGACTTAATAAGAAAGAATGTTGCTATGGTTGTGTCCATGGAAAATGTCCTATGTTTATAGGAGTAGAACCTGGGGACCCAAAGATAAAATACACAGAACCTGGGGACACTTCTAGAACAAGCATGTGGATGCCTCACCTTAATAAGACTTAATAAGAAAGAATGTTGCTATGGTTGTGTCCATGGAAAATGTCCTATGTATTTTACACCTTGTAACACTAACCATCTAGGGGTAGATACAATTAAGCGAACCTACGAGAAATTGCCATAGGCTGAGGGCTCAGGAGTCTGAATGGGAAGCGTCATCCACCAAACATCTTGGTGGAGAAGGAGGAGTATTTTCACCAGTAAATACATCCAATTTCAATCCTCTAGCTAGAAGCACTACTGAATCCTTGATTAAAGATACTGTGGTTTCATTAGTCATATCAGTCTAAATAGGGCCTATGGCATTTCCCAGTTAATAGATCAGCAGTAATCTGCGGCTGATTATTACCTTGACTACAGCTGATTTCCCCTCAAGAAGGGGAATAAGCAGTGTGCAGGGGGAGATTGAACCGCACAGGAGTCTGAACCCAAGGCGACCAGAGACCAAGATGGCAAACGCGACTGTGGGAAAGAAGGCAGGAGATGGGGTGGGGTGGCCCAGAGGGCAACTGAGTCACAGATAAGGAATAAAGGACAGAATCATAGAATTAGAGTCAGACTGTATCTTAGAGATGATAGAGTCCAACCCCCTCAATGGAGAAAACTGAGGCCAAGGAATGCAGATATACACACCTAGCACTACTTACGCCCTTGGGCAATTTGGGATCCTCAGAGAACAGAGGTTAGGATATAAATCTTCCTCAACTTAGGACAGGGTTATGTTTCAAGAAATCCATCATAAGTTGAAAATAGTATAAAAGCTGAAAATGCATTTAATACCCCTAAGCTACTGAACATCAGAGCTTGGCCTACCTTGCCTTAAGTGTGCTCCGAATGCTAACATTAGCTGACAGTTGGGCAGAATCACCTAACACAAAGCCTGTTTTATAATAAAATATTGAATATCTCATGTAATTTATCGAATATTTTGCTGTAAGTGAAAAACAGAATGGTCATCTGGTTACAGGATGGCTGGCAGCGTATCGGCTGTTTACCCTGGTGACCGGTGACTGACGGGGCTGCTGACCACCTTCACAAGAGCGTCTGACCACACGTCGCTAGCCTGGGAAAAATCAAAATTCAGAATTTGAAGTATAGTTACTACTGAATGTGTATGGCTTTCACACCATCGTGAGGTCAAAAAATCATAAGTCAAACTATTCTAAGTCGGGGACCATCTGAATTTGATCCCAGCTTCACCGCTCACTTGCTGTGTGATCCCAGGCAGATTATAAAGTTTCCTTTGTTCCAGATTCCTTATCTATAAAATGAAGAAAATATAAATATCTCATAGAGCTTTGTAATGGGGACATGATTAAATAAATATGAAGCCCTTACAACAGTGCCTGGCAAATTTCAAGTGTTTAACATTAATTAAATGTCAATTGTTTCAGTTATCATTCCCACTATGATTTATATTACTATAACTACAATCACTGCTTTGTTCATCGTTACTGTTTTCAAGTGCAAGGTACGTTCATTCATTCAATAATTATTTACCAAGTACCTTCTCTGTGCCAAACTAGAAGATGTAGGTCATCCCTTTTGGGACCTTCCTGCCTACTAGAGAAACAAAAATAAAATCCTGTTTCCTACACAAAGCACAATGTTACTTGCAAAAGTATTTATAGAGAAGGAGAAGAGTATAGAAGTGTGGCATCTAACTCAAACTGGGGGAGGGGAGGACCAGGGTAGTTTATTTAGAAGAACATTGTGTTTAACTCGCCCAAGATTACAGAAACATTAAGCAGTGATGCTGGAATGTGAATGCGGGAAGGCTGATTTCAGGATCCCTTCTCATGATCACTACACTTAAGAGCCTCCCAATCTGTGATCAACTGACTTCATTAGAATTAAAAAATAAGTACATAACAATAAGCCCAGGGATGGGGGTCAGGAGTCAACTCACCTTAATGTGTCTCTTCATTAAAGTCAGAATTTAATTCCCAACAAAGAAAGTGTTTTTATCAACCTTATGCTGTTTCATTCTGAACTGGATCATAATTTATGAAATGCAGGCTCATTTAAAATGACATCATTAACAATTGTTTGGCAAATGTTAAAGGAAGGTATAGAGACTTAAAATTTCTTAATCAGCCTTGGGAATGTAGCATCATCATAAGATCATGCAAATTAATTGAATCAAAGTAAGTGAGAAAATTACAGAGATGGGCTCTATGCCTCCTTGCCATCTAGATTTATATATAATATCTTTTTATATAGAAACTGCTATATGCCAGTCACTGTGCTGCACTCTTAAAATTAGTCCTCCCGATGAACTAGTGAAGTAAGTAATACTGTCCTCATTGTGCTGATTAAATAAATCTACTCCGAAGAGTTAGTAATTTGTTTAAAGTCACAAAGGCAGGAAATAAGTGACCCAGGATTAAAACTAGGAATATATGATTCTCAAATTGATGATAGTTATTCTACTCCACTTAAAATTTTTCAGCACAAAACAATTTAAACATATATTGATAGAAAAAGGAGCTAGAGTGAGTCTAATTTGTATTAGTACAACAGGGAGCTAGAAGCTACACAGGCTTAGTTCACATAGCTTTCTGTCTTAGTCGATCCTGAAAATCTATTTGTAATAGGGAAGAACAAATTTGACTCCACATCAGATCTGTTTCTTTTACTTTAACCTTTGTATTCTATTGCTTTTGCTTTGAGTTAAGAATATTGTCTATAGCCCGAAATATACAGGATAGCCGGTTCTCAAGGCTCTGACCTTTAAGGGTATGACACTTTTCCATTCATATAGAGATAAAAAGTTGCAGAACAGAGAATAACATTTGTCTTGTTGGAGATTTACAGGAACATCATGACCTGACCTATGTAGACGGCTGCAAGAACAAAGGATTCCAACACCAAGAAGTTTCCAACAACCTACCACGCTCCTCCCTCACCCTTGCCCTTACAAATGCTTTGCTGAAACCCTTAGTGGAGTCCAGGGTTTTTTTGGGCATGAGCCATCTGGTCTCCTTGCATGGGACTTAAACAAACCTTTTTCTGCTCCAAACTCTGATGTTTTGGTCTTCTTTGGCCTCACCGTGCGTCAGGCACACAGAATTGTGTTTGGTAGCATAAAGGTACTGGACTATGAATAAAAGTATTTTGATTCCTGAACAGGCATTCATTGAATTTAGATTCAGCTAGCCAGCATTCACTGAGCATCTATTATATGCTGGCACTAACAATACGAGAGAATTTTCCACGCATGCCTTCATTCTGGTCATGTAACCACCTTGCAATGGTATTAACGGTATTGATTTATTCATACTTTAAATTTATCAATTTACTGGCTGATTTACTACAGACAGGTTGCCTAGTGTTCTGGGTTCAAGAGTGTCTCTATGTCTCTTTGTCTCTGTCTCTCATCTCCTCTCTCTGTGTCTCTGTCTCTCATCTCCTCTCTCTGTGTCTCTATGTCTCTGTCTATTTCTCCTCTTTTACTTAGTTTTATTCTTTAACCAAATTAATCTTTGAAGTCTGCCCCCAAGGACTTGCCTTAACATGAAGTGAACCCAGAAGAAATCATAGCGAGAGACGGAAAAAGATGAAAGTTGTATCCTGATGTTTTTGCCTGAGCTGTTGTACTCACTTGTCTATTCCTAGACATTCTGAGTATCCACAGCCTTGGGATGCAATTGTTTTCTGTCTGGAAGAATACAGAAGGAGATGCCTAAATCTAATGTCCCACTGCAGTTTGCATCCTGATTCTACCTGGGAATCCAGGAAACACAGCAGTGATGTGGATAGTGGAGGGGAGGCTGGACATGTTAGAGGTTGATGTATCTGGCTATATCCTAAAGAAAAGTCAGGTGGATGGACCTAGAGTCTGTCATACAGAGTGAAGTAAGTCAGAAGAGAAAGACAAATACCGTATGCTAACACATATATATGGAATCTAAGAGAAAAAAAAAAGTCATGAAGAATCTAGGGGTAAGATGAGAATAAACACACAGACCTACTAGAGAATGGACTTGAGGATATGGGGAGGGGGAAGGGTAAGCTGTGACAAAGTGAGAAAGTGGCATGGACAAATATACACTACCAAATGTAAAACAGATAGCTAGTGGGAAGCAGCCGCAAAGCACAGGGAGATCAGCTCGGTGCTTTGTGACCACCTAGAGGGGTGGGATAGGGAGGGGGGTAGGGAGGGAGACGCAAGAGGGAAGAGATATGGGGGTATATGTATAACTGATTCACTTTGTTATACAGGAGAAACTAACACACCATTGTAAAGCAATTATACTCTAATAAAGATGTTAAAAAAAAAAAAAGAAAAGACAAGTCAGGAAGGATTTTGTAGGAGCCTGATCCCATCACCTCCAACTCTTCCTACCCTCTTTCACACACACAAACGCCAGTAGCTCTAAATCCCACCCCTGCCCAGCCTCCTTCTTCTACTGGATGCCTAGTCATATCTTATAGTCTCTGACTTTTTTAAGTTGCTTTTGGAATTTACAATAATCAAAAGAACTCTGGGACTCTTGTCTACAGTGTGCCTCTTCTCAGGCTCTTAGGACAAAACAGGATCATTTCTTCCATAGGAAGATTAGTGAGAAAGTAGAAAATAATTATAGCTCTAGACTCTGTTCTTAAATTTGACCATAAATCACTATTTAGCTCAAGTTAGGGATTTGTTTTTCTTGTTTGGAGAATTTATTTATGCATTTTTTAGTGATTTGGGTGGGAGGTCATGACTCCATCGAAAAGTTACTCACTCATTATCTACAGTTATTTGCGTATGTTATTTACTTACATGTAGCTTCTTTACTAGGATATCGGTGTCAAGGGAGCAAGGGCCTTTTCTGTTCTGCTTGCCACTCAAAAAAACAGATAGAGAGCTAGACACTTGCTTTTGTAGTCATTAGAAAATATTTTTTAAAAAATTATGTATTTATAGTAGTAACTAAACCAAGTCCTTTCGATCACTAAGATTCTGTATCATTTTACTTATATCTCTTTGTTAATAAACAACCCCTCGTTTCCTTCATTTTATATTTGTCAAATTATCCTGATGTACTAGGCTTTTTGCTGCCTGTGCTACCGGCTAACTCAGTGCAGGACTTTCCTTCCAGTCATATTTGATTAATTTGTTCTAGGAATAGAGCACAGGACTCATGCTTGATCATCCCTGTGAGGACTGACTATGCTGCTTTTTTGAAAGAAGCCCTGGCAGAGAAGATCATCGCAAAATGACTTCAAGAGTGTGACACATTGAAAGAAGGCTCTCAGAGGGCTGTGGCATTTGTAATGAGATGAAATGGCTGTCGGCAAACTTACAGATCTTTTTGGGAAGTTCTGACATTGGTTTGTTTCATTCAGCTGATGCTGCCTGTCAGCACCCTCGACAGCTGCATAGTAAGAACAAAAGGTCCTCTGCTCAGGGCAGCGGCAGCGCTGGAGACGGAGCTCAGGCGGGGTGTCTTCTGAAATGACAGCCTTCTGGTGGGTGGGAAGCCTTGGAGCTGCCCCGGCATCTCAGTCAGTAACCAGAGTCTTTCCCTTCATGTCAGTTTCCAGCCTGACCTCAGGTTAAGCCATGTATCAGGATGACCCTTATGACGAATGGATACAGTCAATCAAACGCTGAGAAACCCTTCTCAATGGAACCAAAGGTACCTGGCTCAGAAAGGGTGGACGTAAATAAAGCCAGCCACCCAGATGACTACTCCAGTGCTCAATAAATAGCCATGCGTTGAAAATTTCCTGGCAATATACTTTTTCCTCAGAACAACTCTGTGAGACAAGACAAATAGGTACCATTAGTACCATTTTATAAATAAGTCCATCCAGATTGAGAAAGACTGAATAGGCTGCCCAAGGCTGAAGAGCTAGCCATTGATTAACAGTGACTGGAACATAGGCTCCTTGCTTCTAGGTCCACAGTGATGTCGATTTGCCAAAGACAGGTCAAAAGCACTGACCGAAAGAGCCAGGCTTCCAATGCAATCTGGCTCCCCGTGTCCTACCAGTGATTTCATATTTAAGTGCCCAGGATCCATGTAATTCTCAGTTGGTTATACTCACACTGACTCATCAAAGACAACACACAGAACACTCGCTTGGTGATTATGCATATTTCCTATTTATTCAGTCTTCACAACATCCCTATTGGTTCCTATTACCCATATTTACCAAATGAGGCAACTGGAATTCAGAAAAAAACAGGTGAGATTATATAGTAAGAAATGTTAGAAGTGGGCCTTGAACTCTTGTATTTTGACATTGTTCAGGATGATCCTCTCTACACCAATATTTCCAAAACCTGGACATATGAACATATTCTCAGGGTCACAAAAGTTCTAATTTTTAATGGTTTTTTAAAAATAAAATATTAAGAAAAATGTTATTAGGAAATATTCTGGATCACTTGAATGATGACTTAAATAAGTAAGTGCTGCCACATACTTTGGGGACCAACTTGTGAGTTTCTGTTTCCAGGCTCGTAGGAAAGCCACCACTCAATGTGCTAGTTACTCTTTTGTGTAACATTCCTTAAACTGGGAATTCAGGAGTTGTTAACTAGCACTCTGTCTGCTCCTCTAAATTCAGTTCATTTCAATTTGGCTCCAATCAACACAAATCTGCTTTGTAGGATTAGATGCAAGGCTTTAGGATAAGTACTGTGCAAACAGGAGACGGTCAGAATTTTTCCTGTTCTCAGAGACCATCTCCATAGTCTGAGGGTAGGAGGGCCATGAAATAGGACAAGAATTCAGGTAGGACTCTCACTTTCAAGGCAGAATGTCAAAGCTGTCTCTTGTCATTTGTCATCTAAAGAATCTGACACTTTAAAATCAACGACATAGGTTACACATATAAAAATGTTTACCAGAATTGCTGGCACACAGGCAACCAGACAAAAAGAATACATGCTGTAAGATTCTGTTTATATGAAATTCTAGAAAAAGCAAACTAATCTATAGTGACAGCAAGCAGGTCTGTCTGGTTACCAGGTGGTCTGGTTATGAGAGGACACAGGGAGGGGTTAGAAGGAGAGAAAACAAAGAGACGAGGAAATTTTGGGGGGTGATGAGATCGTTCACAGTCTTGACCGTGATAATGATTTCAAAATTTATACATATGTCAATACTTATCTGATTGTACATTTTCAATACATATGTGGTTTGTTGTATATAAATTATATATTTATAAAATTATTTAAAAATAAATTACTGGTAATGATTTTTGAAATTTGATCCATGTTATATATAAGCATTTCAAATTTCTAGCCAATTATATTTGCATTAAATGGGTTAGAAAAGAATTAGAAAATTATAGGTCTCTAAGCTGGCCCCTTGAGTTCAGCTTATAATTACTGGGGACCTGTGTTCCAAAGCCCACCAAATCTTTCCTGTCTGATGCTAGGTTTTCCTCTGCAGAGGTCTGCCAGACTGAACTTTTTGCTTTAAATTATTTCAACTTGAGTGTAAGGTCTTTCTTTTCTCATATTTTTTTCCCAATTTAAGTGGCAAACATCTCCTATTTTCATGCATATAGTTAAATATTTCTTACACATCAATTATACCTCAATTTAAAAAATATTCCTATCTACAGTTTACATTTTATATAGTTACATATCGTTGTATATTTATTTGTATATATTATATAGTCTTTGTTCATATACCCATATTCTGACTTATAATATTAAATATTACTTTGATCAACAAGAAAATGTGTTTATGGAAAAGTAATCAAATTCCATCATAAAGATTTTTTAAGAGACATGAGTCATCCAAATCATGCCTTCAAGCTTTCAAAATTCAAACCAGATAAACTAATATCTAATTAAATATTTAATGAATAGTAAAACTGTAGCGATAACTTCAATATACAAAGTGGAAATAAGACAGCAAATTATGACACACAAATTTGATAGACTTTTATGCAGCCATTAAAGTGATAATTATGAAGGCTATAAAGCAAAAGGAAATGCTTATAATAAAATAGTGAGTGACAAAGGCAGAATGCAAAATCATATCTATGCTATAATTAGGTTTTGCACAATATACGTTTATGGAGTTCTCAACTCCGTGTCAAGCATTGTCCTAGGCCCTAGAGTTACAGACGTAAATAAAGGCCTGCTCATAGCTTTAAGGCACTCAGTCTGGTTGGAGGCACTGACATGAAGTAAAGAGGACAACGACCTGTAAGACCTGCTATGATAATTATATTGAGAGTAGAAGTAGATCAGAAGAAGAAGTAATAAAATCCACAGAGTGAACTAGAAAACCTCTCCAGAGAAACAGACATCTGTGTGGGTCCACTGGCGCAAAAGCAGCGGTATCTGAGATAAAAATCCCCTTGGTATTTCTGAGAGACACGAAGAGGTCAAATAAACCATTTCGTCAGCAGTGACAACCACTAGGCATATTCCAGACGGCCCAGTTCTCTCTTACCCGCTCTGACTCCCACTTATCCACACCCCAAGCCTGCAAATCTGTTGGGAGAAACCTCGTGATGCCCCTGCCCATCATGAGGGTCTCTTACGGTCTCCTGATGCCCCCAAACTGCTGGGTCTTTAGGGGTCATTTCTGATACTCCAACATAACTTAATATTCCAGCATGAAAATAGAAAAACAATTTTGGTGGAGCACATTGTGTGGTAAAAGCAATGTTCTTACTAAATTAAAGAAATCAACAGAGCAGATATACACTTGAAATTGACTGTGTTACACAACCAAATAATTCCTTGTATAGTGGATAATCATGATGGTATTCAGCAGGCTCCAATAAATCTACCAGTGCAATTAAATTTTTCAAAATTTACAAATATATTTATAAATACAAAACTTAAATGAAGGTACTGCAAAATGTTTGCAAATGGGTGGTCTTAATTACAAAAAAGACTTGACGATGATAACACATGTTCTCTCTCGTTATCAAATATCATCACAGTTTTAAAATGTCTAACTCTCTGTACTGCTTTGAGTACTTCGTGTAGAAATGGTACTATTTCTTCCTTAAATATTGCTGGAGGAAGTCATCAAGAGGACGTGACTGTCTGTTGACCCAAAAGTAGGACCCGGGCCATCGGAGGCTCCTCACGCCTTCCTGTGTCCTCGGAACTTGCACTCTGCCCACTGTTCCCATAGTGGAAGCTGTTTTCAGGGACACAATTGTGAGAGAGCATCTGGATGGTGTATGTGACTAAACCCCATTAAGGTCACCTTGTAAACTTTTAAGGTTCTGGCTGGCGGGTACGGAGATCCATTTGCCTCGCCAACAAAAACAAGCCTCGTATGTAAGCTCCCTGCTTATTCAATCTGCCACCTACCAATCTGAAGTGATCTGCCTTTCTTCTGTCTCTCCCTGGTTTCAGTCTATGGGGCCAGTTTCAGATTTCACCCAGGAAGCTCCAGGGTTTGAGAACCACTAACTGTATGGTAGAATTCGCCAGAAAAACGATCTGGACCTTTCACTGTTGGAGAGGTTTCAACTACAAATTCAGTGTCTTTAATAGATGTAACATGAGTCAAATTATTTAGTTCTTTCTCCGTGAGATGTGGCAGTATCTTTCAAGAAATTTGTCCATTTCATAAGTTGCCAAATTATGTGTGTAATGTTTCCATAATATTTCTCTATTATACTGTTAATGTCTGTAGAGTTCTTTATTATAGTTCTTTCATTCCTGAGATTGGTAATATGGGTCTTATCTCTTTCTATTTTTCTTGATCAGTCTGGCTAATGGTTTATCAATTTGATCTTTTCCAAAAACCAGTTGATTTGGAAACCAATTGATTGAGTTCATTGATTTTCTCTATTGTTTTTCTTGTATTCAATTTTCTGGATTTTTGTTCTGATCTTTATTATATCCCTTCCTCTGCTTGCTTTCTTAATTCACACTTCATTTTGTTTCTTAAGGTAGAAGCTTAAATGATTGATTTGTGAATTTATTTCTTTCCTAACGTGAGAATTTAATGTTTTGAAACTCCTTGACACAATACATTAGCTACATGCTACAAATTTTGATATGTTGCACTTCCACTTTTTAAATTCAAAATGTATTCTAATTTCCTGAATAATTCCACCTTTGTCCCATCAGGTTATTTAGAAGTGTGGTCTTCGGTTTTCAAAGATGTGGCGTTTTTCCAGAAATCTTTCTGTTGTTTATTTTTACTAATCTGTTACTTTTGAGCATACATTGAATGATTCCAATTAATTAAAATAGTTGAGGTTTGCTTCATTGTCCAGAATATGTCCTTCCTTGGTGAATGTTTCAAGTGTACTTGAAAATAATTTTATTCTGCTATTGTTGGGTGAAGTGTCCTATGAATGACAATTTGGATAATTTTGTTGATAGTTCTTAAGATAGTCTATATCTTTATTGCTTTTCTGTGTACTTGTTCTGTAGACTATGTGGGGAGGGGGGCAAAATCTCAACTAAAATTATGGGTTTGCCTGTTTCTTCTTGTAGTTCTACCAGTTTTTGCTTCGTGTATTTTGAATTGTTGGATTATTTCTGTCTTTTAGGGGACTTGATTCTTGTATCATTATGTGAGGTTATTATTTAACAATAACAATCCTTGCTCTGGATGCTACTTCGTCTTATATTAATGTATTCACCCCAGCTTTACTTTTTCTTGACTAGTGTTTTGATGGTCCATATGCTTTTCCTCTGCTTATTCTTAAACTATCTGTACCATTCTACATAAAGAAGATTTTTTGTGGACAGCATGTATTTGGCTGCTAAATTTTATTCAATCTAAGAATCATTTATTTTTATTTTTTTTTATTTATTTATTTTTTTTTGCGGTACGCGGGCCTCTCACTGTTGTGGCCTCTCCCGTTGCGGAGCACAGGCTCCGGACGCGCAGGCTCAGCGGCCATGACTCACGGGCCCAGCCGCTCCATGGCATGTGGGATCTTCCCGGACCAGGGCACGAACCCGTGTCCCCTGCATCGGCAGGCAGACTCTCAACCACTGTGCCACCAGGGAAGCCCAGAATCATTTCTTTTAATTGTTGTTTCTATACCACTATATTTAATGTAATTACTGATGTGAATGAATTAAATCTACCATCTTGTTTGTTGCCTAGCATTTGTTCTGTGGACTTTATTTACTTTTCATTTTATATTTTATGATGAATTATATTTATTTTTAAAAATTGTGTATCATGTAAGATTACATGTTGTCCAATATTGGTTTATTATTTTTATCTCTTTTAAAAAATATATTTTTTACTCTAGGTGTGTGTCCCAGTCACGGTTCAGCAAAGGTCATTACAAAGAGAAAAACTGAAAGAAGATAGAAATATTTTTTTAAGACATAGGAAATATTTAGAGCATCAAGAAAGCACACACTCTCTTATGTGATCTCTTTCTTTCATTTTAGATAACAATATTAGCAGTTTAGGAAGTATTCTATAAAGACACATAATGTCTTACCCTATTCCCAAATTATTTTATTTGCCTGAATTACTTGTCTAATTAGTTTCAATTATTTGTTACATGGAGGTGAGGAGGAATGATTAATTAGCTAAACAGAATTGTAAGTACTTTGAAAGATATTTGCATATTTTCCCACCAAAGTATAAGATATTCAAAGGCAAGGACTTTGAATCTTATCCATATTAAAGCAGGAGGGTTAAAACCTAGCAGTTAGAAGTTGCAATGCAATATATTTATTGCATGACCAATGAACAATTCAAATGTTAAATTTTAGTTAAGTGTTTTCTAAAAGATTAACATGAAAATGCCAGAAAAATGTGATATCAACAACATTCATTTTAGTTAGTATATATGAATACAATGTAGTTATGAAGTTATTGAAACAAATTCTCTAGAAAAAAATTGAAAATAAAAGCTACAGTTATTTATTCATTCATTTTAGCCACTGCTATTTGTCAGGTATTAATTTATAGAACATTTGGGTTACCAGATAAAATATAGGAAGCTCAGTTAAATTTTAATTCCAGATAAGCAGCAAATAAGTTTTAGTGTACATAGGTCTCATGCAATATGCTATATCTGATACATACCTGCAGTGGCTTAAATAATGGCCCCAAGAAGGATATGTCAAGTCCTAACCCCCAGAACTTGTGAAGGTGGCCTTATTGGGAAAAAGGTTCTTTGCAGATGTAATTAAGGGTCTTGAAATGAGATCATCTTGGATTTAAGGTGGGCTCTAAACCCAATGCCAATGTATCCTTATTAAACAAAGAAACAAAACAAAAAAAAATGGAGAGGACACAGCCATAGAGGAGAGGGTGATGTGAACATGAAGGCAGAGATCAGGTGATCATCTACAAGCCAAGGATTGCCAGCCACCATCAGAAACTAGAAGGCATGGGATAGATTCTCCATCAGAGACTCCTGTAAAACCAACCCTACAGACACCTCGATTTCAAAGTTCTAGTCCCATGAACTGTGAGAGAATAGATTTCTGTTGTTTTAAGCCACCCAGTTTCTGGTAGTTGGTTACGGCAGCCCTAGGAAACTAACGATACAGATACTAAAACAAATTATTGCTGTTTATCTAAAATTCAAACTTAACTGGACATCCTGTAGTTTTATTTGCTAAACCTGGCAACCCTGCTTTAGGTGAATTATCTCATTTAATTCTCTCCACAGCCATGAGAACTAGGTATTATTTGTTCTGCTTTACATTAAGAAACTGAACCCTAGGACATTCTAAAACTTGCCTAATAAGTAAACTGTTAATTAAATAACTGAGTCAGAAATCAAACCTGGGACTTTCTAATTCAAAATCTTTAGCTCTTAATATACTAGACTGTATCCTGTAATGTCAAAGGGTGACCTTTATGATATGATATAATATTATAGTAATATACATATAGTACTGTTCCACTGAGTGTATTTGGGTTGTGGAGAGTAGGGGAGAGAGAGAGAGATAGAGAGACACTGAGAGAGAGAGAGCACACATCAGAATAGTTGAAGGCGTACGGAGCAGAAACAACACAATGCAGGTTACTGCTGGATTTAGGAGGGAGTTAAATTCAGAATATACATAGTGATTGCCCTCAGGGAGTAGAGAGAGCATATACTAAATAAACAAAGGGATGAAAATGAGCGCCACAGGTTCAGAGAATCTCAAGATAACCGATATGAGTAGAACAGAGCAGACAGTGCCTGTGGGAAGATGTACGTATCTTCATCATTTTTGTTTCCACCACTTCTTTGGTAATATGGTTTTAGTGTCTGGACTCCCAGCAATGTCAAGGTTATTTCCAACCCAGAGTTGTAGAGATGTATATTGCAAGCCTGGTTTGGTCTGCTTTCCCTGGTGCTCCTCCCTTCCCCATGTATTGAGAGGGCTAAGCTAGTATGTCCCTGATGTCCATTCCACTGCCAAAATGTAATGATCTACAAGATGGTAAATAATCCCGAAAACAGCCATAGGCAGTCAAAAATAGCTACTCCAACTTAAAATGAACTTGATGATAACACTGATGGTGGAAACCCTCAAGTTTAGATGCAGCTGTAAGTCAAGTTTCCCTCTTGATTTAATGCTTTAACACAATTTTTCAACTGTTTCAACTTCTAAAAAAAGTGGACGTTCAGCAGTTTTCGAGATACGTATGCAGTAAGCAATCATACTGCTTTTAAATCTTCAACTGAAAAACAATTCCAAAATATCCAATCGGATTTTACTCAAATTCTTATGGAGAATGATTCAGGTATCAGGCTAAAACCAACCCCTACACAGAATAGCAAAAACAGAGCGAGTTAGGCAGATAGGTAAAAATAAAAGTTAAAGAAAAATCTGGGAACATACATAAACAGGGTGTTCTAGCAAACGTTCTCTTGTATGACATGAATCTCCTTGTATAAATATTAACAAAATAGGGCAGGGAAGAAGATAGCTATCCTCTGAGCACAATTAGAATAAAATCCATGTTGATTTGACACAGAGAACAGGTTTTTGTTTTTTTTTTAAACATCTTTATTGGGGTATAATTGCTTTACAATGGTGTGTTAGTTTCTGCTTTATAACAAAGTGAATCAGTTATACATATACATATGTTCCCATATCTCTTCCCTCTTGCGCCTCCTTCCCTCCCACCCTCCCTATCCCACCCCTCCAGGCGGTCACAAAGCACCGAGCTGATATCCCTGTGCTAAGCGGTGGGTTTTTTTTTTTTTTAATTATATATTTCAATATGGTATGAGACTTTGTGAAAGAGATAAACACCCATCTCTTTTAGGGAGGTGTGTAAACAGCAAAATGGCTGTACACTTGCAGAACACCTAACAGAGGGGATCAGTAGAATCACTGGACAATATTACCTTCAGTGGCAGTCATTGCTCTGTGTTCACCAAGTTATTTTATTTTCTAACTTAGAGACACAAAAAGACCACAACTTCTAATCCTCTTTTATATGGGTTAGGCCCATTCTATCTATTAAATGTAAGGGAAGGTGTTTGCTGCTTCCATGCCTGACTCCTAAATTGTTGCACAAGATTTTCTGTCTTCTCTCCCCTTCACCTATGTCCACACAGCGGGCTGCAGGAGATTCTGAATTGTCAAAGCCACAAGTCAGAATGGGCCTTGATCACTATTCCCTGGACAAAAGCTATGGAAGAGATATGCCCAACCAAATATATCTACATCAGACTTTGCCTCAGTAATAATAAATCTTTGTTATGCTAACAGTAGCCAGTAATATTTGGGGATTATTTGTTAGAGCAGCTAGCATTATTTTTACTTGACAAATAGATTCCATGGTTTTGTCGAGATGTAACAAACTTTAAAAATGTTTAGAGGCAATAACCAAAAAAAAAAAAAAAAGCTAATAAAGAACATTATGGAAATTAATCCTAGACTTATTCATTATCTGGGCTTTTTATTCTCTTTTTCTTAGAGTTTGACATTATCTCTGTAGCCTTTCCAAAAGTGTCTACACGCAGGTACCCACATTCAATTGTTAATTTTAAACTCTCTGTTCATCTCTCTCTTTTATTTGTAATTAACATTGATTTGAAGTAGTTTTTTTAAAAAATGTAATTGGTTATTGGCTAGAATTTTGTTTTTCATTCTTTATTTAAAAAGCAGACAAGAGAATCAGGTTTCTCGACTTACAGTCTTACTTGTATACTGTTATTGTGTAGTTTGCAAGTGATGGTATTTATTTTCTAAATCTAATTAAAAGATTCTTAAACCATTTAAAATAGTTTGACAACAATTCTTTCAAAATATTTTTCTAGTTATATCACTCTAATAATGGCTTTAAGTTTTATATGCAAAATATCTAACCCATTCATTCATCATTCAGCAAATATTTATGAATCCAGTCATACATGCCTTTGATTATTAGGGAGAGAGCAGTAAAGAAGGCAAGATCGCCCTGTGATCTTGACATATGTAGTTAAAGTACGGAATTTACTGTAAATGAAATTTTTGTTTGGTTCCATAGGATTGATAGAGACAGTGATAGAGAGGGAGAAGGAGAAAGAGAAAAAAGCCTATATTCTTCTGAGATCTGTGAACACGAAGGTCCAATCATCTTAGGGTGACTGAGTTTCATTCTGTCAAAATCATGAGGAAGCAGGTGCTCCAGTAATTCCTAGTTTGCTTTCCTGTCCATATTTGGACTCTCTATTCTCTGGTTTCTGTTTGGGTTGAGTCACTGGGAGGCTGGGGGTATTTCAGGTACCCCCTGGCATGGCACACATTCTCTGCCAGCAGCGATGTCCTTTGACAACTCTCTTCAGAGAGTCCGTCTGGCAGCTGGCCCTCCTGACCTCAGTCCTCACTGGGCTCCAGTAACAGTATCCCTCCCTTTGATCCTTCAGCCCTAGCGAGTAGCAATGAGTTCCTGCTCTGTCCTACTTCAGTGCCTTAGCATCTCCTGTGGGAGGTTTTGGTTGTTGCTGTTGTTTTCTCCTCCTTCCTCTTACCCGTAGCTCTGAGCAAAGATAGAAAGATGGCAGAATATGTGGTGGAGTCAGAATTTGTGAGCTGTCTTCTGAACATGAAGGTGAGTGATGGGGGGTGGGTAAATAACAGTGTCACTGAGACACAGAAGACGGTACAAATAAATTTCATAAGTATCTAAATGAGGGTGGAGGCACAATCACTTGTAAGATTTGATGAATGGTCTAGGGAAGTATTTTAATTACATCATCTCTTCTGATTCATGTTAGATGTTTTGTTAATCATAATTATAGCAAAGAATTAGAAACCCATTTGACAGATGAAAAGCTGACACTTGGAAGTTGATAACTTTTCTAAGTCCTCTTGTTAATATGGACAGTCAGAATCAAAACAAAACTTAGAGGAGTCCTTTACTTTTTTTTCTAATTCTGTTCATCTTTCAATTCAAAATAAATCTAAAAATTTGCTTGAGAAATATTTTCTCAATTTAATGAAAAAAACAATCAAAAATATATAGCTTGAGAAATTTTTAAACAATTTTTGCCTAATTTTTGTTGGCGGAGAAAATTAAAACTGACAACTTTTCCAATATGTGAAAATCAATGTCAAATTAATTTTGACTTGATATGCATATAAGAGTCTGTAAATTGCACAAGTGTGTGTGTGTGTATGTGTGTGTGCGCGCGTGTGTGTGAATATGTTTTTTACTTGGGAATAGTTTTAAGCATTTACAAACAAATGTATTTGGGGAGGAATGTATTAATTCACCTCAATATAACTTTCAACAGACCTAGAAATTATCAAGATTTTGGTACATTTGCTGCTGAAATTTCTTATCTTTATTTATTCATTTTACATGCTGTTGTATTATAAAGAAAGAAATAGATATCATGTGATTTTACTCATTTGTATTTTATCTCAATCTCTAAGATTTCTGAATATTTTCTCACATAATGCCTAAGAAATTAACATTGATTATGTTCTATTATCTGATATCCAAGCTATATTCAAAATTTCCCAATAGTCTAAAATGTGTTTTTTACACAATTAGGATTCAAACAGGTTCTACTTATTACATTTAAAAATATATATATGGCCTCTTTTATTACCGACTTCTCTCCCAAATTTTCATATATTTATTTTTAATCACTGAATTGCTTTTAGGAAAACCTACATCTTGTTTAATGCCCTGTACCATATTCTATATTGGTATGTTTACTATTTCAAACTGATGTTTAATTTACCCTCTCTTCTCTGTTTTTCTTGTAAAAAATAAAATTTGCACTAATTGTTGATTTGATCCCGGTTTAACTTTATTGGCAAGAATGCCTCATATTGTATGCTATATACAAACAGCAATCACAAAATATTTTGCTATTCCTCTTTTAGTTATTATTCATTAGTGGTCTCAGGATCTCAGAGGGTGAATGACAGATGACTCCACTGAGAAGATATACATTTTTTTAAATGAATATTTCATCTAGTGGTTTCATCCATTGGTATCTGTTGTCTGGAAGGAAAAAGGCAGGCAATAAGGTCATTTTTCTAAGTTTATACTTCCTTCTGTTTTTATTACTTGTAATTGTTGTATAAAGAACTAACCCTCATTAACTGGAGTTGTTTCACTGAAATGTATTTATCAAAGGAAAGTAGGGAAAATATTTAATGTTTTCCCTTTAATTGCCAATTTTCTGAATAAGGAGAATCTTTTATATCTTCAATGGTAAGTATACAGAGCAAGATTCGACTTGCAAATATCTTAAGAACTTTTGCATATATATTCATGAAGGATATTGGTCTATAATTTTATGTGTGTGTGTGTAATTTCTTTGTCGAGTTTTGGTTAAAGGCTTATACTTGCTCATAAAACAAGATGCAAAGTGTTCTCCTCTCTATTATTTTCTAAAAGTTTGTGTACATTTTTTAAACTTAGTATTTGAAAGTAATCACTACTGAAACCATGGACCTGGAGGTTTTTGTGTGGGATGGTTTCTAATAAAAAAATCAATTTTCAAAATTTAGCATTCTTAAATTTCTTCATTATTGATGTTCTACGTCACTTCTTTCTGATCCTGTCATTATTAATTCCTTTCTTCCACTTACTTTGTGTTTACTTTGCTCATCTTTATCTAGACTCTTCAAGAGGAATCTTAGGTCACTGCTTTTATACAGTTTCACATCATATGGTTTCACATCATATGGCCATTAAAAGCCATACTTTCCCCACTGAGTACTGATTTACCTACTTCTACAAATGTTGATGTTTTAGTTTTATTATTACTATAACCACTTTAAATTTTCCATTGCTATTTCTTCTCTGATCCATGGTTTATTTATAAACATGTTAAATTACCAAATAGTCAGGGGGTAGAGGGAGGCTTCTGCATTTTCCTTTAAAATGTTTTTGGTTGTTTCAGTATTTTACAATTTTTAAAAAATTTACTAGTTCTCCTTTTGGCTATAACTCTTTGCACTTTTAGTGGTTTTCCAAGGGAACACAATATCAGAGCTAGTATTTAAACACTACACATAAAATATAAGAACCAGGATATAAGAACCAGGCAGTGAAAAGGTTGATTTACCACCCTCTCTCTCCTTTATACTGAAGTTGTATATAAATTACACTGATGTACAATGGGAATTCACAAGACAATATTATTCTTTTGTTTTCAACTTTGTATGTATTTTTAAAGACAGAAAAAAACACTTTTATATCTACCCACCTATCTACTCTTTCGAGGACTCTGGATTCCTTCTGATGATTTGAGATTCTCTCTGGCATCGTCTTTCATCAGCCTGAAAAACTTTCTTTAGTATTTCAAACAGTGTAGGTTTGCTGGTAGCAAACTCCCTGTTTTTCACTTATCAGTGATGTCTTTATCTTGCCTTTATTATAAAAGAATACTGACACAACATTTTTTTATTGAGTTTTTTTTGTTTTTTGTTTTTTTTTTGCGGTACGCGGGCCTCTCATTGTTGTGGCCTCTCCTGTTGCGGAGCACGGGCTCCGGATGCGCAGGCTCGGCGGCCATGGCTCACGGGCCTAGCTGCTCCGCAGCATGTGGGATCTTCCCGGACTGGGGCATGAACCCGTGTCCCCTGCATCGGCAGGAGGACTCTCAACCACTGTGAGTCCACAGGGAAACCTGAGATAATTTTTTTATTTGTCATTTAGACTTGTGCTTTCAGTCTCTTCTAATCTCCTTGGGGTGAGAAGTTGACAAACTTTCATATCGGTGTTCTTCTGTATGAGATGATTCACTTTTCTCTCGATTCTTTTAAAATGTAACTCTGGTTTCTAACAATATGGCTATGATATTCTAGCTTTGAATATAACTTCCTTAGGGTTCACTAAACTGCTTGAATCTTTATATATTTTACTAATTTGGGGAAATTTGAGAGCATTAGTTCTTCAAAAATATTTTGTCTTACCCATTCTTACCTCCTTTCTTTCTGGGGCTCCAATTACATGTCTGTTAGACTTTTCATATTGTTCTACACATAACGGAGACTTTTAAAAATGTTACATTTGTTCTCAGTTCCTCCAATTGAATAGTGGGTCTATCTTCAAATGTGCTGATTCTTTCTTCTTTCATTTTCAGTCTACTGCTAACCCCATGCAAATATGCATGTTTTCTTCTATTTTTAAAAAAATTTCAGATATTGCATTTTTTATTTTAAAAAATCCCAGTTAGTTATCTTTATAGTTTTCATTTTTCTGCTAATATTACTTATTCATTCACATCATATTTTTTTATTATTCTTGAGCATAGTTATAATAGCTGATTTAAAATCATCATCTGCAAGTTCCATCATCCAAGTCACTTCAGGGTTGATCTTTATTTGTTTGTGTTTTTAAATTTTATTTTATTTATTTATTTTTTATACAGCGTGTTCTTATTACTTATCTATTTTATACATATTAATATATACATATGTCAATCCCAATCTCCCAATTCATCCCACCACCACCCCCGCCACTTGCCCCACTTGGTGTCCATACGTTTGTTCTCTACATTTCTGTCTCTATTTCTGCCTTGCAAACCGGTTCATCTGTACCATTTTTCTAGATTCCACATATATGCGTTAAAACAATATTTGTTTTTCTCTTTCTGACTTACTTCATTCTGTATGACAAGATCTTTATTTCTTATCTTGTCACTTATGTCCATGTCACGTGCGTTTTTGTTGTTGTTTGTTTTTTAAATATAGCTAATAATTTGGATAATTTTAAATTTTATCCTGGACTTTGTGAATGACACACATATTTTAGAGATTTCCTTAGTTTCATCTCAATGATACTACTTTTTATTTTTGTTTTGTTTCTTTCTTTAGCATACAGTTAATTAGGCTAAACTCAAATTCCAATGTCTCTACTACTACAGTGAGCAGTGGCTGAAATATTTATTTTAACTTTAGCTGGGATGCTTGGAGTCTGTCAAACTCATGAGTAGTGCAAGAGTCAGCAAAAGATTTGGGCAGAGATTGTGTGTGCGGAATTTAGAGCATTATCTGTCTAACTCTCATTTCTGCCATATTTCCACATACTAGCTGTGTAGTTGGAACCCTGCCCTCTGGTGTTTAAAAAAAAAACAAAGACTGGGCTTCCCTGGTGGCGCAGTGGTTGGGAGTCCGCCTGCCGATGCAGGGGACGCGGGTTCGTGCCCCGGTCCGGGAAGATCCCACATGCCGTGGAGCGGCTGGGCCCGTGAGCCATGGCCGCTGGGCCTGCGCGTCCGGAGCCTGTGCTCCGCAGCGGGAGAGGCCACAACAGAGAGAGGCCCGCATATCGCAAAAAAAAAAAAACAAAAACAAAGACTTTAAATTTCTCTCCAAGTTCTAGGTAGCCCTCAGGCCCTCAATATGGACTACTGTCAGTCCAAAGTTATAAAAATACCTGCCCCCTTCCCAAGTTAAAGTCCTCCTATAGTTTCTGCTTATTTGTGTCAGTCCCCAGTGAGTTATTGTTTGTTATTTTAGTTATTATTAGCTCTTATTTTCTGTTTCAAGAGTGTATAGTTACCTGCAGGATAATTAAACCACTACAAGATACTTCACCATTACCAGATGTAAAACCTGTATCTCAATGTGGTTTTAATTTGCATTTTCTTAATATAAGAAAAAAAAAACAGTTTTTTATGTTCAACAGGAAATTTATTTATTCTTCTGTGAACTATCTGTTCCTACGTTGTTCACTTTTCTACGTGGTGGTAGAAGTTATTTATTTATTAGTGAGGCAGTCCTGAATTTACCAAACTTATTTTTTTCTTTTTACTTGTTTCAGGATTTTGAATCACAGGCATTTAACAAATATAGATTAAAAGAATGAATGCATGGGTAAATAAATTGATCCAATGTATAATATAAATTTTTAAGTTAAAAGAGGTATCTTAGTTTCACGGGACAGTTACTAGACCTTTAGAGTTAGTAGACATCTTTAATCTTTACAATAAAATTCAACACAATTTATTGTTGAACTGGAATTCTGGTTTTCTAGCCAAATATAAGAACATTACCATATCCCAGAATTGATAACATGGTGGTAAACTGAAATTGAGGCTTTGACTTTGTACTTGGCCATGAATACACTGCTTAGCATTTTTCTTGTATGTGTTTGCATCTCATTTTCTGAGTTCTTAGAGTGGGGATCTTGGAGGAAAAAAACTAACTTCTCTAATAACAAGTCCACAATATGAAACAAAATATACATTCAGTAATAATTTAGCAGTCAAGACTTTGTCCTTTCTTCTAGATTTGTTTTCATAATTATGCTTTCATCATTTCTAATGAGCTGTCAATTACATATGCAAATTAAGTGGAGCAGAAATTAAAGAATTTCTACATTAGTACCATAACAACTGTGTCATGATTTTATGAGATGGATGTGATTCATGCAAACTATTAACAAGGTTCTCATACCTGGGGTTGTTCTTTATTTTTATCAACTATGTCTATCAGCTTTCAAGGGAAATTTTATAAATAGAATCGTAAATCTTATATAGAAATTTGGAAACTGCCCAATTTTGTCTTTTATAGAGCCACACAACTGCAGCCATAATTAGGCTGCTAAGCATCCTAAAATATGGTGTTGTGGTTACTGTTCATAAGCTGAGTATTGAATGTTTGTCCTCTCCCCACTCCTAACACGTCGAACCATAATGCTGTGGGCTTCACCCTTCACCCTGTGACTAGCCTTCCATATCAATGAAGTGATTTGCCTCCCACCTCTCTCCCAAGCTGGTCCTGACCCAAGCTAGTTAAGCCACACTTTAGATGGCATTCTCAACTTCCTCTAGATCTGCTGGAAGGATCCATTTAATTCAGTCTATTTACTTCATTTTACAGGTAAAGAAATAGGACTGATCTTGTTAATGGAGTACATGGAGATCAAACAGCTAACGTGGGACTTGATTCCAGCTGTCTTTCCTTGTAATTCAGGATACTTATATGGTACAGATTTGCCACTGAAGTTATATTAGATTTGATTACACAAAAGGTATACTCTAGCTTCTAAGCCTATTTACATCCTCAAGGAGTTTAGATTATGAATAAAAAAACTCAGAAAAATAACTGTAATAAAGTCTGGAATATATTTCTTAAAGCAGTGATTTCTACCTATGTGCTAAGGGAAACATTAACTTTAATTTTTCTCAACTCTATCACAAAACTTGACAAATGTGTAACTTAATCTTCTTTGTGTCTACAGGTAGGCAATTTTAATGCTGTGCAAAACAAAATCAGATGACTTGTGGAGGTTACCTTGTTTTTAAGTGCTATGTGGTAGAGATGGTGACAGCTTGCTGTTAGAGGTAAGAGGTTTACTGTAACGTCTAACCAGAGCCAGAGAATGATTTGTGTCATAAAAGGGAGCACTATCAAGGCAGTAAAGAGGTGTGCTGAAAGATCAAACCAGCACTAAGGAGTTAACTATCCAACAGTGTGTGCGTCTCTGTGCATGAGAGAACTATAGGTACCGGGAGCCATTTTTGTACTTAGGTAGTAATTACATTTCAACAACTTTACTGAGATATCTTTGGCATATAAAAGTTTTATATATTCGAAGGGTACAACTTCATGTTTTGATATATGTATACATTGTGAAAAGAGCACCACAGTCTAGCTCAGTAACATATTCAACACCTCTACATAGTTACCAGTTGTGGTGTGTGTGTGTGTGTGTGTTGAGCAAATTCAATTTAAGATCTATCCTCTTAAACACATTTCAAAGATACAACTCAGCGATGTTAACTATTGTGATCATTGCTGTACATTAGATGTCCAGAACTCACTCATCTTGTATAAGTGAAACTTTGAACCCTTTGACCAACATTTCCTCAGTTCCTTCTCTCCCATCACTATCCCTGGAAACTGCCAATCTACTCTTGGCTACCAAGAGTTTGACTTTTATATTTCACATATAAGTGAGATCGTGCAGTATCTGTCTTTCTTTGTTTGGTCTATTTCACTTAGCTTAGCATGGATGTCCTCCAGTTTCATCCATGTTTTTGTAAACGACAGCATTTCCTTCCTTTTTTAAGGGTGAATCTCACACATATATATGTCAAATATACATATATCTCATATATATATATATGAGTTTTTTATCCAGTCATCTGTTGATGGACATTCAAATTTTTTCCATATTTTGTCTATTGTGAATAATGCCACAGTTAACACAGGAGTGCAGATAACTCTTCAAGATGCACATTTTAATTTTCTTTGGATATATACCCAGAAGTGGGATTGCTGGATCATATGGTAATTCTGCTTTTAAATTTTTGAGGAACCTCCATACTGTTTTGAGCTTTTGATAGAGATAACATTGAATCTGTAGGATACTTTATGTAGTATAGATATTTTAATAATATTAATTCCTCCAACCCATGAACTCAGGATGTCTTTGCATTTATCTGTCTTCTTTAATTTCCTTCATCAAAGTTTTATAGTTTTCAATATATGTCTTTTTACCTCTTTAAGTTTTTTCCAAAGTATTTTATTATTTTTGATGCTATTCTAAATGGAACTGTTTTCTTAATTTTCTTTTTGGATAAATCATTGTTAGTGTATAGAAACACCACTGAAAGATTAGAGCAGAAATAAAACAAATAGAGAATAGAAATACAATAGGTAAATCACAAAATTAACTGTGTTTTTTTGAAATGGTAAGCAACATTGACAAACCCTTAGCTAGACTCAGAAAAAAAGAGAGAGATGATTCAAAGAAATAAAATCAGAAATGAAAGAGACATTAAAACAACTACCTCAGAGATAAAAAAGGATCATAAGGAACTATCATGGACAACTATATGACAACAAATTGGATAACCTACAAGAAATGCATAAATTCCTAGAAACATACAACTTACCAAAACTGAATCAAGAAGAAATAGAAAGCCTGAGCAGACCAATAACAAATAAGGAGATGAATCATAATCAAAATCTGCCCAACCAAGGAAAGGTTGGAACCAGCTGGTTTCACAAGTGGATTCTACCAAGTATTCAATGAAGAATTAATACTAAATACAACTTAAAACCTTCCATAAAATAGAAGAGGGAACATGTTCAAAGTCATTTCATGAGGCCAACATCACCCTGATACCAAAGCCATGCAAAGTTATCACAGGTAAACTGCAGGCCAATATCCATAATGGACATAGATGAAAAAGTCTTCAGTAAAATGCTGGCAAGCCAAAGTCAACAGCACATACAAGGATTATACACCATAAGTAAGTGAGATTTAATTCAAGGCTACAATTTTGGCTCAACATACACAGAGAAGTCAATGTGATACGCCACATGAGCAGATTAAAGATAAAAACTACCTGATCATCTCAATAGCAGCAGAAAAATCATGTGAGAAAGTACAGCATCCATTCATGATTAGAAACTCTCAACAAAATAAGTATATAAAAAACTTACTTCAATACAATAGAGGTAATATATGAAAAGCCCACAGCTAAAGCCATAATTAATGGGAAAAACAAACAGAGGACATTTATTCTAAGATTTGGTTCAAAGCAGGCATGCACACTCTCATCACTTTTGTTTTTTGACATAGTACTGCAAGTTCTAGCCAGAGCAATTATACAAGAAAAACAAATAAAAAAATTCAAATCTGAAAGGAAGCAGTAAAATTACTCTGTTTACAGATGACATGATAATAGATGTAGAAAACCCTAAAGACTCAACAAAATAACCTCTTAGAACTAATATATGAACTCAGTAATTACACTTTAAAAAATGTTAATTTGATTCCTCTAGTTACTTCAAAAGTGTTACCTAAAATTGTGCAATCTTAATGTGTGCCACAAACAAACATCTAGGAATCATTATTATGCAATATGCTACGTAGTCTTATTTCTGGGAAAATCCAGCATAATTCCATATGTGGTTTGATTATTAGAGGTGAGTGAGGATGAAACCATGCAGAGATGTTACGGAATGAAATGCTAAAAGAAGGACGGATCAGCATGAGCATAGCATAAGTGGAGAACACTCACGTTTGGATATGGATCAAAGACATAGACTATACAATAGCAGGTGCAGGTGGTGTAGGACCTCTGATAAGGTGCCCTCCTGGGAGTTTGGACTTTGGGAGTTTATCTTGATAGTAATTGAAATCCTCAGAGATTTAGAACAGATAAGTCAGTTGCATGTAGATGTCTAGGTTTTCCAGCACTATTTGTTGAAAATATTATTTTTGTACCATTATATTCTTTTTGGTTCTTTATCAAACATCAGTTGACTATATTTATGTGAGTCTACTTCTGGGCTCTCAGTTCTGTTGCTTTGATCTATTTGTCTGTTCTTTCACCGATACCATACTGTCTTGATTACTGTATATTTTTAGTAAATTTTTAGATCTGGTTAGTATCAAGCCTCCAACTTTGTTTTTCCCCTTAAATATTTTGTTGGCTATTCTGGGTCTTTTGTTATAAACTTTAGAATCAATTTGCTGATATCCACAAAATAACTTCCTGGGATTTTGATGAGCATCACACTGAATCAATAGATCAGTTTGGAAGGAAATGAAATCTTGGAAATCTTGACTCTTCCTACCCAGGAATACGGAATATACATCCATTAATTTAGTTCTTATTTGATTTTGTTCATCAGAGTTTTATAGTTTTCCTCATATAGATCTTGTACATATTTTGTTAGATTTATATCCAAGCATTTCACTTTGTGGGGTGCTAATATAAATGGTAGTGTGGTTTTAATTTCAAATTTCACTTGTTCATTGCTGGTATATGGGAGAGCAATTGACTTTTATACATTAACTTCGTATCGTGTGATAATCACTTATTAGTCCCAGGAGTTTGTTTGCCGATTACAGTTGACCCTGAACAACACAAGAGTTAATCCATGTTTAACTTAAAGTAGGCCCTCTTTTTTCATGGTTCCTCAACATGTTCAGATTCAATTAGTGCTGCAGTATTTACTTTTTTGTGTGTGTGTGTGTGCGGTATGCAGGCCTCTCACTGTTGTGGCCTCTCCCGTTGTGGAGCACAGGCTGTGGACACGCAGGCTCAGCGGCCATGGCTCACGGGCCCAGCCGCTCCGCGGCATGTGGGATCTTCCCGGACCGGGGCACAAACCCGTGTCCCCTGCATCGGCAGGCAGACTCTCAACCACTGCGCCACCAGGGAAGTCCTAAATGCCCGTCTTTAAAGCAAGACTCCTGAGGATCTCACAGCTGTGGGCTGAAGGAGAGCAGAGCAACAGCAAGATGAAGGCCTATGGGAATGTGAGTCCTCTTCTTATGCAATTTATGATTTCTAGGTCTGCTCAGGCCTGACGTCAAACAAATCCTCTCCATTTATGGATGAAATGCTATTGTGTTTACCCAACGTTATGATTTTTAAAATTAGATTAACACCCAGTTCATGCTGGGAAGCTCAGCAAGCATCATCTCTTGCTGCCCCGTGGTCAGGCATTCTATCTCCTCCAGAGCCTCGCAGCACACCAGGAGCTCCTTCTCAATGGGAGACAACTGTCTGTACCGTATAACATAGTCTTTCCTCCCAAACAACAGGAGTCTAGGCTGTGATTACTATTGTAGGCTTATGGTGGCACTGTAGAGCATCCATATCTGGTACATCACTTAGAAGTACCATCGAATCTACTGGATTATAAGGCCCATGTGTCAGGGCAGCTGCCTCAAATAATGAACCTGTATCATAGCCCTCTAAACTGTCAGACTTACGGATAATTCTATGGAAAACAGTACGGTGGTTCTTCAAAAAATTAAGACTAGGATTACCTTTTACCCAGATAATCCACGTCTGGGTATAAACACAAAAGAATTGAAAGCAGGGTCTTAAAGAGACATTTGTACACTTATGTCCATAGTCACACTATTTACAATAGCCAAAAAATGGAAGCAACCCAAGTGCATATTGACGGATGAATGGATTAAAAAATATGATATATAAATGTAATAAAACATTATTCGGTCTTAATAAAGAAGGACATTTTGACATATGCTACAATATGGACGAACCTGAGGATATTATGCTTTGCGAAATAAGCCAGTCACAAAATGACAAATACTGTATTATTTCACTTACATGAGGTACTTAGAGTTGAGTCAGATTCACAGAAACTGAAAGCAGAATGGTGGTTGTGAGATGCTGGGAGAAGGGAGGACTGTGGAGTTGGTTTTTAATGAGTATAGAGTTTCAGTTTTGCAAGATGAAAACAAATCTGGAGATTGATTGCACAATATAAATGTTCTTAATGCTGCTTAACTCTACACTTAAAAATGGTTAAGAAGATAAATTTTATGTGCATTTTACCACAAATTACATTTTTTAAAATGATCAGTGGTTGCCAAGGGCTAGAAGGATGGAGAGAGGGATGAGTAGGTGGAACATGGGAGATTTTTAGGGCAATGAAACTGCTCTGAATGATGTAAGGGTGGATACCTGCACTTGTCAAAACTTATAGAACATTACAATGCAAAGAATGAATCCTAATGTAAACTATGGATTTTAGGTAAAAATAATGTATCATATTAATCAATTGTAAGAATTGTACCATATATAATGCAAGATGTTAATAATAGAGGTAACTATGTGAGGGAAAAGGAAGTATATGGGAACCTTCTGTACTTTATTCTCAGTTTTTCTAAAACAAACTTTAAATAAATAAAATATATTAACATTAAAAACTTGTGAGATTTAAGGGTTATTCTCTAACTGTATCAGAGCAGCATATACATGTGTTATATGTTGTCTCTAAAATGCAAATATTCCCAACAAAGATTTATAATTTATTTTTTCCCATGATGGATGGTACAGGGAATATACTTTAGCGGCTATATCCAAACCTGATCCAGACCATTAGGCCCCTAGAAACTTCGTTAATGTATAAATATCACTGAAATATTTCTGGCATAATGTATAAATATCACTGAAATATTAAATAAAGCATCTAGGATTTTCCTAGGTTCTCCTATCCAACGAAAAAAGTCATTTATGTTATGTAACAGTATGATGTACTAGGAGAAATTAATATAAGTTAAATTTAGCATATTATGCTAAAAAGAGCACATTAAATTGACATAATTCTAAAATAACAGTGCAGGGCAAGTGCTGTCGTTGCCAGTTGAAACTGCTCCCAATTGAATATATTAATTGGGACTGAGAAACCAATTATTTGATCAATTAGTAGCTGCATATATATTGCCAGAGCCGTTTTTTTTTTTTCAATTTTATTTATTTTTGGCTGCATCGGGTCTTCGTTGCTGCACGCAGGCTTTTCTCTAGCTGTGGCGAGTGGGGGCTACTCTACGTCGCGGTGCGTGGGCTTCTCATTGCGGTGGCTTCTCTTGCTGCGGAGCATGGGATCTAGGCACACGGGCTTCAGTAGTTGTGGCACGCGGGCTCAGTAGTTGTGGCTCATGGGCTCTAGAGCGCAGGCTCAGTAGTTGTGGTGCACGGGCTTAGGTGTTCCGTGGCATGGGGGATCTTCCCGGACCGGGGCTCGAACCCGTGTCCCCTGCATTAGCAGGCGGATTCTTAACCACTGTGCCACCAGGGAAGCCCAGAGCTGTTTGACTTGTTTGCATAAAGAGGCCAAATCTGGAACACATTCTGCAATTAGTGCTAACGCCTGGTAAAGTTTACGATGACCCACCATCATTCTTCAGTATCAATCTTGGCTTTTAACACAACATGCTAAGGAATCAAGATAGAGATGCTGCTAGTGGTTACGGGCTTCCATTCCAACTGCACACTGAGGAACTAAGGATATAACCACAGAATGGGTTCCTGGGTACTCTGACCCACTGTGTGACGAACTCAGGCCACGTTCCATTCATTGCCTGACCGTCATAAGCTCTCACTCTTAACATACAGACACTTTTGGTTCTGATTGACTCGTGCTAACTCAGAACCCCAGAAGATCTGGGTGTACCCCTTTCTCCATTATACAGTAACCTTGTTAAATGGCTTTAGGTACTTTTGGGAAAAGCACAGAGAAAGACTCACCATACACATTTAAGGCAGGATTACATACAACTGCTATGAACATACATCTTCAAATGTATCTAACATCCTCTTAATTCAAGGGCCCCTGGCCCAGTGACAATTAACTGTGGGAATAACACTTCAGGCCATAAATTCTCACTTTAGTTCCTTAAATCAGGTTTGTGCTAATCAGTCATGTAATTTATATGGCTCAAGTAGCCTCTTAGTGGGCTGGACATCTACGCTATTCCTCTGGATACAGGATCAGTCAGTCAACACACAGATTCCTAAGGGTCAAAACACTGACAGTTACTCCACCCTTGAAGTCTTTTATAGTAACGTGAAGACCTTCTGTCAGGGTCAAATGCCACCAGCATCTGTACCCTGTTACTTAAAGACCCTGTTAGTCTCACTGAAATCAAAGATCCCAAATCCATTGTAGAATTTCCCCCTATCAAGATGCTGGTGCTTTCCTCCACAATAAAATTTTTAACTAGCTGAGAGGAGTGAATTTCCTGTGGGTCTTCCCAGGGCTATGTTTAGGATGTGACTGAGTTTATCACAGACTAGATCCCATCCAGCATTCACTTCAGTATTCACTTCAGATGGGTTCTCCCTCTACAGCATGCCAGCCTTTTCGATTAGAGACCACCACTTAATGTAGGCTCCTAGTAATCCACCAGACAGTTTATTACAAATACTTCCTGCCCTTCAAGCTAACACGTTAGAACCTAAATTTCTGTTGAGCAGACCCATAAAAATAAACATTTTATCTTGTATAATCTTAGATTTTGTCCCTTTTGATATTTCATAATTAGGATCTACTCCTCGGCATGCTTCCCAATTTCCTGAGGATAAAAGTTCACAAGATTTTTAATTCCTTTATGTATATTTTGCCTCCAACCAGGGTAAACTTGGCGACTGTTTCCTTGGACATACTGAAATTATACTTTCATTATGGGTCTGAAAGAAAAGATAGACTGTGGCGGGGGAGAATCTTAAGGAGGGTAGGCATTCCTTTATGAAGCACCTTCCAGGTGAAGTCTCTAAAATATTTTTAATAAAAGGGACGTCTAGTTTACTCAGAATTCGTTCTTCTACAAAGGGTACTAAGAATGATTCCATCTGAACAATTTCATTTGAACTACATGGGGGCACCCTGCTTCCTGCTGGAATCTTGCCTGATAAAGTGGTTAATACCAAGGATGGAGACCCTCAACATCTACATATTTGTTGAATGCACAAACAGTCTCCTTTTAGGTAAGATGGGGTTCTAAAAACCTGTGAAACAAGTAGTCTCATCATTACCCAGTGATTTCCAGACATGGGGAAAGATGGGATTCTGTTTGGGGGTCAAAGGTTTGGTTGAGGACAGATATCATGGTGCCTTTGATAAGGGGTGGCAGTGGCGAGAATGCATGAGATTCTAGACATACTTCTATGAAAGATATAACAAGACTTGGAGGTGGAGTTAATATGCATTGGGAAAAATGAATACAGGGAAACCTGTGGTAAAAGCAGGACTGAGAGATCAAGTTTAATTTGGACATGATAATTCTGAGATACCACTGGCCATCAAAATGGAGAGAAAAGCAGGCAGCAGGATATATAACCCTAGAGTTCAGAGCAGAGTCTAACCTGGAGACATAATTCACAATTAGTTTTATTAATAAATAATGATAATTGCCAAATAACCAATATGGTGCTTAGTTGATAATAGAAATTCAATAAGCATGGAGTTCATATTTCTATGGCCTTCAAAGAAAGACTAAAATAGTCTGTACCCATATACCCCCTACTGTTAGTAGTCAGGGACAGAGATCAAAATGGAGAAGATTTAAAAGAGAGTAAAACCACAAGTGTGGTTTTGTCTCCTACAGTCGATAAAATAAATATTGCAATAGATATAATTCTGAAAATAAGGCAAACCACAGGGGGCTCTACTTCTTCTGCATGAACTTGGGTTTATGTATCACCTGGAGAATTCTCTGTAGCCTTTGACAAGAACTCACTGAGCGTATAATTGCCAGAAAGGTGGGAAGGAATTAAGCACCGTGAGTAATATCCTTTGTAATGTCTCAGAGAAAGGTTAAGGAAATTTCATTTGCTGTGAGGAGATGGAAATAAATTAGTTGAAGTCACCATGGAAAATCAGGCAGTCAGGAACAGACAGTGATAAGATCCAGAGGAATAAATAGAGATTTTTAAAAATAGACATTTTAATTCAAAGAATAATAAGTATGAGAACAATTTTAAAGAGGACAACTAATGCAAAAAGCATAGAAGTGTTCCTGCTTAAGTTGGATGTCTTTATAAGACAAGCAAGTTGTTATGCTTCTTTATTAGTATTTATTTACATATTTTAATGGGCAGGAAACAAATAAATCAAAGCAAGGCTTAAACCTGGAAATCTCTTTAACATTCTCAGAAGACTGAGAGCAAAGAAGAAAACAATGTTGGAAATTGGATGGTCAGAAGCCCTTTTCAGAATCTGACTCTCTTACTAGTCATAATAGTCGTTGAAACACTTATTCAAGACTCGTTAACTTTGCATTTCTCCTTTTAAGGAAATTCGGGTTCTAACTAACTATTAACATATTATTATGTTAATTGAATATGAACCTGGTGCGCTAGTAATGGGTAGAAAGAAGAGAAAATGGATGGCAAAACAGATGTCAGTTTTTTGGAATGTAACCTGGAGGATGGGAATGGGGATAAATGAAGGCGAAGTCACAAACACCCAGGAATTAGAGCTGCAGGTCCTCATCTGTTCCAGAGACAAACCAAAAATTGAAGAGGAAGGACAGGTGAGGTAAAACGAATTGCCCACATAGGTCCTGACGTGGAGATATGGATTGGGGAAGATGACGGTGGCAGGAGTGATGGGACGTGACCTCCGGATGGGACTCTGCGTTTGACTCCACGAAGCCCAGTTTCCCAATTTTATGTATCCAAGTTACACTCTATTTTAGGTAGAGTGAATCCAAGAGTAAGACATAGCCCACCTCCAACCAGCTTAAACAGTAGACGTTAGTTCCTAAATTCAATGACCTATTTACTGTAAAGTCCAGAATTAGAGTTGATCTTGGTTTGAGATTAATTCAGCAGACCCAAAAACGCATTTAAAAACGCATTATGATTTCCTTCCTTCTCTTCCTGCTGTCTCCCGTGGAGTCTGCCTTACCCTAAGGTTGAGTCGTCACTGTGGGCACCAGATAGCTGACAACAGTGGTCTTGCCACTAGAGCTGGTGATGCAGGTGAGCTCCATCCAGCTGTGCAGCTGCAACTAACTGGGAGAGACTCCCCTAAGGAATGTCTGATCTGCAGCAGAAGAATGAAGAATGGGACCCTGGGAGGCAACCACAGACACCCACCCACCTTGAAGCTAGAGAGCTATTGTCTGAACTCAAGGGCAGACATTTTAAAAATCACATTACTAGCGAGCTTTTAGAACAGAGGTCACCTACTTTCAGAATGCACCTAACCCCTCACCATAGCATATTACAAAGTTATTTATAAATGGAAACACTCAATTAACTCCTTTCTTCCCCCTTTCGTTCCCTGTGATTATCAAGATGTTGATGAATAACAGATACCTAAAGGATACAGTCTAGGGTGATTAACTCAGCAATAGAGACCTGCCATAGCCATTAAAGTTTAGAATTTTAGAGCTAAAGAGCCTTTAGGGATCATTTAGTCTTACCCCCTTTTTTTTAATTTAACATCATTATTGGAGTATAATTGCTTTAAAATGGTGTGTTAGTTTCTGCTTTATAAAAAAGTGAATCAGCTGTACATATACATATATCCCCATATCCCCTCCCTCTTGTGTCTCCCTCCCACCCTCCCTATCCCACCCCTCTAGGTGGTCACAAAGCACCGAGCTGATCTCCCTGTGCTAGGCATCTGCTTCCCACTAGCTATCTATTTTACATTTGGTAGTGTCTATATGTCCATGCCACTCTCTCACTTCATCCCAGCTTACACTTCCCTCTCCCCGTGTCCTCAAGTCCATTCTTTATGTCTGCATCTTCATTCCTGTCCTGCCCCTAGATTCTTCAGAACCTTTTTTTTTTTTTTTTTAGATTCCACATATATGTGTTAGCATATGGTATTTGTTTTTCTCTTTCTGACTTACTTCACTCTGTATGACAGATTCTAGGTCCATCCACCTCACTACAAATAACTCAATTTTGTTTCTTTTTATGGCTGAGTAATATTCCATTGTATATATGTGCCACATCTTCTTTATCCATTCATCTGTCAGTGGACACTTAGGTTGCTTCCATGTCCTGGCCATTGTAAATGGAGCTGCAATGAGCATTGTGGTACATGACTCTTTTTGAATTATGGTTTTCTCAGGGTATATGCCCAGTAGTGGGATTGCTGGGTCATATGGTAGCTCTGCTTTAAGTTTTTTAAGGAATCTCCATAATGTTTTCCATAGTGGCCGTATCAATCTACATTCCCACCAATAGTGCAAGTGGGTTCACTTTTCTCCACACTCTCTCCAGCATTTATTGTTTGTAGATTTTTGATGATGGCCATTCTGACTGGTGTGAGGTGATACCTCATTGTAGTTTTGATTTGCATTTCTCTAATGATTAGTGATGTTGAGCATCCTTTCATGTGTTTGTTGGCAATCTGTATTTCTTCATTGGAGAAATGTCTGTTTAGGTCTTCTGCCCATTTTGGGATTGGGTTGTTTGTTTTTTTGATATTGAGCTACATGAGCTGCTTGTATATTTTGGAGATTAATCCTTTGTCAGTTGCTTAGTTTGCAAGTATTTTCTCCCATTCTGAGGGTTGTCTCTTCGCCTTGTTTATGGTTTCCTTTGCTATGCAAAAGCTTTTAAGTTTCATTAGGTCCTATTTGTTTATTTTTATTTCCATTTCTCTAGGAGGTGGGTCAAAAAGGATCTTGCTGTGATTTATGTCATAGAGTGTTCTGCCTATGTTTTCCTCTAAGAGTTTTATAGTGTCTGGCCTTCCATTTAGGTCTTTAATCCATTTTGAGTTTATTTTTGTGTGTGGTGTTAGGGAGTGTTCTAATTTCATTCTTTTACATGTAGCTGTCCAGTTTTCCCAGCACCACTTATTGAAGAGGCTCTTTTCTCCATTGTGTATTCTTACCTCCTTTATCAAAAATAAGGTGACCATATGTGTGTGGGTTTATCTCTGGGCTTTCTATGCTGTTCCATTGATCTATATTTCTTTTTCTGTGCCAGTACCATACTGTCTTGATTACTGTAGCTTTGTAGTATAGGCTGAAGTCTGGGAGCCTGATTCCTCGAGCTCCATTTTTCTTTCTCAAGATTGCTTTGGCTATTAGGGTCTTTTGTGTTTCCATACAAATTGTGAAATTTTTTGTTCTAGTTCTGTGAAAAATGCCATTGGTAGTTTGATGGGGATTGCATTGAATCTGTAGATTGCTTTGGGTAGTACAGTCATTTTCACAATGTTGATTCTTCCAATCCAAGAACATGGTATATTTCTCCATCTGTTTGCATCATCTTTAATTTCTTTCATCAGTGTCATATAGTCTTCTGCATACAGGTCTTTTGTCTCTTTAGGTAGGTTTATTCCTAGGTATTTTATCCCTTTTGTTGCAATGGTAAATGGGAGTATTTCCTTAATTTCTCTTTCAGATTTTTCATCATTAGTGTATAGGAATGCAAGAGATCTCTGGGCATTAATTTTGTATCCTGCTATTTTACCAGATTCATTGATTAGCTCTAGTAGTTTTCTGGTAGCATCTTTAGGATTCTCTATGTATAGTATCATGTCATCTGCAAACAGTGATGCTTTACTTCTTTTCAATTTGCATTCCTTTTATTTCTTTTTCTTTTCTGATTGCTGTGGCTAAAACTTCCAAAACTATGTTGAATAATAGTGGTGAGAGTGGGAAAGCTTGTCTTGCTCCTGATCTTAGAGGAAATGATTTCAGTTTTTCACCATTGAGAACGATGTTGGCTGTGGGTTTGTCATATATGGCCCTTATTATGTTGAGGTAAGTTCCCTCTATGCCTACTTTCTGGAGGGTTTTTATCATAAATGGGTGTTGAATTTTGTTAAAAGCTTTTTCTGCATCTATTGAGATGATCATATGGTTTTTTTCCTTCAATACTAGTATTAACTAGTATCACATTGGTTGATTTGTGTATATTGAAGAATCCTTGCATTCTTTGGATAAACTCCACTTGATCATGGTGTATGATCCTTTTAATGTGCTGTTGGATTCTGTTTGCTAGTATTTTGTTGAGGATATTTGCATCTATGTTCATCAGTGATATTGGCCTGCAGTTTTCTTTCTTTGTGACATCTTTGTCTGGTTTTGGTATCAGGGTGATGGTGGCCTCGTAGAATGAGTTTGGGAGTGTTCTTCCCACTGCTGTATTTTGGAAGAGTTTGAGAAGGATAGGTGTTAGCTCTTCTCTAAATGTTTGATAGAATTCACCTGTGAAGCCATCTGGTCCTGGGCTTTTGTTTGTTGGAAGGTTTTTATTCACAGTCTTAATTTGAGTGCTTGTGATTGGTCTATTTATATTTTCTATTTCTTCCTGGTTCAGTCTCAGAAGGTTGTGCTTTTCAAAGAATTTGCCCATTTCTTCCAGGTTGTCCACTTTATTGCCATATAGTTGCTTGTAGTAATCTCTCATGATCCTTTGTATTTCTGCAGTGTCAGTTGTTATTTCTCTTTTTTCATTTCTAATTCTGTTGATTTGAGTCTTCTCCCTTTTTTTCTGATGAGTCTGGCTAATGGTTTATCAATTTTGTTTATGTTCTCAAAGAACCATCTTTTACTTTTACTGATCTTTGCTATTGTTTCCTTCATTTCTTTTTCTTTTATTTCTGATCTGATCTTTATGATTTCTTTCTTTCTGCTAACTTTGGGGAATTTTTGTTCTTCTTTCCCTAATTGCTTTAGGTGTAAGGTTAGGTTGTTTATCTGAGATGTTTCTTGTTTCTTGAGGTAGGATTGTATTGCTATAAACTTCCCTCTTAGAACTGCTTTTGCAGCATCCCATAGGTTTTGTGTCGTTGTGTTTTCATTGTCATTTTTTTCTAGGTATTTTTTGATTTCTTCTTTGAGTTCCTTAGTGATCTCTTGTTTATTTAGTAGTGTATTGTTTAGCCTCCATGTGTTTGTATTTTTTACAGATTTTTTTCCTTTAATTGATATCTAGTCTCACAGCATTGTGGTCAGAAAAGATACTTGATATGATTTCAATTTTCTTAAATTTATCAAGGCTTGATTTGTGACCCAAGATATGATCTATCCTGGAGAATGTTCCATGAGCACTTGAGAAAAAAGTGTATTCTGTTGTTTTTGGATGGAATGTCCTATAAATAGCAATTAAGTCCATCTTGTTTAATGTATCATTTAAAGCTTGTGTTTCCTTATTTATTTTCATTTTAGTTGGTCTGTCCATTGGTGAAAGTGGGGTGTTAAAGTCCCCTACTATGATTGTGTTACTATCGATTTCCCATTTTATGGCTGTTAGCATTTGCCTTATGTATTGAGGTGCTCCTATGTTGGGTGCATAAATATTTACAATTGCTTTATCTTCTACTTGGATTGATCCCTTGATCATTATGTAGTGTCTGACCCCATTTTTTTTATATTGAGACTGACTTAAAATCATGGGGCACAGAATTCTCAATATAAAGCGGTCCCTGTTTGTCCTACCCATTTTTATCATGAGTGAATAAATTCAGGATCTTTACAGACCCTCAGGAATAGTAACGTCATTACATCTAAAGGTTAGAATGTCTGGTTGCCATCAGAGGCTCTTCACATTACCCAAATAATTATTTGTACTTAGTAAGTGTTTTTTCAATGAATAAATTGTCATTTTTAAAAGATCCTGCAGCAGTACATCTCTTTCTTTTTCAGTGAGTTGAGAGCAGCTGCTCCAGTGAGGCGATTTCTCTAGCAAGGGTTAGTCTCTCAAATATGTTTCCATAATCTACTAGCTGGCTGAACCTGGCCAGTTTTCTGAACCTGACACTGTTGGCCTAAGTGGAATATGGCAGCATTTTAGGTTGTTGCTGAATTAATGAATGAGGGAGTAAGGGAGTGGATGCCGTATCGGTTAGGACACCACAACGGTGCTGCATGGTCAACTGCATGGTCAACGTCAGCACAAAGCACGTATCACCACACTCACAGTTCTGCAGGTCAATTAGGGTACCCTACACCTGGCTGAGGACCGTGGGTCAGGTGAGGTTTCTCTGTCCTATGGTTATTCATTCTGCTGGATCAAGAAAGATACCCAGGGAAGGTCCTTCTCGTGCTATGGCAGAACCTCAGAAGAACAAGTCTAACGTATGAGTAACTCTTAAGTCTCTGCTTACATCACATTGTTAATATGCCATTTAAAGCAGCTCACATAGCTGAGCCCCAAATCGAGAGATAAGAAAGTATGTTCTGCCTGCCATGAGGCCACTGTGAGTGCCATGTCTGACCTGAGTTGGGAAGTAGGTTTGAATGGGCTGAACTGTGTTCCCTTCAAATCTGTATGTTGAAGCCCTTCTCCCTAGTGTGACTGTGTTTGGAAACAGGACTGTTAAGGAGGCAACTAAGGCTAAATAAAGTCCTAAGGGTGAGCCCTAATCCAATAAGATCGATGTCCTTATAAAAAGCAGAAGAGAACCCAGGAGTGTGCTCTTACAGAGGAAAAAGTCATGTGAGGACATAGGGAGAAGGCAGGTGTCTGCAGGCCAAGGAGGGTGATCTCACAAGAAGAGAACCTGCCAGAACCTTGATCTTGGCTCTCTAGGCTCCAGATGCATGAGAAGATAAATTTATGTTGTTTAAGTCACCCAGTTTGTGGTATTTCCTATGGCAGCCTTGGAAGGCTAATGCAGAGGGTCCTGGAGATGGGAGTGGAAGGAGGGAATATTTGTTTAATAATAATTCTCAAATATGTTTTACCACTGATATGCAAGTTATTTTCCAAACCCATTTGAGTCTGATGGGAGCAAAGTTTAGAGAACTTTGCCACTTGCTCAAGAGCTCACAGTCAGTAGGTGATAGAATAGGGCCTTGAAACAAAGACTTCTTGAGTCAAGCCCTTTACTCTTTTTATTGTATAATTTTTCCCTCAGTAGAATCCTGACTGGTAACAGACATGCAACAGTAGAACATTATGTGTATGGGGGATCAATGACCATATTTCCTAGAGCCTTGCTGGGATGATAAAGCACAAAGAATGAAACAAGATATTCAATGAAGTGCGAGCAAGACAAGCTGAATTAAGGGAGGCTAACGTGTGTCTAGGGCTAAGGTGACAAGCTTCCATTCCATTACTTAGAAGCAGGATAAGCATAGCATATACCCCAGAGGTTTGTGTGAAAATAAATGAGATAATGTATGTATAAAGAAATAAGTACAATAAGTGTGCATTTATAATACTAAAACAATGATAGTTTTCACTGTTATTTTGTTACAATGTTAAATCTGACAGAGCAAATGACACATCCTTGAGTCTGAGAAGCCTTCTCCATGGATGGTGTTTGCATGACTCCTCTACTTTATTTTTAAGAAATTAATAAAAAAGGGAAGTAGTCAAATCTTGCTCATCTCAGAATCATTGCATGTATGTGTATGCATATGCATACACATGTGTGCATGTGTGTATGTCGGTGACCTTAACTATCTCTGCTGTGATCAGAGAGAAAAAACGTGTGGTTTAACTCTTAGGGGCAAGCTGATTTCCAAAGTTCTGAGTTCAGTTCCCCTCAGGATCTACCTCCCTGAATTGTCCTGTCTATGACTACAGTTACAGCTGAATCCCTGCCAACCTCCTCCACACACGTGCCAATACAAGCACACACCAACACACATTACATACATAGACCCCCAACACGTATACCACCCGCCACACCAGCACACACACATACTCACACTCTTTCTCTTCTTCTTTACTCACATAACATGTATGATCCTTTACATCTCATTTCACTCATCATATTCTTGGAAAGATTTTCTGAGTCCCATTATCAACTTGTGTTTACTATATGCAACAGTTAATTTTATGAGTCAACTTGAGTAGGCTATGGATGCCCAGATATTTGGTTAAACATTAAGTCTGGGTGTGTAAACGAGGGTGTTTTGATGAGATAAGCATATGAATGGGTGACACTGAGTAGAACAGATGGCCCTCCCCAGTGTGGGGGGCATCACCCAATCTGCTGAGGGTATGAATGGAACAAAAAGGTGGAGGGAAGGACTCTCTCTTTCTCTACTTGACTTGACATCCATCCTCATTTGTCCAAAGCGGTCCTGGTTCTCAGACTTTCAGAATCTACACCTGGAATCTACACCATCATCTCTCTGGCTCTCAAGACTACAAACTCCACCGACTTTCTTGGGGCTCCAGCTTGCAAAGAGCAGATGGTATATCTTCTCAGCCTCCATGATCATGTGAGCCAGTACCCTATAATAGATCTCTTTATAGATATATGCTATTGGTTCCCTTCCTCTGGAGACCTCTGACTAATAGCCTGTATTGATTCAATTTTCATATATTTTCAGACTTACACTTGTCTTTTTTAGCCACTAGTCTAAAGGCAGATACATGGTGAATTTTTACTATCATTTTCTCCATACCTATTAAACTGTACTATGCACCACTAATACATAATAGACACTCAGTAAAAACTTTTAATTAAAAAGTGTTAAGTAATAAATGAATATATTTCTAATTTACATAGAGACTATTGTATTTTAGTAAGAACTTATAAGTTTATAACATCTTGGTCTCACTTCTATATAATAAAAAATTCTGAAATCTTCTGATTATAAAAGTAATAGGCATTTATTATATGGATTGAAAATAATGCTAATAAATGTAAAAATATTTAAAAATAAAATTGAAAATCACATTTAGAGTCAGTCTCTGTTAATATTTAATGACTTCCCTCATAGTATATAATTTATAATTTCACGTTATACAGAACTGACATCACAGTACATATTTTATCCTCCTATTTTCAATTAATATTATATCTTGATATTTTCCCATCATTAAAAATTTTGTTAAATATGTTTACGCCTGCATGCGTAAGTCAGTAATAAAATGATTTAGGTGTGTTAATGTAATCATGCCATGACAGGATTAAAATGAATACATTAACAGAATCTTTTCCCCCATCTGGATACTTCCTTTAAGCCAAAGTTGTTTATTACCAAAACCACTGTGTGCTTAGTTAGTAAGTTGAAGTCAGTTTTCCACAGAAGCTAATATCTTTATCACAGAGATTAATGAAATGGTATACTTAATACCCTCACACAATACTGGGCAGCTGGTATATGCCGGATGATATAGGTTTCATTCTGTACAAGTTAAGCTGCTATAATATTCACTTAACATATTAATAGGCTCTGTGGATGAGAATGAAGAAGTTAGCATGAGACAAGTTTTCTGCCCTTGGGTATGAGCAATCTATGTGAAGGACCAGACATATACATGTGAAGTAGTTGTAGAACCATCCTAGGGAATGAGACTAAGATTGCACAGGGTAGACAGCCAGTAGTGGTGGAATATGGAAGTGGAGAGTCCATCTGGATGGGTGCAATCAAAGATGTCTCCTGGAGAAGCTGGTCTTATCTAGTTCCTGGATAGTGGAGTACGGCGGAGGAGTAATATTTACTCAGTGCCTGTTAGAACCAGCTCTCATCTCCAATCCTTCAGCATCCTTCCAGAACCAGCAGTGACATTCCCATCTGAGCACTGTCTGACTCTAAATCTGTGCTCTTTAAATGGCACCCTTAAAGGGATAACTAGGATGGAAGGGCGGACAATGAGGCGGGGAACGGAACGAGCAAAGCCCAGGTAAGCACGGGATCTGGGCATGCGGGTACGCAGTACACAAGCCAAGCACGTCAGAGCAGAGCGGGGGGGGCTGCTTTCTAACGGTTGAAAGCACAGCTGTGATGAGGTTCAGCAGACACAGTGGGCTCATACAGTAGGAGACGGCAAAGAACAAAAGATACACCCCCCGAGGATACCTCAGGACACTGATGCCCCAAGTGGTCCCATTATCTTCCTGACTTCAATTTTGTATTTGGTTGACTGAAAATTGCTTAGAAAGAGAAATTAGTTAGACAAAGCTCTTATTATTTTGGAAATATCCTAGTAGGTGTGTGTGTGTGTGTGTGTGTGTGTGTGTGTGTGTGTGTGTGTGTGTG
>NW_020837985.1:12402830-12451964 GCF_003676395.1 Aethalodelphis obliquidens | reverse complement strand
GTGTGTGTGTGTGTGTGTGTGTGTGTGTGTGTGTGTGTGTGTGTGTGAAATCATGAAATCCCATCTTCTCTGTTATAGTGAAGATATAGTTGATTTTTAATGATAGTGAACTGAAGGCCTTTTATGCACATTAATATTTTTAGTCAAAATGAATCATTTTCATGTTCTATTATGGTGATTAGATATTAAAAGATCTGGTCCTTGCTCTCAGAGTGCTTTAAGCCTGATGGGACAGACAAATTGTGACAGGTGTTATGAAGGTGAGGTGTAGGGCATCATGAAGATATACAAAGCAGTGGTTGATCTAATCATGGAGTTCCAGAAAGTCTCCTGCTAGGAAATGTTGACTGACTTTAGATCTTTAGGAATAATTGGATAACCTGTGTAAATAGGGAAGGGAGGAAAACTCAGGCAGACGAGTCTTACGTTAGTGTCTTTATAATTTGACACATCAAGGCTCATTTTAGAAAGAAAAAAAATATCAAGGTGGGTGAAGTGTGAAGAATAGAGAACATCACGTCACATGCTATGAAGGCTCAGCAGGGCTGGATCTTGCACCGCTTGCAAGCTAAGGTAAGAATTTGGCCTGTACCTCAAGAAAAATGAGGAGCCATTGAGTTTTCAGCAGAGCCTTGATAGGACCAGATTTGAGTTAAAGGGAAGGGTTAGGATGAAGACAAAGAGTAGAATGAAACGCCAAATGACACTTAGTCATTCAACAACTAGGCAACTGGGAGCAAGTCGAGGAATGTTAGCCATAAGTAGTTGTAAAGGACACTGTCAACATTGTAACAATGTTAAAAAGAGCTGGGTTTTGCACAAGGGTACAGGAGAAATGAGAAACGATGCAGCTTCTATGCACAATCTACAGGGAGACACAGCATTTCAAATTAATGAGTGCAGGACAGGGTGACAGATGAGGGTCTGGAGTAATCAGATTAAGATCAGAGGTACCAGAGTCCACCAGGCTAATTCACATTCAGGTCCTGGCACTTACCGGGGGTGAGATGTGCAGTCAGTTACCTAACTGCTATCTACGATCCTTACTTTTTATTTTCATAAAAGGTGAATAATCATTAACCCCCATTGTATAGAATTGGGGGAAGGACTACATATGATGTAGGTAAAGCAATTAGCACAGAGCATATAATCACCCAAGAAGGTTAGATGTGACTGTTTTATACAGAATTTCCAGCCCGTTTTTGTTGTAATGTCGTTATTAGAATCATCTTAATTATTGTGGTTTTAAGAGCTTTAATACACATATTCTTTGGCATAGTGAAGTATTAGTGTGATCTATTTCCTAATATGACTGATTTAGGAATAGGTCAGGGTAAGGGAATATTTCAGAGAAGATAAAAGATTTGAGGTTGCGTCAACCAGGAATTCTACAGAGCATCTGGTAGCTCAGAAATGAATCTGCTACAGCTAACATTTGTTGAGCTTTAGAAATATTTTGCAATTAATCCTCAAAACAATCATATGAGATGGATGCTACTATGATCCCCTTTTTATTGGGGAGGAAACTGAGGTGTAGAGGGGTTAAGTAATTTACCAGGGAGCATTCAGCTGATAAGCAGAGAAGCTGGAATTTGAACCCTGAGAGTCTCTGGCTCCAAAATGAGCATGCTTAATGACTAGGTGACCCTGCCTAGGTTACACTACAAAGGACAGTAGTGAAAGCGATTTGAATGACATTGCTATTGGATGAATTTCTGATTTCTGTGTGGGGTGGTATGGGTAATTTCACAACAAAAGACCATTTCCCAAAACAAATTACTGGGGAAACTCATGGAAAGGGATATGACACAAAGGCAGTATTATCATTAGTTTTCTTTTTTTGAGGTTTCAGCATGAAAGATGCATCCTGGATTCCACATATCGTGGAGTTTCATGTACTATTCAATCACCAGGGCAAGCAAAGGGAAGCTGTATTCACAGATAGATCCTGTCTGCAATCAGCCTTGAACTTCCTGTGTCCAGTTGAAGAAATGATTTTCTTTGGTAATGCAACATTTGATGCAGATGGATAGCCGAACTATTCCACAGTGCCTGAACACTCCCCAGCAAAATGAGGAAGACTTGAGTCAATTTGATTTGCGCAGAGAACTGCTATTGCTCAAACTAGCCAAACATCATTAACGTTTTGTACGAGGCTGATGAGTTCAGAGGTCTCTGGGATGAGCAGAGGCTACAGAATCAGAGGATACATCCTGCGAGTGTCCTTCAAGGCCAACTCAAATGCCATCTCCTCCCCTACCGGGAGCAGCACGAAGGGCTGGCAGGACACTTGCTGCCCACTTCGTGCACTTTAGCACCTGTCACAGCACAGTATTAGACATGCAATCCTCACGCCTCCTCAGTAACAACAACTTGAGGATGCTGATGAGAATAATTTAAAATTGTTCCCTACCCAGAGACCCTGGGTTCATGGGAGAAATTGTTTCACATACAACTTGAACATTACAGCTGGCTGCAGCTCTACTGCGGTTGCTCCCAATTTCCTGCTCGTTCAACCTCCTCCCGCTGACCCAGCTCGCTGCCACTTCTACTAGAACACTTCATGTACAGTCGTACTATGTCCAACCCACCAATTTCCCCTCTGCCTGCTCCCCTGCCAATGCCCCTTTCAGTGACATAACCACGGTCTGCTCTGTCCTCCTGGGTCCACCTACACCTATCTCCTCTTCGGTAGGCAGGTGTCTCTGTTTTCCTCCCATTCTCTCATGCAGATGTGTGGGAGAAGGGCCAAGGTGTAGGTGCTGTAGTAGAGCAGGGTTGCATATATTAAGAATTTTACCAATTTACCAAACATGTTAAATAAGTCACCCCAGGGCCCTTTGGGATAGAGCCCACAGCATGCAGAGGATTAAACGAGATGGACTGGGGTTAGGCTTAGGTAGGCTAATGTCCGGCCACACTCCCTGCTCATGACTTCCTCTTCCTTCAGGCCCTCCAACCGTGGCCCTCTGTGCCTAGACTCTAACGCACTTCCAGCTCTTTTCTCTCCTGGGTATGCTGCCTCTCCTGACACTCTGCTTTTCGTTGGTCTTTCTCAGCCTATGTTTTTCAATCAGAGCTTTATAACTCTGAATATCCATGGCCAAGATTCATTTTCTTTCCCATGCTTCTCCTAGAAGCCATGGAAACAAAGGGATGCGGCCAGTCCCACTGGATCAGAGTGAGAAGACTTGGTGTCCAAAGAAAATGAAAATTAGTGGGAGTACGAATTTCTCTTTCAAGATGGGGGGAGAGGTCTGACCTCCAATTTTACTATCTAAGAACCACAGTTTATATGAAATACCTCATATGTTTATATAACCAAGAAAGCCAGTCACAGTGGCTTCACCCCAGAGAAAGGGAGCAGAGATACAGCATCAATTAAAACTACATGTCAGCATGTCCAAATCTCACCTCCAAACCATACAGCCCTGAATACATCTTAATTTGTTTGTTTTACATCATTATTTACTTGAACTCCTGTTTCTCTACCCACCAACTAGCCTGTAAGTGCCTTGCACTCAGTGGCAATATCTTCATTTATATTTGTATTGTCATCTATATCACAGAGGTCACTTGAGGAACATCATCTCTACCATATGCCTCCCGATGTAATATTAAATGCAGAGTTATTTTAGCATTTGACAAAATGAATTATAAAAAGGACATAAGATATTTTATTACTCAACACTGACAGATAAGTAAACTGAGGCACAGAGACCATCCCTACCTCAAAGTCAAAGTCACCATAAGTAGAAAATCCTGTCTACAAAAACTGTAGCAAGTGACTACCCAGACTCCTTCATCAGGGAAAGCAACCTGTAGTCCATGCATCCATTTATCTGTCCATCCATCCATCTATTCATCCATTCATGCATTTAGGTATTGCAAACATACTGGGCACTTATTATGCACCAGGCTATGTGATAGTCACTGATGATATAATATGAGCAAAAAAAAGAAATTGATCTCTACCCTCAAGGAGCCTGAAGTGTGGTGGAAAAACGGACATCCCTCAAATAGTCAAAACGCACATGCAGCAAACGCACCATGAGCTGGCTACCTGGCGCAAATGCTCGGGAAACACTTTTTCACTGCACAGACCTGTCAGGCCCTGACTGTGTACCCTGATGAGACATCACTCTTCTCTCGAGTCTCAGGCTCCCCTTCCAGCTACCCACATGTTTCCTCTTACCTCCTTCCCAGCTCCAACGCTGTCATCAGCCAGGGTGAATAGATGGGTACAAGCACGGACTTTTCTTCGCTGCTGTGTTGGCCATGGCTTTGATGCTAAGCAAGTGCTGGGGTTCCTCTCCAGTTCCTTAAACTTTTGTTTTTCTTTCCTGGGCCTGGAAAACAAGTAGAAGAGCAGCGTTAGAACTCTACTGAAGACTTGGTGTGATGGAAAGAAGGGTGCCCTCACTTTACGGGATGCTAAAAATGAGTGAATATTCACTGAATAACAAATTTGTACACTGAATCTAGGGGGTGTCTGTCAAAAGCCAAAGTAGGAATATCAGCTAACGTTAGTGGAATGCTCACACCTTCTCAGCTGCCCTTATCAAGTTTTCTGAAGCTTACGGCTGTGACTGTAGAATATAGTTCACATTGTAGCCACAGCTATTCACATGCTCTCTACATTTGCCACGGTAAAAGTTTTAAGCAAATAAATAAAAGTTTAAAAATAGCAAACACTTCATAGAGGGACTGTTGTTCACCCTTTATCCTTGTGTGTCCCCTAAAACCGTTCAATAGCTTAAACACCCAGCCACCGACCCCATCATACACACATACGTGTGCACACAAATGCAAACACATGGGAATTTAGGATTTTTTTTTAGAAGAGAATCACACAACTATTAGTAGCATCCACAACTGTGGGGTCTGATGGGTGGAGGGATAAATCAGGAGTACGGGATTAACAGATACACACCACTGTATATAAAATAGATAAGCAAGAAGCATTTACTGTATAGCACAGGGAACTATATTCAATATATAACCTATACTGGAAAAGAATCAGAAAAAAATATACATGCAGAACAGAATCACTTTGCTGTATACCCGAAACTAACACAATATTGTAAAGCAACTATACTTCAAAACAAAAAAATCTTGGGGTCAGATGGATCTGTACTTCATGATCATGTGGCCCTGGGATGTGACCTTGTTTTCTTGTGTGTCTCAGCTCTCCCATCTCTAAAATTAGGATAAAAATCCATGCATTTTAAACATGTGATGACACACTTCAAGTTAGTGTCAAGCGGAGTGCTTGAGGAGTTTGAGGACTGCAATAAAGTCAGTTCTCTACCACAGATCTGTGCTATTCAGGAAGATGAAGATACTTAAAGCATTCTGACAGCTCAGAGAACATAAGCCAATTAAATTATCTTTTCACTATGACTTTTAAAAACCAAATATGATTTAAAAATGTGAACTTTGCATACATATGCTTTGATCTGATTATATGAGGACTTACCTCTTTTAAATGTGTTGGGATCCTAAGGCGGATTTCATTATTTACTCTGTATGAGGCTACTCTGAAGTAGGTGGATAAAGGCATGGGAGGCAACACAATTTGAACAGATAACAAATGTCTCAGACTTTTTTTTTTTTTTTTTAAATGAGGCAGCATGGCATAGTTGGAAAAAAAGCTGGATTAGGGGCCAGGAAACTGGATTAAAATTCTGGAGTGTCTACGTCCATTAGGCTCGTTGAACAATATTTCTGAATCTCTGATCTCTTTCAGTTAAAAGGAGGTCAAATCACCTGTCCTGTAATGTCATGCCAAAGCAGAGGACATAGATGAAGAGCCTAATGCAGTCACTGCTCAGTGCAGAGCTGCTAAGCGTATACTAGGTCTCTGCACAATCTACGACAAGTAACGTCTCACCACTGTAACTCTCTCCATGTCTAACTTAGTACATACTTATGTTTCCTGAGAGAAAATTGGTTTGGATAAGGTTTTTTGAACATTTATAACATACATTTTAGTTATAAAAAAAGGTACTAAAATGATTGCAGAAATGTATATACACAGGGAAAACATAACTAGACCATGCCTCAGAATAAATGAGAAGAAGGTCTGTGCACACTTTCCAACATTAAATTGGTAGGTTGAAAGCAGCTATGTTGGCTCACTCTTTTAACTTTTAAATCGCTCACTCTTAAAATGAGGAAAAATAAATTGTATTTGTCGTTCTCCATGATATTCCTGCCCTCATATGACTTCTTGTTGTATTGTTTGTATGTTTTCTCTACCAAAACGTGAGCAGTTTTGACAGGGCAGTCATGTCCTGTGTTTTAGCCATGGAGTCACACAGCTGCAGCTGCTTCTAGATACACAATTCACCCACCATGTGGTCTTCGGCAAGTTACTGAAGCTATCTGACCTCCATTTCCTTGATCTGCAAAAGGGAGGCAGATATTTGCACTGAGCTTATAAGGCTGTTGTAGAGACTGAGTGAACTTTACACACTTAGAAATAAGCGTGGCTCGTGGCAAGCCAATCAGTAGGAGACAGCTATCACGTCATCTCAAAACGCTCAGCAAAGAGCAGGCAGTCAGTGAACGCTGAATGGATAAATGAATGAACAAATGAACGCATGACAAACGCAGTACCAGAGGACTGAAAAAAGTCTGGATTTCAGGTCTGAGATCATTGCACGCCCATACTGTCCTATATGGGGCGTCCCTACTTCAGTTTTTAGAATGGGCTGTGGCATCATATAAATAAACTCAGGTATCTTCCACCTCTGATCTTCAAGGACTCTGAGATGAGCGTGGAGGCCCTCTGTTTGAATTCATACTGAGTGTTTCTAAAAAACACACAGTGTCTAAGCACTTTTATTTATCAACAGGATTTGGCTTTAGGCCAAATACTCATAGGAAACATTATGTTGAAAACAAATATTTCCAGGAAAGTGATTCTGCAAACTCATATTGAGCGTTGGTTTTGTTCTTCTCTCAGGGCACTCTGATACGAAAGGAGAGAGAGAGAAGAGAGCTTTTCCTCAAAACACAATTTCTTGGATATTTTCAATCTCATAAATGCTTTTGTTACTTCTGGCAACAGCAGAATGAAGAAGCACACAGCATGGGGAGAAGACGCAGTTCCACAGAAACTGCTCCGAGTGCGCAGGCAGCGGCCCCCCGCAGAGCCGATGCATGTTTCGTCAGCAGGCACTGCCTTCCCCCAGCCAAGGCTGGGCAAGCGGGCCAAGCCTTGTCTAAATGCTGGAAGGTGTGATCTTATGTGAAGAAAAAGTCAAAGAAGCACATCTGAACCCTGTTTCAATGACTAGATTTGCCATGTGGAGAGGCCAGTAAGTGACTCGTCACAGCAGAACCCTTCGCTCCATTCTTGGGATGCACCTGCCTTCTGTACTGATGTCCTGTTTCCTAGAGACAGAGCCATGGCAATAGGCTTTTTCAGGTAATTAGTGCCTTCATCTGAAGGAACTGGTGAGATTGAAAGAAAAAGAAGAAAGGGAAAGCAAAGCAATATGGAGGTGCTTGGGTACAAGGTCATGTTCTAAGGATGGTCTTTCAACTACAGGAAAGGATGGACGTAAGCAGTGCTAACCCCCTTTCACCGGATCCCTGAATTTAACTGAAGTAAATGTGGCATAACTGCAATGTCAAAAACATCCTACAAGGGAAGGAAAGGGTGCAGTAAACTCAGCATAAATCAGTTTATCACAGTCCATATATGTTTGGGTTTATTGCATGAACAGCAGTGCAAGACTGAAGAAAATTTAAACATTTGCCATAAGCAACTTTATATTTTAGAAAAATCTTCTAGTGGTATTATAGATTACGCTTAGGAGGAAAGCAGGGGTGAAAGCTGGAGGCAAGGAATACAAGAGAGTACTGCTGGGATAGTCCAGAAAAGATTTAATAATCAAGATGATGTCCATGTTTGGGGCATAGGTGTGGTAAATATTTAGGAGTTATAAGGATGTACAGGACTTAGTTATTTGGTACGGAAATTAAGAGAGTGGGAGGTGAATGCCAGATATAAACTGTAGATTACTCTTTCTACATCCCTCCTTTTCTTCCTTCTTTCATTCTTTCTAACAGACATTTAGAAAACATTCCTATATACCAGATACTGTGTGTAGCAGACTGCAATATCCAAAGATGATCTAGACAATAGATTTCATCCCAAATGTTCTTCCAACAAAGTGATGCTGGCACTCCTCCATTAAATGATGAGGTCTGTATCGCCTCCCCTCGAATTTGGGCATGGAACAACATTCCATCTAGGTTCTCGTGAATATTATGTGATGGGAGTGACTCTGTGTCACTTCTGAGATTAGGTCATAAAAGTTAATATAGCTTGTGCCTGACCCATTCTCTCTCAGGGCAACAGCCCTTAAAACTCAGACACCATATTGTGAGGAAGCCCAAACCACATGGAGAGGCCAAGAGTAGATGCAGTCCCATCTCAGGTCTCAACTAATAGCATCACCTGGCAGACATGTGAGTGAGTGAGCGAGCCTTCACAGGACTCCAGAATGTGAGTCACCTTCGATGGTGCTGAAATATGCAGATGGTCTGTTCTCCCCAAGCCTTACCTGACTTGCAGACCTCTGAGTAAAATACATATTGGCATTGTTTTAAGCCTTTAATTTTTGAGTAAATATATTAGCAGTTACAGAAACATTCTATCCTATTATGGGATTGCAAAGTTGAATAATACGAATTCTTCCTTCCCAATAAGACAGTCTCATAAATTAGACACATAAACACCCAACAGCAAAATGAGATTGGTACAAAGGAGAACATGTCCAAGGTTAAATGCAGGTGTAACAGAAAGATAACTTTCTTAGTGATTAAGGCCTACTTCAGACGCTCACTGCTTACCTGCAAGCACCTCCAAAATCTTGGCATATGCCTTACTCGATGCTTTAGACAGTATGTCTTGAAGACTCTGTACTAAGTGCTGGTAAATATGACCCTTTCTAACAAGGAACCAGCCATTGCTGAGATGTCTCAACAAAAGAGAAAGAAAAGGGATTCCTCCTATATTTATAAATTGTTTGGAAGATACAGTTAAGATTTAAGATCTCACCTCATAGGTTCGAGTGTAGTTGAAATGGACGAGTTTGGATATCCCTTATTGCCTGAAGTCTTATCAACAGCTGACTCTAATAATCGACCCTTGCTAGTATGGATGGAGAATCTGTACACCCTATTCGGCCATTCTGACATGTAAGTGAGCAGGTGTCATTTGCATGACAGCTCATAAGTCCTGCAGAAACCACAAAACAAACCTCAAAATACTATCAAATCTTCTGGGGTCAGGTGCCATAAATATGTACGTAATCTTACCGCTGGGACATTAGCCTTTGAATTCACTGTCTTGGCTGTATTTTAGACGACACATGTTGGACAACTAACACTTGTGCCACAATGGCAAACTGGGGCTCCATTTCCATGAGTGTGTGGATGTCCTGTCATAGTGATTAGCACTTTGTTTTAAAAAATAACAAACTCTTCGGTTTAAGAAGCAGATGGCTAGGATTAGTGTTTTTGCTGTGCATGAGCCCACAAAAGGGATACTGCTTAGTCTGGAGTGGGAGATAGCTTGTCTATTAAGATCTAAACTTGGTCTCTCAATAGCCTGAGAGACTTACAAGATGATAACAGTATAATTGAATAGAAAATACTCAAGGGTCGCAAAGTGGATGAAGAGACTCGTTCTGATAGTCAATAATCCAGGGTTACAAGTAGTTTTGTTGAGTGGATCAATGCAAAGGCTTTGTGTCGGGTGAACCTGGATTCAAGTTCACGCGTAGTCATTTATTTGCTACCAAGTTACTGGATCTCTAAAAGCCTCATTTAAAAGCAACGGCATGATGACACTATGAGAATGTGGCTTATATTGTTATTATTGTTATCTGGGATGCTGGTAGATGGATGTGACATCACATGCAGGTATGATGTCTGATGAAGGATTTATATGGGAGACAGGGATTTAGAAGTAATGATTGTATAAGATGGAGCTAGAATCATGGGAGTGGGAGAGCCAAAGATCCAGAGATTGAAACAAAAAGAGACTTATTTTATATATCTCTGTATCTAAACATTAGCATTATACACGTATCACACAGCACACAAGGGTGGAGTAGAAGCAGAAGAGCCAGAAGGACTCAACACATAGGAAGACACAAAGGAGAGGGGCAAGAACCATGGAAAATTACAAGGAGAGTGTTTCACCTAGAATCTTAAAAAGTAGCAAGTGAAAAAATACCTTATTTGGTATCAGTCCATTCTGCCGCATTCCATTCCGTATTTTCAGTGTGTCTGGGGACCTCTGTATTGTAAGTGGAATATTTATCCTGGCTAATAACAACCTCAAAGCAAGCAATTAATCCTTAATATATTGGAAAGGAACGGCTTCCCAACAGGTAGATATTTCCTTAGGTGAGTGGTAGAACAGTTAATCTTTATTGTAAGTCACCAGCACGTTAGAATTATTTATCTTGGAATGGATTCTTGCAACTCCTGCTGTTTTCTTCCTTATATCTAGTAACTGTCACGCTGTGTGACTAGGTGGGTCTGTTCTGGCTTGAGGAAGGACCCAATTCAAAGGAGAGTAGGGGTCCATTTCTAAGGAGAGGCGTTTCCTAAAAAAGCCCCGTGGGGGGTTTCTGCCTCTGCTTCTTCCTAGAAGAAACTGCGGGATGCCACCTTCATTCATCTCTTGTTCAGAAGGCAATCTTCGGTATGCTGTTAGAGATACTCTAATCAGCATTCCTAATTACAAGCCCTGTGAATCGCTCTGAAAGAAAAAAAAAATCTTCCTTACAATAAAGGCAAAAAGAGAGACAAATTAACAATCACTTCCCATGCTAGGGTGTGATAAACTTACTAGCTGGAATGAGACAGACTTGATTCCAGATTTCAATTCCCCCAGTGTTAGGAGGAATGTTCAAAATTGGGAACAGTCAGATTTCTTGTTATATTCTTTTCTCACAAAGATAGGCAGTTGAAAGGGAAAATAAAGTCAATATGGTTGGAACTTTAATAAAATAGGGACCCTATTAAATAAATTGGCTTCTAGCCTGGTATCTGCCTTTAATCAACAAGATGGTCATGTAGAGCCTCTTGACTTCTCTCTTGAAGAGATGTATCAGAAGGTGCTGATGTTATTACTACTGGGGTCCCCTTTCATTACTCTTCCTAAAATTTAGGGTTCATAATAATTTCAGTGAATCCTTGAGTGAGTTCAGTGCATGAGAGTGAGCATTGCATAGGGGTCAAATGGTGGCTTCAGAGCACTCTGACCTCACCTATATGAACAAGGTCGTCTGTAAAGGGAGGGAGGACTCTGGCACTGAATCCCTGCTCTGCCTCGTGCTGCCTGTAGGATCCCTGTGCCTCAGTTTCCTTATCTGTAAAATGGGAGTGAAAATAATGGTACCTTCCTCATAATGTCATGAGGTTTAAATGAATGGATGTTTGTTAAATGACATCAGAACTGTGTCTGACACATGATTGTATATAAGTGGTTGTTAAATAAAAAGAAGCCTTAAGCTCCACAAGCCCATGATAACAGCATGACCTTAAGTTGGGGCACTATTGCCCAAGTCACTGGGAAGAGTTGATGTTCAAAGCACTTCAGGCATTGATCTTACCAAGTCTGGCCCTGCTTGTTGCCAGGCTTGATCTTATGCTAAAATAAATGTAAACCATGCCACAGTGGGCCCTGATAGAACTTCTCTTGAATTGACTTATCTGACTACTTTTACTTCTTAGAAAACAGCCACATGGCTTTCCTCTCTTCTACATCACAGAGCAGGCAGTGATCAATCCCTCCCACCCAACACCCTTTACAACTTTTCTCTCTCCTTATTACTCACTCACGTCTCAACTTTTCTTTTTCCTTCCCTTAGAACCTGACGCCACTACAAAACCTGAGGGAATAAAGACATCCACACATGTAAATATTCTACACCCTCCCCCAAACACCTCTTCAAAAATGTCCTTCCCCTCCTCAAAAGGCCTGTCTCTCAACGTCCATCTCACTGAGATTCCATGAATAAAAGACTGTTTGCTGTTAACTCCCTATTCCTCCTTGATAGAGCAACAAGGATAAATGACAGAGATGAGTCTAATTTGGACACATTCAGTATTCATTCATTAAACAAATATTTACTAAGCTCCAAGTAATGTGTTTGGGGAAATAAGTAAATATACAGATATATTATTTTCTCTCACTTTCATATAAATGGGAGAAAATTAAGCACACAGTTTCTGTACATGATTTTATTACACTATTTCATGTTGTGATATTTTCAAATTAGTCCTTTAAAAGCTTGTAATGGTTTTACGACAGAGGAATGGATAAAGAAGATACATATATTCAATGAAATATTACTAAGCCATAAAAAGAACAAAATAATGCCATTTGCAGCAACATGGATGGACCTGGAGGTTGCCATACTGAATGAAGTAAGTCAGACAGAGAAAAACAAATACAATATGATATCACTTATATGTGGAATCTAAAAAAATGGTACAAATGGACTTATTTACAAAATAGAAATAGAGTCACAGATGTAGAAAACAAACTTATAGTTACCAGGGGGAGAAGAGGGGAAGGATAAATTGGGATATTGAGATTGACACAGACACACTACTATACATAAAATAGATAACTAATAAGGACCTACTGTATAGCACAGGGAACTCCACTCAATACCCTGTAATGGCCTATATGGGAAAAGAATCTACAAAAGAGTAGATATATGTATATGTATAACTGATTCACTTTGCTGTACACCTGAAACGAACACAACATTGTAAATCAACTATACTCCAATAAAAACTTTTTAAAAATTAAAAAATATAAAAGCTTGTGATGGTTTTAAAGTACATCTGTCAATGTATTTACTCCTGTGATCAAAAGTGAGTCTAATTACTCTCCACAGAAATATGGGCAAGGCTTAGAGACTCAACACACAGAGGCTAAAAATAGAAGATGGCGGAAGTGACACTGCATCACTTCTGAGGCTGGATCTTAACAGTCTTACAAGGTCTTAGAAGGTCACACAGCTTTCACCGCTATTCCTTGGGATGGTTGCTTCTCAAAACCCAGCTATCATGCTGTGAGGAGATGTGTTCTTGTTGAGGGTCCTAGATAAGGACCAAGCAGGCAGCCAGAGTTCTTCAGAGGATTCTGAGCCCAACCTTCCAGACACTCATATGACACCTCATGGAGCAGAAAGGAGCCATCTGTCCTAACTGCTGATGGATGAGCTAAATAAAAGACTGCTGTGACTCTAACCACTGTGTTATGTGGTGGTTTGTTGCATAGCAGGTAACTAGGGCATCCCTGACACCATTTTATATGCCACTCCCCTCCCTTGATCAATAATCCAGATTTCCTCTTTCAGGATCCAGGTTGCATCTCCAATAAAGAGTCCATTCCAAAATTAGCTTAAATATTTCCACTTGCAGGTTTTATGTGCATTTGGGTCAGTGGAGGTTTCTCTGTATTGATAGTGGTAAAGGTCTTAAAAGGCCACACAGATCTCATCTGGCATTCTTTGGGATGCTTCCCTTCTCCGTGTAACTTTGACTCTGAGTAATTCCTCCCTTGGAAGTCTTTGGCAGGTACCTTCCTCTATCATGCAATGACAAGAATGAGTCAAAAGAACTTTCTGTGTGTCACCTCTACCGTGCCTTCTGAGTTTAGTATTTCTCAGCCTCTATTTCTCAATTTCTAAAATGATATTAAGTTAATCTATACTAAAATGTATTTGAGAGTTTATATGAAAGCAATTTCAAAGGTGAAAAGTACTATACAAATTTTAGATATTACTATTATTGTTAAAGATATATGTATCTTAATGACATGTTAGCAATATCAAGGGGATATTTTAGGGCAGTAATTAACAAATTTATTAGAGATTCCGAAGTGGCCACTGTGTTTTTACAGTTCTAATCCAATGTAATAAATGCTACAGGTGCAGATCAACTGATGAAAATAAAGTTTACCATGTAGTAATATGCTTGCACATTTTACTGCTGCCTTTGAAAACAGATTTCTATTTTAATTTGGAAACAGATGTTTGGAATATATTTTGAAATGAGTTGAACAGTGCTTATTCATGAGGAATTTTGATCTTGTGACAGCTGAAGTTAATATTGACCATCCTGAATTTCCATAACAGGCCCAGTATTTGAAAGCCACGGTGATTCTAAAGGTGTCAGTAATTTAGTTATTATCATTAGCACAAGCCTCTAGGGGACATTTTAATTGCAGATCATAATGACAGAACATTTATAACACTGTTCATTAATACATTATTTAATGCAAACCTATGAAAAATGTAATTGCTGTTAAATGAAGTGTCCCAGATAGGATTCCAAGAGATTTAATTTGTAATAAAAATAGGGCTGCTTTGTTTTTGAGGGTATGGAGTAGTCTGGGGGAATATTAGGTATAGGAGGAGTTTTTAAATATGAAAATCACTTTAGTACCTAGTAGTTTGAGCCACTTGCATCATAAAAAATAATATCTAGCAATTCAGTATGGCATAGTTTTACAAATATAGATTCCGGAGAACAATTCCTCCACTATTAATTACCTATATACAATTTGGCAGATTGTTTAACCTACCTGGGCCTAAGTTCCCTTATCTTCAAAACTGAGTAATCAGAGCTGTACCCACCACCAGTCTCTCCCATCAGGAAACTTGCACAAACCTCTTAGATAGCCTCATCCACCAGAGGGCAGACAGCAGAAGCAAGAAGAACTACAATCCTGCAGCCTGTGGAACGAAAACCACATTCACAGAAAGACAGACAAGATGAAAAGGCAGAGGGCTATGTACCAGATGAAGGAACAAGATAAAACCCCAGAAAAACAACTAAATGAAGTGGAGATAGGCAACCTTCCAGAAAAAGAATTCAGAATAATGATAGTGAAGATGATCCAGGACCTCGGAAAAAGAATGGAGGCACAGATCGAGAAGATGCAAGAAGTGTTTAACAATGACCTAGAAGAATTAAAGAACAAACAAATAGAGATGAACAATACAATAACTGAAATGAAAAATACACTAGAAGGAATCAATAGCAGAATAACTGAGGCAGAAGAATGGATAAGTGACCCGGAAGACAGAATGGTGGAATTCACTGCTGTGGAACAGAATAAAGAAAAAAGAATGAAAAGAAATGAAGACAGCCTAAGAGACCTCTGGGACAACATTAAACACAACAACATTCACATTATAGGGGTCCCAGAAGAAGAAGAGAGAGAGAGAAGTCCCGAGAAAATATCTGAAGAGATTATAGTCGAAAACTTCCCTAACATGGGAAAGGAATACCCACCCAAGTCCAGGAAGTCAGAGGGTCCCATATAGGATAAACCCAAGGGAAAACATGCCAAGACACAGAGTAATCAAATTGGCAAAAATTAAAGACAAAGAAAAATTACTGAAAGCAGCAAGGGAAAAACAACAAATAATATACAAGGGAACTCCCATAAGGCTAACAGCTGATTCCTCAACAGAAACTCTACAAGCCGGAAGGGAGTGGTATGACATATTTAAAGTGATGAAACGGAAGAACCTACAACCAAGATTACTCTACCCGGCAAGGATCTCATTCAGATTCAATGGAGAAATCAAAAGCTTTACAGACAAGCAAAAGCTAAGAGAATTCAGCACCACCAAACCAGCTCTACAACAAATGCTAAAGGAACTTCTCTAAGTGGGAAACACAAGAGAAGAAAAGGACCTGCAAAAACACACCCAAAACAATTAAGAAAATGGTAATAAGAATATACTTATCGATAATACCTTAAATGTGAATGGATTAAATGCTCCAACAAAAAGACGCAGGCTCGCTGAATGGATACAAAAACAAGACCCATATATATGCTGTCTACAAGAGACTGACTTCAGACCTACGGACACATACAGACTGAAAGCGAGGGGATGGAAAAAGATATTCCATTCAAATGGAAATCAAAAGAAAGCTGGAGTAGCAATACTCATATCAGATAAAGTAGACTTTAAAATAAAGAATGTTACAAGAGACAAGGAAGGACACTACATAATGATCAAGGGATCAATTCAAGAAGAAGATATAACAATTATAAATATATATGCACCCAACATAGGAGCACCTCAATACATAAGGAGACTGCTAACAGCTATAAAAGAGGAAATCGACAGTAACACAATATTAGTGGAGGACGTTAACACCTCACTTACACCAATGGACAGATCATCCAGACAGAAAATTAATAGGGAAACACAAGCCTTAAGTGACACAATAGACCAGATAGATTTCATTGATATTTATAGCACATTCCATCCAAAAACAGCAGATTACACTTTCTTCTCAAGTGTACATGGAACATTCTCCAGAATAGATCACATCTTGGGTCACAAATCAAGCCTCAGTAAATTTAAGAAAATTGAAATCATATCAAGCATCTTTTCTGACCACAACGCTATGAGATCAGAAATCAATTACAGGGAAAAAAATGTAAAAAACACAAACACATGGAGGCTAAACAATACGTTACTAAATAACCAAGAGATCACTGAAGAAATTAAAGAGGAAATCAAAAAATACCTAGAGAGAAACGACAATGAAAACTCGACGATCCAAAACCTATGGGATGCAGTAAAAGCAGTTCTAAGAGGGAAGTTTATAGCAATACAATCCTACCTCAAGAAACAACAATTATCTCAAATAAACAACCTAAACTTACACCTAAAGGAACTAGAGAAAGAAAAACAGGTCCATGAACATGGTGTCTTTCTATTTATTCTGATCTTTATTTATTTTTTTTTCAGAATGCTTTGTAATGTTCCGTGTATAATCCTCAAACTCCTTTTGTTCAATTTATTACTATTTTTTTCTTTTTGATACAATTATGAATGGAATTATTTTTTTAATCACTAGCTTTCCTTTGATCAGTGTTTGCTTGATGTAGGTTTGGAGCTACTTTTTCTCACTGCCCAAGTATTAGACAATTCCAAACTCCTTGTCGTTGCCCAGGGAAAGTGGGTAGAATATCTCCAAACTGTTTTTAATTGGTACTCTGGCAACCTACACCCCCACAAGTGCAAGTGGAAAAAGGTCCCAGACCCTTTAAATAATCCTAAAACACCGTGATAAGAGAGCAGGTGGAAGAAGGGGGTCCTGCGCCTTCACACTGGTGACAGGCTGCCCTGACTTCTGTCCTGCCCAGGGTCCTCCCCAACCAAGTCTGATGTCTGTAATAGTTTTTAATAAAATATATTTGAAGAAAAAAATGTCCCACTATTAAAGTTTATTAAACCTGGTAAGTATGTGAATACCTATTTTATTATTTTGTATACTTTTTTATGAGTTTGGAATACTTACTTTGTAATAAGACAACAACAACAAAATGAAACTTGACTGGGACCAATAAGTCCCCGTGGCAGTGACCTGATAGCACTGTTTTGTTGATTTCTGTTCCTGTTCCCCAGATCCCAGATATATATTTCCAGCTGATCTTTCTGAGCCTGCTTCTTTGTTGCCTTTAAATTATTTTTAAATGATTTTTAATTTTTTGTTTGCTTAATATAGCCAGATTTGTTTTTCATTATATATAACTCAAAATCCCTAACAACCACAGTAACTTTGACATCCTGGACATATATACAGGGATATTTGGGGAAACCTAGGAAAACAAAGAACAAGGAAGACTGCTTTTCAGTTGAGTTGTAAATGTCTCCTCCAACACTTATTAGCTGTGTAACTGGGAAATACTTTTTCTGTCTTGGAATATCAGATTTTCTCATGGAAAATATGAAGATAAAGCATGGCTGCTTTGTGTGGTTCAAATATTAAATCACTCAATATTTAAAGAAACGTACACATACAAAACATTCAATTAATATTTACTTAAAGGGAAAATAACAATTAATTTTAAGCTATTTTGCTTATTAAGTTTGGTCCCATTGAAAAGAGCAGGTATTAATCTCTACACTCCACTGGGGAGACATTTGACACGGGTTTATTTCCCTGGTAGACTGAGTTATTGCAGAAGACAAAGTTCAAGTTACAGTTTTGATCCATCTCTGCTAGGGTCTCTGCAGCAGAACTCCTTGATCATCTGTGGAGTGGTCCTTGACATTTACCAAAAAGCCACAGGAGAGAGAAACTAAGTCAGCCAATGTGTGCTAGACCAACTCTGAAGAGTTAATGAACTTACTGGTCCCTGGGGGAGTTGGAGGGGGTGTCAAGTGGGGAGTCTAAACAATTAAATTGCTCTCCTCAAAACTGTCAAGGATACTCATCAGTAAGAACAGGACGGTTTGAGACAGGGGAGCTTGGCCCTTCAGTTTTTATCTTTTACAAACTAAACAGATATTTAAAGAAGACTTGATGTAACGGGGAAATACTAGACTTGGAGTAAGAAAACATGTTTTGCAGACTTAAAACGTTCAAATCCAGGTCTCCAACTCAAATATATTTTTGTATTATTTTCTTTTATAAAATGCAGGGGAAAGTCATTAACTTACACAGTAGATCAAAGGAGCCTAAAAGATAAAATGGAGGGGAAAGAAGCTGAAGAGAATACAATTTCCCATAAACAAATTAATATTCAATTCTGGAACTGGATGAACAGAAATCAAGCAGTTTTGAACATGAAGAATGAGGGAGGTAAACAAACAAACAAACAAACCTCTAAAGGAAAGGAAACAAAGAAGGTGGTTTTCTGCCTGGAGATATCCCTAGATCACAGTGCAAGCAGAATACCAAGGAGAGCACAGTGGTCTTGCTGAATTGAAAAGCCAGAGATTGAAATAAGGAGTAAGAGGTGGTGGCAAAATACCAGAGAGGAGGGAGTTACACCGAGAAAGAGCTGCTAATAACAGAATAGTGTGGACTTCCCCGGTGGTCCACTGGTTAAGACTGCACTTCCACTGCAGGGAGTGCAGGTTCGATCCCTGGTCAAGGAACTAAGATCCCACATGCCTCACAGTGAGGCCAAAAAAAAAAAAAGAAGAGTGTTATACTTCTGAGCCAGGTATGATTCCAAAATATTGAAGGGCTGGGAGACATATGAATTCCAACCAGCCAGAAGAGTCTTTGCTGAATATCAGCACACCCAATACGGATGCTGGAGGGATCATTCTTTAGTAACAGAGATAAAGAAGACCAGAGTAAAACCCCATTAAACTCACTCTAACAATCTAACAAGGCTTAAAATAGTCTTGAAGTGATTGAGCTGATCCACAAGTAACTTACTTTCCTGTCAGAACAAAGTCCAACACAGTACAAAGAAATACAACAAAATACAGCATGAAAAAAAAAAATGTAGAATTCCAAATGGCTGTGATCAAAATAAATTATTTGACATGACAAGAAGTGGAAAAAGTGATCCATAGCTAACAGAAATAGACTCAAAGGTGACAGAAATGATAGATTTAATAGACAAGGATTTTAGAATAGCTATTGTGATTAGATTTAATTATGTAGAAGTAAATAAGCATATAAAGAAGACAAATCAAAAGATATAAAGAGAACAAAGTAGAATTTCTACTTTTGAAAAATACAGTATCTGAACTGAAAAGCTAGTTAGGTGGGATTACAAACAGATTAGACACTGCAGAAGAAAATATAAATGAACATGAGGTTATAACAATAGAAACTATCCAAATTAAAGAATGAAATAGAATATGAAATATTTCATCATATGTACAACAGGGATACCATAAAGAGAGAAGAGAGTTGGGAGCAAAACTTTTTGAAGAAATAAGGCAAAAAGATTGATGAAAACTATACACCTACAGATCCAAGAAGCTCAAAGAATCTTAAGAGGGATAAAAACAAAGCAAACAAAACCAAGTTAATCCTAATCGAATTGCTAACAACCAGTGTAAAAAGATCTTAAAAATGGGCTAAAGAAAAATGGGCTTGATGAATCAAATTACCATGTTGTGAACTTCCTATGGAGAGGAACACATGGCAGGAAGCTGCTGCCACCAGGATATTAAGACAGCCTCCAGCCAACAGCCAGTAAGAAGCCTGAGCAATCCATCTTACAGCTGAAAGAAAATGAATCCTGCCTTCAGCCTGAGTGAACTTGGAAAAAGATTCTTCCAGTCCTTCCCTATCAAGTCTCCAGTGAAAATCTGATGTTTACAACACCTTGATAGTAGCCCAACAGACCCTGAACATAGGCCCCAGTTAAGATTTGCCAAGATTCCTGACACAGAAAAACTATGAAATAAAAAATGGGCATTATTTAAGCCACTAAGTTTGTTATAATTTGTTACGTAGTATAGGAATCTAATATCCCGGATACTTGATACATAAAAGGAATGGTTAGAATATCAGAAAGCAACTGTTTTTCTTTCTATAAAGCTTGAATTTCGAGTCTTATTTTTCTTAGTAATGTTTAAAGAAAGTCACTTTGGGATGTAAACTTGTTCATTGATATTTTTGTCTATGTGGTATCCATTTTTCTTTTGCTGGGATAAGAATTAAACTTGTAATGGATATACAGACTTCAGGGGAACATAACATAGTAGAATAAATAACATACAGGTTTCTCTGCTCACAATGTTTTCTCCTAATATACTTCTGAAATGTTGGTATTATTATTGTTGTTGTCTCTATTAAGGCAACATCTGAGGAAGAGATGGGTGCTCATTTTTCTAATACATAATCAGCAGTACACCCCAAATGGATTTCCTTTTACATTCAAGCAGAAGTACATTTTGTAAGAAGCTGCTGTATCTTTGGTTGCCCTGGGGAAACTTAAATGGCTAAATCCTCTTGTAATGTTTCTCTCTACACATAATGAGATTATTAAGCAGTTCAGGCAGTCTCTAACCTAGAAAAAATTCCCAAATGACAAGACTAAACTTTGTATTGCTCATTTTAAGTAAGCCGTCTCTAATTCATCACGGAACGAACAGACTCATGATGAGTTTTTACTCTGGGTCAGCTACTTTCTTATTAGAGGCACAATGATGACCAAAGCATCACCTCAAACCTCTGGGTGCTTATAAACAATCTGAAGTAAAAAAAGTATACAGAAATATAACATTTCTTCGTGAGAAGCATCACATCTAAGAGAATCAAGATCACATGTTAAAATCAAGAAGGCTGGAAACTCAATTGTTGAGTCATCCTTTTGTATCCTAAACCCTCCAGGGAGTTTTTCAACACCATCTGATTATCATGACACATTTTATTGGTTAAGGCAACAAAGGCTTAAAGATTGCAAGTGACTTTCCCAAGGTCACACAGCTTGGGAGACTCAGGGTCACTCAGGTTTCTTAGATTTGCCAGCCATCAATTTCAATGATTTCTCACCTAATCACAGGACTAAGATTCTACTCTCAGAGAAAATGGTAATCCAATTCCATGAGGTTTTCAGTGGCCCTTTGCAGGGTTTTTCACGTAATTTTGCCTGTTGAGCAGCAAGCTTACTTTTAAAAGATAGAGCCAATATTCACAATTATAGCATCTCCTTAAATACCCTGTCATGAGCAATCCCAGATATTTCTCCAGCAAAGATGGGTTTATTTGAGATCAGCAGAGAACTGCAGTTTGGGCTCTGCAACCATGGCAAGCCACATGCAAGTCCCCACAAAGCAAGGGAAGAACACTTTTATAGAGAGGAAAAGGAGTTTTGGATGGCTACAGTGAACAGAGTCCATGGCTTTTCACTGGCTGAGACTTGCCAGGAAAGAAGAGGAGTCTTTCTTCCATCTGTTGGGATCTGCTATCTTCACAGGGCATGAGAACTCCCCCTTCTGGTCTCTCAACTCTATTTATTGAGGTTTCTGTTTATTAATTTTTTTACAATACCCACAAACTACTTTTTCTCCCATTTAATAACAAACCACAGTCCTAATACCTTTTCGTGTTGCATGCCTTTTCTTATTAATTAGGAATTACTCTTCTCCTCTTATAACAAAAAGTTTCCTTTCCTTTATGACTCTAGGCCAAACGTCGTCTTTATTAAATCTTTCTCATCCTCCCAGGCTGCATTAGTTACCACCACATTTCTGGTTTCAAAGAACTTTTTATTTATGTCTAGTATGCATTAATCTCATTATATGAGAGACATTCATGACCCAGTGTCTTTACAAATGGATTCTGAGATTCTTCTGAGGACAGGTCCATCTTCTACACATCTAATGCTGCTTCACACAGTGTGCGCTGAGCAACTGTTGCTGAAATGCAGTTGCAGAATTGAGACACATATTTTGACAGCTAAAGGTCCCAGACTTGGTATCTGCTCATTTCCTGTCTCTCCACACTAGGTGAGCTAATTTATCCTCAGTAATTTTGCCGAAAGTGTAGAACGTAACTGTTGAATACTGATTTTTCCATTTATTATCTGTGTAAGCTTGGTTGGAATAGTTAAGCTGTCTTGGATCTAGTTTCCTCAACTGTACAGTAAAAATAATACCACTTACATGAAATGGTCATATGGAAACATAATAAAGTCCTTCCAAGTTATGACATGTTTAATAAATGCCAGTTGTTTTATTAGGGCAGTGGAATGTGTCCCTGGCTGGTGTCTCCAGAACAGCTTACAGTGAGTAGTTCAGATTTCCAGGGACAAATGCTCTCTAGATAATAAAATATCAAATATAGAAAAAGGGGTCGGCCTATCAAACAAAAGACCTGGGTGATTCCCTGCTGTACCCAGTCTTTATCACATGATCCAAAGTTAATCAGATAACTGAGAAATATAAAGAAAATAAAGTCTAATTTGCGTTCTTGAACAATTTTTAAGAGGATAAAATACACTGAAAGAAAAAATTTATCTCTTTTGAAGTATGCTTACATAAATATCATCAATTTTATTTTGGATTAAAAGGGTTAAATTTTCTATTTATTTTGCCCCCAAATCATTTTATTTTTAAACAAATAACTCTCTCTTTAGAAAAAGCTAATAATTCATGCAGGGAAAAAAAGCATGCTACTATCCCCCTATGACTCTTTCAAAGAAATCATTGATTTTTTTTTCCAATTGGCTAATTGATTTTAAGCAATTAGTCAGTGCAAGTAACATGAAACTAGTTAATTAGCTTACTATCCAATACTTCTCAATGCTGCTCCCTTGAGAGTTATTAGAAAGCAGGTTTACAGTCTTCGATTACAGAAGTAGAAGTAGAAGAAAGCCAAGGAATTTATATTTTGAAAGAAAATGAAAATGCAGAAAAGAGAGGTTCAGAAAAATATATTTTAAATATTGGTTCTTTAGAAATAACTTGCTTTGCTTTAACATTTTTATTACACAGTGTAGGGGAAAAATACATACAGCTAACTAAAAAATACTCATCATCTTACTACTTATAACCATAATTAATAATTCCACGCATTCTGCTCTAAAATTAATACACACACACACACCCCTACACACACACTTATAAAAACAAAATGTATTAATCCATACAGCATATGTATATTAAGTGTCCACTGTGTATCTGACACCATGCTTTGGAAGACAAAAATCTGTGATATATGATCTCTTGAAAAATAACAGAAAGAAATATTAATCAAATAATTACCCAAATAGAGGCATAATTACAAAGAGGTAATCAATCTGCAAGGAATCTATACATTATTCTGAGAGTGTGTAATAAGGACTGAGGATGTAGAGAAATCTTCTCTGAAAAAGTAATATTTTGAACCAGTATTTGCATGAGGAAAGAGTTGAATCTATGATAAGAATGGGGGAGCAAAGGCAGTTACAGCAGGGTTAGAAGATGCAGCCAGAGCTGTAAGCAGAATCAGACCATGCAGGCTCTTGCAGAAAGTTTAAAACACTTGGCTTGTGTCCCCAAAACAATGGGAGCAACTGTTTTTTTGTTTGTTTGTTTTGTTTTGTTTTCCATCGGGGGAGAAACACTCAGTGTTATATGGTTTCAGTGTGGGAAATATATTTAAGGCAATCAAGAATGGATAAGGGTAACCAAATTGTAATTGCTGAAGAGAAATAGCAGAGTTATCCTTATCTAGGGCAAATGAAGTTGAGGAACATATAATTAGATGAACTGGAGAGATCACAAATAAGATAAGCAGGTCTTGGTGTACAACAAATATGAGGAGAAAGGAAAAGGAAAATGTTGAAGAGGACCCCTGAGTCACACAAGTGACGGTACTCAGGGATGGGAAGCACCAGATAAGGCCTAGAGTAGTGCAGAGAAGGGTCATAGGAGCATCAGTTAGTCTTGGATATGCTGAGTCACGTTTATGTGAAATGGTCCAGTATGGACTTGGATCTGGAACTCAGAAAGCAGTCTGGGACAGCAATGTAAATGTAGGAAGCATCTGAAAAAAGATACGTTTTGAAAATGTTACCGTTGGTGAGATGGCCTGAGAGAGAAAAAGTAAAAAGAGGAGCTTACAGAATAATGGACAAGGGATATGGTGGAGACATTTACCAAAGGATGAGATCAATGGCTGAGAAGAATAAAATGATATAGTCAACTCCACTGTGGTTGAAAAATAAAAATGAGAACACTAGTGAAATACCTCTTTATACCCTTAATACTGCCAAACAATTAAAAAGCAGGATAAAACCAAGTGTTGACAAAGATAAAAGGGAGACAGAAATGTCCATGGCAATTAGCATATACATGCTTTCTAATTATCACTCGAACACCATTTAGGGAAATCAAGCATGCATATGCTCCATAAACCAGAAATTCCACCCTGCTTACATACTCTCGAGAAATTCCCACTGGTCCATTAGATGCAGCGTGGATTTTGATAGCAAGGACCTTCTGACAACCTACCTGTTCGTGACTATGGGAACATATAAGTAAAAGATTGCAAACACCTACTGGATTATGCACAGCAGTTAAAACCAACAGCTAGATGTGCATTTAGCCATATGGATAAGTACGTCCTATAAGTGGGTGCTCAGTATAACTGGTGCTGTGGCAAAAGGGATAAAGGATAAAACACTTTAAAGGGCAAGCAGTGAACAAAAATGAAGTCTAAATTATGCTCAGTAAATATGGTAACACGAACCCTTGCCACCTTACTGCTTCCCGTATTGGGAGTTGTTAAATAAAATGAGTGAATCGGAAGTCAGATTAGAGGCAGTTAAAGAACACATAAAAGTAAGTGAATGACTCAGGTATGAAGACTGTTCTTCCAAGGAGTCAGGTGACTGGAGCAGAATGTGAAGTCAAAAAAGTTTGTTGCTACTCTTTTAATATTGGAGAGTTTTAGGTGAAAACTTCCAATGGAAGAACCCATGTGAGAAGGAGAGCAGTGGCATAGAGCTAAAATTACAGGAGCACTTAGATGCAAGAAGATGTGGCACATATATACAATGGAATATTACTCAGCCATAAAAAGAAACGAAATTGAGTTATTTGTAGTGAGGTGGATGGACCTAGAGTCTGTCATACAGAGTGAAGTAAGTCAGAAGGAGAAAAACAAATACCGTATGCTAACACATATATATAGAATCTAAGGGGGAAAAAAATGGTTCTGAAGAACCTAGGGGCAGGACAGGAATAAAGACGCAGATGTAGAGAATGGACTTGAGGACACAAGGAGGGAGAAGGGTAAGCTGGGACGAAGTGAGAGGGTGGCATGGACATATATACACTACCAAACGTAAAATAGCTAGTGGGAAGCAGATGCCTAGCACAGGGAGATCTGCTTTGTGACCACCTAGAGGGGTAGGATAGGGAGGGTGGGAGGGAGATGGAAGAGGGAGGAGATATGGGGATATATGTATATGTTTAGCTGACTCACTTTGTTATACAGCAGAAACTAACACACCATTGTAAAGCAATTATACTCCAATAAAGATGTTAAAAAAAAAAAAAGATTTCAGTATGCTGTGAAGGGAGCATGTCACACTCTCAAGAGTTCCCTGTATTTTTGAATCCATGACCAGTAATACAGTGGTAGCGATTGGTTTTCTATTGCCAATATTCAATTTGTTTCAGTCTTTGTCAACAAGTAGAGGAAAGAGGTTATGTTTTCGTTTCAACAAAACTGTAGGTTCAAATTCCATTCCTAGCACTCATTAGAATTATGGCCTTGAGAAATCTATTTAATGTTTACTTACGTTAGCTTTTTCATGTGTAAAGTATGACATGTTTTGCAGCACCTTGTTCATAGGGTGCTTGAGAGAAGTAAATGAGGTGATAAATATTAAGAGACCTAGAATATAGTACACACTCAATAAAATTTAGTTGTATTATAGAGCAGGGGTCCCCAAACCCCAGGTGGCGGACTGGTACCGTCGGAGGCCTGTTAGGAACTGGGCTGCACAGCAGGAAGTGAGTGGCGGGCGAGCGAGCAAAGCTCCATCTGCAGCTCCCCGTTGCTCCCCGTCGCTCTCATCACTGCCTGAACCATTCCCCTCCTCCCGCCACCCCAGTCCATGGAAAAATTATCTTCCACAAAACTGGGCCCTGGTACCAAAAAGGTTGGGGACCGCTGTTATGGAGTATAGAGTATTCAGCCAAAGAAGCATCTGTTCCAACCCTGGAAGAAAATCTGCTTGGGTTTGACTTACTGAAAGTCAAAATTTCCTAGGGAATTAAAGATTTTTCTATTTTATTTTCTTTTTTATGTTTTTAAATTTTTAAAAAAATTGAAGTATAGTTTATTTACAATGTTGTGTTAGTTTCAGGTGTACAGCAAAGTGATTCCGTTTTATATATATATATATATATATATATATATATATATATTCTTTTTTATATTCTTTTCCGTTATAGGTTATTACAAAATATTGAGTATAGTTCCCTGTGGTATACAGTAGGTCCTTGTTGGTTATATATTAAAGATTTTTCAAAGGTAATTCTGACAACACACAATTTCTCTTTTGAGTCAGTGACTTTAGTACTTAATTGTGAGTTAATATACTACTTAACTGAATATTTAACCCACCAGATACCCATTAATAAATAATAAGCAGAGAAATGAGTGAACAAACATTTCCAATTACGTTTTCTCCTTGCACCACTCACTCAACCAAAAGCTGTTTTTGCTTCACTATACTTGGAAAACATGATTATGCAAGTTTTTATATCAGGCCTAGTTTTTCTCTTAGAAAAAGTATAAATAAAATGCAGACTACAGTGTGTGGTCATTAGATATGCATCTCAGCAACTTTGTGACTTTAGGAAAAGATGGGATTGATCCTGACAAGGGGCCCTGATGGGTCAGGAGGCACTGCAAGGACCCTGAAAGCGGAGAAGGGATTAGATAAGTGGCACAAAGGGTTATTTAAAGCTTTACTTAAGCCTTACTTGTCATATGCTTTACAGTCTCATGTTCTTTGTGTGAAACTGCTCTGTTTCTTCATTTTAGAACAATGAATGTTTCCATGTGATCACGTCTCAGAAGCTGAATTTTTTTTTGTCTTTTCTTTTAATAGATCATTATTGGAGTATAATTGCTTCACAATACTGTTTGTTTCTGTTGCACAACAAAGCGAATCAGCCATATGTATACATGTATCCCCATATCCCCTCCCTCTTGAGCCTCCCTCCCACCCTCCCTATCCCACTGCTCTAGGTCATCGCAAAGCAGGGAACCAATCTCCCTGTGCTGTGCTGCTGCTTCCCACCAGCCAGCTACTTTACATTCGGTAGCGTATATGTCGATGCTACTCTCACTTCGCCCCAGCTTCCCCCTCCCACACTGTGTCCTCAAGTCCATTCTCTATGTCTACCTCTTTATTCCTGCCCTGCAACTAGGTTCATCGGTACCATTTTTTTTTTTTTTTTGGATTCCACATATAATCGTTAGCATACTTCACTCTGAATGATAGACTGAGCTTTCTGATAACACTCAGCCGTGGGTATGAAAGAGGAAACCGGCCTTGGATCAAAGAAACACTGGTGATGAGAAGAGTGCGTGGACAGATGATTCTGGGTTGGGAACTGTGCCTGGCGGTCATAACAGTACAGATACAAGCCTGAGAGTCGCTCTGTAATGGAGAATATTTCCCGGGTTAAACCATCAATAAAAATGGCCTAAAATGAAGAAGCATCCTGAGAAAGACTGAACTTTTGAACTAGAGGTGTGAACTTAGATGAGATGGAGTTGCAGCATGGGGAAATAAACCAAGAAGGGCCTCCTACAACCTACTCAGCTTACACTGTTGACTTTACCCCCGGGTTCACACACCTGGAGAAAATGCTATAATAAGTCCCCGATTTATCAGGCAGAAATGACACATCCCAGATGCATACCAAATGCCTCATTACTGCTGTCATTACTTAGAATTCATCCCACGGTTGGAAACTCCTATTAGAATGAATGATGAAACCAAAATAAATAATTACTTCCCAGCTACCCTTGACAAAATATGTCAGCCAAGTACATTTTAAAATCCAATACCCTAATTTTATTACTGATTAATCCGTAGAAAGTCATTAGCTGTGATGGTCTTCCCTAAAATTAGTGTTAATGAATATGCCTAATCTGGATAATTTTATTGTTGTTTTTTGCACTAGCTTTGAAAAGGGCTGAATCCCTGAACTACAGGCATGATTTATGACCTCATGAAAGTAAAGATGTGTGCGGCATGACAGTGTCTGCCGTGGGCCTTGTATCTAAATAATTGAGTGTGTGGCTTTTTTGGTTAATCTCCTTCGCTGTCACTGAAATGTAAGATGGGTGAGAAGACAAGCCAGATTTGCTTCTTTGCTCAGTTATGTCTCTAAAGTGAGTGCAGTATCTGGAGTAAAAATATTTTTTAAGTCACAAAGTAAATAAAAGGCAAAAACCAAACTCATTTTATAAAGCTTTGAATTTCCTGAGGGGATGGAGACAGCAGTGGGTGGGAATTCTCAGAACAAAATGCCCTCTTAGGTGAAGGGTAGAGTTAGGTAGGGGAGGGGGGCAGCATATGGGGACAATGGGAACGGAAATGGTAAATATCTTTAAGAGCTGTAGGTAAAGTTTAAGCATGTTATTGTCTTGTCAGGACCCCTGACACCCAAAAAAATAAACACAGTAGAACTAATAGTTGATGTATCGCTATTATTTTTGTTGTATTTTAACTTTGATTCAATACTGTATCAGTCTCAGTAGCACTGCTCAATGAAAGTAACTACACAATGTCAGTGGCTTACATCATAGAAGTTTCCTTCTTTTGTACACAGTTCTACACGGATATTTTTCTGGTTAGTAGGTTGTTTTTCTCTCCATGGTGGCTCAGGGACCTGGTCCTTCCATCCTGTGACTCTGTCATTCTAGGGCCTGAATGTTTCTATCCAGTAGGCAGATGGGAGTGAGAGAGGAATCCCACCTACTTTGTTGAGTCACTGCCCTGAAGTGACACACGTGACTTATGCTCACATGTTTTTGACTAGAATGCTTGCATGACCTCCATGCTTCCTATGACTACAAGGAGAATTGAAAAATGTTGTTCTTGTTAAGGTAACTGTTTTCTAAAGGCAGTTTTACAGTATGGAATGGGGAGCATGACAATTTAAATACTAGCTACCTTCCTTTGTCACATAATCTCACAGTGTTCAAAGCAAGAGTACTGGTCCCTTACACACAGCATCTTATTTAATTCTACAAACAAAAAGGGGATTGGCAAATAAAATGGTCAAGTAATATATGAATATATGCAGAGAGAGAAAGAGAGAGAGGTTAAACCAGTTCAGTTTCAAAGTCCCAAGTTTCTGTGTATTTCTACTATACAACTGCCTCCTCTTCTACATGTTTTAAAGAAAATACTCTAAAACTCTATGTAAAGCACTGAGCACAGTACCAGGAACATGACAAATAAGTAAATGTGTCATCTATTACTTCATCATTGCACATAATGAACACTAAGTGATTTTTTTTCTCTAGATTGTCAGCTGCTGGAGCTCCAGGTCCAGGTCTCAATGTCCCTGCATCTTTAGTATATACCATGGGCTTCTGTGGCAGAGCCTACTAGCCATCTGCTAATCTGTGGGCACACAGCTATATTTGCATTCTCCAGCTTCATGTGCAGTTACGGGTAGCCATGTGACTAAGCCCTCTCCAGTGATATGTGAAGGGAAATTATTTGTGCCATGTACAGGCCTGGCCCATAAAAATACTTTCATGGTGATCCTCCAGGAAATTCCTGGGGGAATTTCCAGATTCCAGCTGACTGTAGTGTTAATGCTCAGGGTGATCTGGGAAGCCCCTCGGTGAAGACGGAAGAACAGCTGTTGACTCTGATCTATGAATGATCACACTAGGGACTGAGTCCTTCCCTGGGCTGTGAAATGAGAAATAAATCAACTTCTTGTTCTTCAAGCATCTTTATTTTGGGTTTATTTGTTACTGCCACATGGCCTCTACTAACTAATACAGTCATGAACATGGAGGACTATAGCGCCTAATCATTGAGCCCATGGGCTTTGGAAAGAGACATGAGACCTCACTTATTTGTCCAAGGTTAACTGCCCATAAGCAACAGAGCTGAGAATTAAACCCAGGTCTACCTGTTACGGAATCTGTCCATCCTTCCTTGTACAGCACTGTCTCTCACGTACGTTTAGCTTTTCTTACAGTATGGTTTCCCACAGGAAACCTTCTGCACCCTTCAGAATTATCATGGAGGAAAACATGACTCTGTTGCTAACTTAGGCTGTTGTTATGGACAGAACCAATGCTTAGTCTGGCTGGTCTTAATAGCGAAATTCTCATTCCAAATGTCTTCAAAGATTTAATACGCTCTAAAAAAGGGAGCCCAGGAGGGCTTGTTCTTTTCCCAGATTGAACATGAGTCCTTCTGACATCAACATATGAATCTGACATCACTACCAAGAGGGACTGAGTGGGAGCCCAACCAGAATTAAGTGGCCAAGGGAAGTACTCTGTCCTGCTGGGTCTAAGACTCCTCTTTTCCACTAAGAGACACTTAGGCAGGCTGATGGAACTGAAAAAGGGGCCCAGGCACAGCAAGTGCCCTGGTATAGCAAACCTCTTTTCCCCCAGGAGCCCAAAAACTCTGCCCACCAATTATCACTGGGGTAACTGGGGTGCATCAGTAGGGAACTACCACCGCAGCCATTGCTCATTGAGACACACATGGGAACCTGGACTTGACAACATCAGCAGGGATCAGTGGGAGCCCAGCAGCACTAGATAAGCCAAGCAGACAAAAATAACACTTCAGAGGCTCTGAAAACTAAATTGTCATTGGAACAGAAGCCTACAGAGTCAGGCCAGACCATCACAATCAACTTAGAAAGGGTGATCACCTGCTAAAATGAAATACGTAAATAGCCCAAGTCTCCCTCTACAATGATAAAATATTCAGGATACAATAATAAAAGATAACCCATCACGCCAGGGACAGGCGCTTACAACTTAAGTGAGAAAAGACAATCAACTGCTGCAAACGCTGAGATAAATCAGATGTTTAACTCATCTGACAAGGTTCAAAAGCAACAATCATTAAAGTGTTTGAATAACCCAGTAAAAAGTCTATTGAAACAAATGAAAAAGTATAAAAAAATCTCAAAGAAGAAACAGAAGTTTCAAAAATAATAAATGAAAATTATTGAACTAAAAAATAAAATAATCGAAACAAAACAAAATAATCCTCTCTGGATGAGTGCAATAGTGGAGTGAAATTGACAAAGGATCCAGTCAGTGATCTGAGGATAGAACAACAGAATAAAAAATAACAACAGTGAACAAAGCCTCAAGGATCTGTGGGACAATAAAACACAATCCAACATTTACATCGGAGTCTCAGAAGGAGAGGAGAAAGAAAAAGGGAGATAAAGGGTATGTGAAAAAGTAATGGCGGGCTTCCCTGGTGGCGCAGTGGTTGAGAGTCCGCCTGCCGATGCAGGGGACACGGGTTCGTGCCCCGGTCTGGGAAGATCCCACATGCCGCGGAGCGGCTGGGCCCGGGAGCCATGGCCGCTGCGCCTGCGCGTCCGGAGCCTGTGCTCCACAACAGGAGAGGCCACAACAGTGAGAGGCCCACGTACCGCAAAAAAAAAAAATGTAATGGCAAAAACTTACCAAATTTGGTGTAATAAACAACCCTACAAATCCAAGAAGCTTGAGCAAAGCGCAAACAGTATAAATCCATAATCCTAAATATGTGTGCAAAAATCAATGTGTATTAACACAACAACAGAGCATAAAATACATAAGAGAAAAACTGACAGAGCTGAAAAGAAAAACAGACAAATCTGCAATTATAGATAGGGGCTTCAATACACCCCAAACAAGTGATGGAACTAATAGCAAAGATACAGTCTGAACAACGTAATTCTCCAAAAGAATCTGCTTAACAGATGTAGAGCACTCCACCCAACGAGAAGAAAATACACATTTTTTTTTTTCAAACAACCATGGAACATTAGTCAAGATTAAACCATTTTCTGTGCCGTAACTAAAATAAAACTCAGAAAGGTGTTAAAGCTTGATATGATTCAAAGTGTGTTATCGTACAATAATGGAATCAAACTAGAAATACATTACATAAAGGCAACAGGAAATCTCTAAAAATGTGAATATTGAAAAACACACTTCTACATAATACATAGGTCAAAGAGTAAGTCTCCAAGAAAATTTCTGAAATACACAAAACTGAATGAAAGAAAAACACAACATATCAAAATTTGAGGGAAACAGTTTAAAAGATTTTAGAGGAAAATGTATAGAACTAAATGCTTATATGGGAAATGAGGAAAGGTCTCAAATTAGTAACTTAAATACCTACTCCACAAAACTTGATACTGAATAAAAAAATAAACCACAGCAAGAAGAAGGAAGGAAATAAAGATAGGAATAGAACTAATGAAATTGAAAATAGGAAACAATAGAGGTAATAAATGATATAAAATTTGTTTTTTCAATAAAACTGATAAACCTCCTGCAAGATCAATATGTATAAAAGAGAGAATATACAGATCATCGGTGATATAAACTTAATAAGATATATTGCTACAGATACTGGAGCCATTAAAACAATTATTCTGAATAATTTTATGCTCATAAATCTAACAACTTAGAAGAAATGGAGCAACTCCTCAAAGCCTACAATGTATCAAAGCTAAACCAAGATGAAACAGACAATCTGAATAGCCCTATAACCATCACAAAAATTGAATTTGTAATTTAAATTTTCCCACAAAAGAAATCTCTAGGGCAGATGCTTTTACCAGAGAATTCTGTGAAATTAAAAAACAAAAACACCACAAATTTTGCCAATCTCTCCCAGAAAATATAAGAGATGTGTTCCAAGTGATTTCATGAGGCCAGTATTAAAATCTTGATACCAAAAGCAGACAAAGAGAGTACAAAACCCAAAAACTATATATCTCTCATCAACTTAGACACAAAAGTCTTCAACAAAATATTAGCAAACCAAATTCAACAATGTATATAAATAATTGCACACTGTAACAAATATACCTCATTTATTCCAGGGATACAAGGCTGGTTCAGCATTTGAACATTAACCAATGTAATCTACCATTTAAACATGCTAAAGAAGAAAACTCATATAATCATATAAATTGACAAAAGCCAACACCTATTCACGATAAAAACTTTCAGGAAGTTAAAAATAGCAGGGAATGATCACAACTTACTAAAGACCACGTACAAAAATTCCTACAATTAACATTATACTTAACGGTAAAAGACTGAACCATTTCCTTTTAAGACTGGGAAAAGGCAAGGCATTTATTCTCATTCTTATTCAGCATAAGGCTGGAAGTTAGTTCCATTCAATTCTGCAAAGCAGGAAAAAGAAAAAGAGGCATACAGCTTGGAGAAGAGGAAATAAAGTCACCCCTATTTGCAGATAACATAGTTGTCTATGGAGAAAATAGCATGGAATCTACAAAAAACTCCTAGAACTAATCAGTAAGCTCAGCAATGTCACAGGATATAAGATCACCACAAAAACCAACCACATTTCTATATGCTAATAATGGAAATGCTGTGCAGAAAGCAAAATTAATAACACAACAGCATTTAAAATTGTTCCCCCAAATTGGTTAAGTATATACTTAACAAAACATGTATGCTGGAAATCACAAAATGTTGATTAAAAAAATCAAAGGAGACCTAAACAAATGGAGAGACATGTGGTATGTATGTATTACAAGCCTCATCATAATAAAGACTTAAATTCTGCACAAATTGACCTACAGATTTAATGCAATTCCTAACAAAATCTAAGCAAGATTTTTTTTTGTTGTTGAGGATACAGGAAAGCTTATTGTAAAATTTATGTGAAAGGGCACAGGCCCTAGAATGTTTCAGAGGCTGAAACATTCTTGACAAAGAAAAATAAAGTAGGAGGAATTATTCTACTTGTTATTAAGGCTTACAATATAGCTACAGTAAGCAATGCAGTGTAATGTTGGCAGAGAAATAGACATATAATAAAATGGGACAAAAGAGAAGACTCAGAAATACACCAACACAAATATGCTCAACTTCGGTTTGACAAAGGTGCAAATACAAAACCAATTCATTGGAGGACAGATAGTCTGAAGCAACTGAACCTCTGTAGGCAATTTAAAAATAAATGAAAAAAAGAACTTAAACTTCACAACTTATACAAAAATTAACTCAAATAGATTATAGACTTAACATAAAGTGAAAAACTATAAAACATTTAGAAATAAACATAAAGGAAAGTCTATAGGATATGGTGTCAGGCAAAGAACTCTCAGACTTGACACCAAATCCACAATTCATTAAAGAAGAAAATCATTTTACTGGGCCTTAACAAAATTAAAAACTTTTACTCTCTGAAAGCTCAGGTGAAAATGGTGGAAAAATAAACTACAATTTGGGAGGGAGAAAATGATTGCAAACAATATATCTAAAATGTATAAAGTACTCTCAATCCTGAACAATAAAAAATCAAACAACACAACAACAAAGAACAGGTGATCTGGGCATAGCTTCTAACACTTTGCTCCTACAGACTTTATTACACTGGGAGTATTTTATAGACATCTACATCTCTCACTAAATTAAGATTAGGTCAAGGACCTTAATTTAGTAACTTTCAATCTATAATCTTTGCAAGTGAAGGAAAGAATGGAGACTCAGAGGAAAGATGAAAAAGAAAAAGTGAAAAACTTTGAGGGAGGAAGAGATGGGAAGTTTAGGGAGAGAGGCAAAAAAAAAAAAATGAGACCATTTATGCCTTAAGACAATAGTATTATGGTGTTGATGGTTTTAAAAATATAAGAAATAAAAAAACTTGAAAAAATATGAGAGGTTTCTAATTTCAATATGAAATATCTATTTATCTATCTATCTATGTATCTGTCAGCTCTACACTTCCTGCCTATAATTTAGTAATTCTGAATTATTTTCAGTTCTTCAAATATATTCTTCCTTCTTTCTCCATGCTTTGCTGAACTGTTTCACATGATTCAATATGCTGGCATAGTGTGTCCATATGTCTGTTGCCCTCACCAGACTGCATGCTCCTTGCGAGTGAGGATGGTGTCAGACTCATCCTCCCCCCTTGCAAGGGTGGGATACCTTCCTTGCAAGTGTGGAATCACTAGCTGCAGCATGCTGAAGTTAATGGCTCATCTTACTAGTAATGGAAGATCATGAAGCTAAGCTCTGTCCTACATTTTCATGTGGGTTTCTTGGTGACTATATCTATCAGCATCTTTATCCAGTCCTCTGTGTTCCCATTTGTCATCCCTTCCCTAGCTTTGTCGTTAAATATATTCATTAAACATACAGACAGGACAGTTAAGAACACTGTACATAGAAGGAAGATAATATTTCTTGTGCTGGTGCATCCAAGTTAAGACAGAAACAGGAAATCACTTTTATGTGACAGATTTATAGTGTAATATTCCCTCTTTCTAAAAAATATTTCCGTGCAGAACAACCTTCTTGTCTGTAGATGGAATCCTACTGTTATGTTTTCTATGAAAATAAAATTAATGGGTTATAAAAATCTCATTAAGTTTGCAGGAAATGGTGGGGAATGCACTGAGGAAGTCTCTTTGAATGAATATGGAGTAAACATGATGGGATACAGCTTGTGGTTTAGACTGGGAATGGTTGGGCTGGGCTTAGGCTGAGTCTGTCCCCTGGAATAGCTGGGTGCAGATTTAACTCACTGTGTAAAAGGGAGCCCAGTCAAGACTAACTGGGTCCAAGGAGCAGATGTGAAGCTCCAAGAAGCAAACACCGCATAAGGTAGGGGTCTAAAATGTCAATTATCATGTCATAAATGGAGGGCACATCTAGTGAACCAAAACTGCTCAGGATACAGCCTGCATTAAAGCTTGGCAGTCAGAGATTCTGCTCCTAGGAGCTGGCTCTAGGTCCTTGGGTGTTTCCGAGTAGGGGAGGATGTAAGCCACCTTTAAAGGTATAGAGCAAAGCTGAAGAGAAATCAAGAGGCTTTAAGTATTATTACTACTTAAAAATTTCAAAAAAAATTTAAATAATAATAATACTGAGCTCCTACTCTATTTGGAGAATTGTGTTAGAGACTGAAATCCCAAAAGGTAAAGCACCTCACCCGAGTCTGCAGAGTGAGACAGCATTAGGAGTCCAATGTACTCGTGTACCCAAAATATTTCACAAACACTTTCTCCAACGGGAGACAAGGGACATATGGGATCTGCATCCTATGAATTTGGGAAGGCAGAAAAGAGCATTGTGGAAGGGCCTCATATAAGGAGGTGATGCCACAGAAAACAAGCACCAAGTAAACAAGCTTGTTCCCCCATTCTTCCAGCTTTCTCTTAGGCTGAAGAGAAAAAAAATGACCCAAGACATATTTGATCAGATATGAAAACCCCTCAGAATCTGCCCCATGTAGGGATTGACAGACGTTTTGTTGAGCCACGTTTTCAAATAACCCCTCATATAAAAATACGTTATTTTCAAAAAGGTTCTCTTCAGTCAAATTTGTATGGGAAAAAAAGTCATAATCTGGATAGCTAGGGTGTATTAAGACATATTTGTATTAAATCACACAAAATAGGATAAAATTTAATGTTGTGATAAAAAGCTTATGATTTTGTAATAATGAAAAAAGAATCTAAATGACATGTATATAATGTTCACAACTATAAAAATATAACAAAATAAAATTTGCTCGATAAAAGAAATAAATAAAACATTCAAATGTCAACAGTAGAGAGCCACACCGTCCAATAAGATTTTTTGTGATGGAAAAATCTAATACAATAGCTACTGACCACACACGGCTACTGCACTGCAGAACGTGGCTAACAAGATTAATTTAAATCTGATTTTACGTTTGATTTAATTTTTGAATTTTATTTAACATGTCCATTGGCTACAGTATTGAATGGCACAAGTATAGAATATTTTTAAGAATGTAAGATGTTTTTCCCTACAAATTATGTGTAGAAGGAACTTGAGAAGATAGATCCACTCATCTATAAAGTGGGACTAGTGACAGAACAACATTATTGATCTCTGATGAAGAGTCAATGAAAAATGCAAGAGACAGCAATCACCTGGAAAATGCTTAGCAAGTAGGAATCATTTCATAACTGGTAAGAGTTACACTTCTGTAGTCAGGAACATTATTATTTCATGAAGGTATGCACCATGTCCCCCAGTGTGGAAGCATGCAAGCTCACGAGAGTGTTTAGGAAATGGCCTGTCCTTTGCATAATTGTAATTTTAGGATTTGTTTACCCCCGTTTTAATATAGTCCTAGAGCAACTTCAACAGGCACCCAGGAGAAAAAGCACAGAGTGAATAAAATATGAAGACATCCCCTCTCCAGGCTGTTTGAAGGAATCAGACATATTTGGCCAAATGAACTGAGTAATCATCCTTATTTTAGAGATGCAGAGAGTATAAGATCACATGCCTTCTCTCCCTAGAACACGAAGGCACTGCTTTTGTATGGTCAGGAGAGGAAATAAGAGCTGAAGAAAGAAGTAATACGGCAAAGTAAGAAGAAATATATTATAAAATCTCCCCAACTGTTGATCCTTGGGCTCCCTCCTTTCACTTTGCCTCAATTCTGCCCAGATGCTCCCAAAAGTGTACCTTAATTCCCCTCTCTCTCGGGCCTCTCTCAAGTTGGTACAGCTCTCATTGAGGGGATCAGGTATTCATTATCCTCAGCACAAATTAGATATCTCAGAGAGATTAAAGACCTATTAATGAAAGAAAGGGGGAGAAACTAACAGCAAAGCCCTGACCTAACAACAGTGGGACCGCCAAATGGCTGTGTCATCTGCAGTCTTCGTCTGATGCTTTATTAATGTGCCAGCTGCATTTTAATTAACAGGATCCTTTATTGTACATATGCCCTGAGGCCATTTAAGGAAAGGGCATGGTTTTCAAAGTCTACAGAGTAGATAAATAAGCAAATATTGCCTCAGACAACATCTCCTCACATGTACTAGTAATAGACATTAATTACTGGATTGGGATTTTACAGATACAAACCAAGGGATGGGGATTGCTTCGAGGACAGAAATCATCAAACTAGAAAGTACTGAGAAGAAATTAGGGAAACTGTGGGGAACTTAATTAACCTGCAATGAGTGAAATACATGGAAATTTCAAAAACTCTGAGATCCTATCTCAGTTTGGGTTCGACCAGAAACAACCTTAGAGACAAGAATTTGATGGGCAGTAGTTTGAGAGTTTGCCTCAAGAATTACCACTAGTTGAGCGGGAAACTGAGATAAGGAAAGGTGGCCAATAAAATCTGCAAAGTTATACGGTAGCCCCTAAGGGCAACTGAGGCAAGATCCCTCTGGGAAATGCTGGAGACACCACAGAGCAAACCTCGGGTTCATCTTAATTTAGGGATCAGCACACTGCTGTGTCTCTTCATTATTCTTCATATGCTCTTGGACAAAGGTGGCATCTCTTGAAGGCATTAATCCTCTGGCACTTACAGCTTGCCCTATACCTAAACCCATTTTGCTCCCCAGTCAGGATTAAAAAACAAAACAAAACAAATAAAAAAACAGCTCTTAGGCAGAAAGACACAGGAGTTCACAGCAAGTGCCTTTCACCAGGTGAAGGTGGATGGCGACAGGATGGGAGCTAGATGCCAACAGCCTCTGCTTCTGTCACAATAGGCCCTTTTGGAGAAAAGGTAAACACTTGTGTATTTGTCACTGATTACTCCTGATTGTAGAAAGTACACACATTCTGGAATAAGAGAAATCTGAATTTGAATCCTCTGTCTTTACTTTAGATGGGTGACCTTTGATAGTTTCTACAACAGCCTTGTGCGTCCTTTTCTTCACTGGCAAAGGGGGATGATAAAATGTATATAGCAATAGACTAATGTTGACAGGTACATGAGATAATATACGGAAACCTAACCAATACCTTATATAGATATACCAAATACATAATATCCTGAAAAGTACATAACATCTAATCAATGAAAGGCAAATATTATACTTTTATAATTAGTATTATATAGATACTAATTCATTTTCTACATACGTGGAAATGGGTGAGGCTCAAAATGACAAAAGTAATAGAACCGCGGAAGCCTCAGGCTCTGTCTGGTTCTCTTCTTCAAAGCAGGCTGGCATTCACTCTATAATGAAGACATGTGGAGTACATATAACATGTAAGGAAACTGTGTTCATGGGATCCACACACCAAGCATGTAGCTCTAACTTGGCTACATAACCACTCTCTGAAGAGCTCCTCTGGATTCGCTGCACTCGTTCACAGGCAGCCTATTTTGAATCTCCATAATCCACCATCCTTCTTCCTCCAAACCCAGCCCTCCTGAGAACCAGGGACTTAGCAAACACAGGAGTGAAATTCAGGACACTAACACCCAGGCCCGGGCACTTTCTACTCTTCCATGTAATTTATATTTCATCTACAAACGTATACAAGTCATTTTACAGAACACTGCTGTCTCTTTCGTGTGTGTGGATGGCAGATGTATTTTTTCTTCCTCCTAAGAGTCAGAGGGAGTTCGAAAAGAATGAGGAAATGAAATCTCAGTGGGTCATTGCCTCTAGTCAGCCAAATTCTCCAGAAGAGAGACCTGGTATTTTGCAGAATTAAAAAAGAAAGTCAGCATGCCTAGGGTCTCCAGTTACCAGGATGGTGGGGTGGAAAAGGAAAGATAATTAAAAGTGACAAAAAAAAACCCAAAAAACAAACCCACAGCTGAAATAAGTAGGAGTGAGAACTTCCCAGGTTCTGACTTATTCCACCTCCAACAAATGGTCAGCAAGTCCAGCCCTGATACTGACTGTGGACAGGGATTTCAGGACAAGAAGCCAAACGCACACACATAGTCATGGAGAGTTTAAAGAGGACATTTTTTAAATACCATGATACACCTCGAAATAAGTCACTCGGGAGGGTGCTGAGATGTCAGGAAAACTTGATTCATGGAGAAGAATCCTATATATCTCCCAGCCTAGATATTTAGAATCATAAAAATATTTTGCATTTGTTTGGTGCATTTTACAAAAGGTTTGTCATATACAGTCTTGTCTGATCCTTAAGGAATCACTGTTTCACAGATGGAGAGCTGGGGTCTCCACAGCACTTGTAAATATGGAAGGAGAATCCACTTTTAATCACTTCCTATGTGCCAAATGCAGTACTAGGGATTTTCAGCATAAGGTCTCCAGCTTAATATCTCAATAACCTTGGAAGGCAGCTGTTTGTATCCTCATTTACAGATGAAAAAAAAAATAGACCAAGATTAAGTAAATTGTACAAATGACATATCACTCTGTCTCCCAATGAAGTATTTGCACATCACTATTGCTGGGCTTATAATATTCTACTGTTGGGTTTATAGCACATTTGCCTCTATGATGCTGAGAGCACTTTGAAGCCAGTTCCTCTTCCTCTTTGTTTAACCAGCATATAAACACACTAGTTCTCCACCTGTTGCAAAATATAACAAACACTTAAAATTCCACTGGGTGCAAAGAGTGGGCTAACTATTTAAATCAATTTTTTTTGATGTGGGACATTATGTTTTTTCAAGTTTCCAGAATGTTTCTAATGTACAGCCAGTATTAGAACCACTGACCTAGGACATATATAAGTGTTCAGCTACATAAACTTAGTCGTGGTTTTAGTCTCTATAAAATTTGTAAAATGATACCTTTGTGATAGGGAAATTTGAAGAATTAAATGCAATGGTGTATATAAAATTGTTTAGCATATTTTTCAGCACGTAGCAACTAATAAATATATAGTAAGCATTATCATTATTCATAGTATCCTTGTTATTGCTACGAGTCATGACTATTTGATGACTGAATAGATAAGTTATTTGCCAAGACATAACATATCAGTGCCAGATTTGGGTTCCTATCAAAAATCCCATTACTTTACTGTAGTATTAGTTTCACTATGAATATGCCAGCAAATATGTTTTTCTCAAAACTTCTCCCCACTGGGCTCCTTTCCTTGTTCTCAGATTGATCAAGGGATTCAATGCAAATGGCAGTAAGACTAACTCCAGGATAAAGGCACGCCCAGCACAGTTCTCGCTGACATGCAGCCCCTTCCTCGTGCTGCACCTCTTGAGAATCAGGAAGGCAGGACCACTGATAGTAGATGCAGCCAAAATTCCTGCTTTAATTTGAAAGTGTTGAAGGATACTCTATAGATCGAATCTGAAAGGGAAAAGTTGTGACAAATCATCTGGTTTACTGGAGATAAATTCTGTTCTTCAAAGAGGTCAGAAATGAAAGTAGAGATACTGGGTGGCCACCCTGTCCAACAGTGACAGGAACAGTTAAGCATCAGGCCGTGATCTTTGTTAGAGTGACCAAGGAAGTTCTTTAGAGACTATCTAGTCTATGCATCATTATAATAACCTTGACCAGGGTCACATAATGCATTCTGTCTCCCAGTCTGTGAGCTAATTTACTGGTCACATTGCCTAGCCTACAGATATGGTATGGTCTAAGGAATTTCCTTCAAAACCTCTCTCTTTCATTTTTGATTGACTTAAACAGAGAAACAAGGCACATTTTCCAGGAGTGACCCTTTGCATAAAGTCACGCTTAAGGTGATTCCATTTAAGTGGCCACTAACTTTGATCATAACTCTTTTAGGCAAAAAGAACATTTCAGGCTCCTAGATAATTATAAACCAGTCACATTTTCACAAAGCCATGATTAACTTATTCAAATATATAACAAGTGATTATATTCTAAGAGCAATTCAGCTAATTACATTGCATTAAAAATTAGAAATAAATTAATTCTAAAAGCAAAGTATATACTCAAGTCTTCTATGTAACGGCTTGGGCATAAATATTTAATGCATATGAAATCTTTGATGGGGAGTGTTTGGCAAACATTCACTTGGGAAAGAAATCAACAAATTATGTGATAATTACTTTTGTGAAGCTGGTTCAAGAATTAGAGGAAATTAAACTTGGATGTTTTAGGATTGAGGATATTCTCAGACCTACATGGCTTAAAAACTTCATTAACTTCTCTGAAATCTTAATATATGTTATTATATTTTCCCCACATGTTATCTCTTCTACTTTATATTGAAAAAGAAAAAGGGTATTAGGTAACATACTGAATCTGAGTAAGAAGGTATGGGTTCAGGCACACCCTTATCATATTCTCCAACTGTGACTTTGAACAAGCAGTTTGCTCTTTGAATACCAATTTTCCTTTACTGCAAATTTACTTGATTTATGATTCATTTATTTATTCTAAAGTGATATTTTAGGACACCTACTCTATGGAAGACCATGTGATAGGCACTAAAATTCAGTAGAAACAAATGTGTTTCCTGTTTATGTGTGGTTTGAGTTCTAATAAGAATTATATTTTTAAGAAAATATAATTACAAATTATGTTACAAACGTATTAAAATTGGAATTCAGGCAATGAGTGAGAAGTTTGACAAGTTACAAAAGCATGGGACAAGGCATCTCATTCCATCTGGAGAGGTCAAGGAAGACGCAGATATGTTGAATCCTGAAAGGAAAATAGTTGATTGACATAAAGTTAGAAGAAAATGCAGGGTTAGGAAAGATAGTTTCCTAGGCAGGAAAAAAAAAAAAAAGTTAGAGTACTGATTAGAGTCTCTTTTTCCATCAATGAGCTATTATGAGTCTCAAATTAAATAAAAGATTCAATATGACCAGAAAACTCTGAACAGTTATATGCCCACTGGTGCTGGAGCCCTCTCCAAGTAGAGGAGGCCTTTCGGCAGTCATGAGAGCGGCTGGGAGTTTAAGACCTATGACAGTGTATTTGGGCCACATTATTTGTTACCTGGCTTAGCATGGCTGGTGGACTAGGTGACACTGAGTCAAAACACAACCCAAGCTCTGAGATCTCAAAGCCACTGGCACGTTAGCTTTTGTTGACCTATTTAGTCTTTCCCAATTCTACCTCCAGAATTTTGAGAGCAATTTGATTTAAAATATTGTTTTAGCCTGCACATATCCTCAATTCTCTTACTATTTCAGAGGTCAGAAAGGGAGGACTGCAAAGAAGCATAGTAATGAGCTACCATCACCTTTGCAGTTTTTCGAGCGGTCTCCTTCTACTGTTTCTATAAGGTGGTTCAAGTCTAGGTGGTATAATTGGGAGTGATCATCTGTATCCTTGCTGGCCTTCTCACTGCCACAGTGATGTTACCCTTGTTACCTGCTCTGTTTGTTTGTTTCTTATTTCTTAGCTCCAACAATCCTGCTCTTATTTCAGCCAGTGCAAGCTATGAGCTTTATTCTGACGCTCAGCCACAGAAGACCTAATGGCCCTGGCTGGTATCATTAGCAAGACCTATGCTCTGAAGATTCCTTCAGCCAAGAGGATGAATTTCCTCTAAACTCTCCACCTTTGGGACTCCAGAGCCACTCAAAACCGTTAGCTTTGCACTTGTACAATGAGAGAGGAGAATGGTATCACTCCACATTCAATTCTTATGTGCCCTTTATATGTTTCTGTTCCACTGAAACTTTTCTCATTTCTGTGGCTGAAAGTAGCACCTCATCTCTCTAAACTACCACAGTCCTGTATCCATATGTCTCTTAAGTCACTTCTAAGTAATGTAAATTGGTAGGTGCATGTTTAAAGGCCAACGGTAGATTATCAGCTCCTTGAGAGTAGGATTCATTTCTGGTCATTTTAAAATTCAATATGATTCAAAGGACTTAGTTAATGCAAAGAAAGAGAGAAGGGAGGCTAATATGAGGTAGAGAGGAGGGGAGAGAAGAGAGTGGAGTGGAGAGGTAAGAAAGAAGAACCAAAGTGAAGAAGAACGTTAGTGTTAAGAGGTACCTAATATACATGAGAAACTAGGGTATCATCATATATAATTCATTTTAACATACATTGATTGTGTAACATAAAATATATCAAAGTTATTTTAAAATCATGGAAGAATATAGTGAGAATCTTCATTAGAAATCAGGAATGAGTTATAATTCTGTAAGTCTTCAAACTTTAGTTCATTTATTTACTTTTGTTATATGATTAAAACAAAACTTAAATCATAGAGATTAGGATTTGCAAATAGGCAGTATATTATTAATCCTCAGGAGAAGCCCCAACATCACATATTATTATTTTCTTTTTCTTTTTCAATCCGTCTGGCTTGTCTAAAGTCACTCAGCTAACATAGCAAAAATGGAATTCCGACTCCGTAGCCTTTCCTCAGGATTACAATAAAGAGAAAATTCGAATCAAATGAGAGTGTGTAAATGATGGATTTGTACGAAGACAGACGAGGCCAAGGGGTGGGGTCTCTAGCTACTGTATAGATCAAGGACACCGTTCCATCCTGTGATTAATTCACAGATCTTTGGCCACTTAGCACATCTTTTTAACACAATTGGCATAACTGTAGTCACATTATCAATAGTAACTCATTTACATAAAGGTTATTCATCTTAATATGCACAAAGCTGTACAATCTCTTAACATCAAATCATTTTCATTGCACTGGTATCACTCATCTGTGGACTCTAAAAGAAGAAAAAATCAAAATTATAGAAAGAGAGTAGAAAAGAGGTTGCCAGATGATAGGGGGTGGGGAAGTAGGGAGAGGTCGGTAAAAGAGTACAAACTTTCAACTATAAGATGAATAAAGTCTGAATCTGAGAATCTAAAAATAAATAAATAAAAACAAACAAACAAAATCAAATAATTTTCACACAATCTATACATGATGGGAGATTTTTCAAAATAATCCAAATAGCATACATTTCTTTGCTAGCCTATTAACCAAATTTTGTCAAGCTGAAAACAGTCATACTAACCTAAAAGCCCAGAGAAATCATTGATTTAATTCATTCATTGACTCATTTAAGTTTTTCAATTTTTCTACTTTCTTTCCATTCATTCTCTGCAGACATTTATCTGGTGTGTATTATTCGACAGATACTATATTAAACAATGGTCACAGATAGACAAAGGAAAGGGAAAGATAAAAGTATTAGCCAAACAAATTTTTTTCAAAAGCAATTCCTCTTGTAAGTAGGTACTTTCATGTTAACAAAAATGGAACATATACCATTTTAGCAATAAGAAGTTCAGTCTGCATTTCAGAAGGGAAAGCATTAGGAGCTCTCATTTTTCCACTGCAGAGGTTCTCTCTAGAGAATTCTTCAATTTTCAGAACAGTTTGGTAACTCTCTGCGCAATGAGATTTTGTTCTGGTCTGTAAGTTTATCTACTCCCAGAGGTCTTGAAATGAAGATAGACTTATGTTAGTCTTATCTTTTCCTCCTAGATAGAATCTCTCTATACCACGTCATTTTATAACATACAGAATTCCTTACTTGAGATTTTCCAAATGCAACTAAAAGTGCATGTCTTGGACTAAGGGGCTTCTCAGAAAGTGAGACTTCCTGTCTTAAAACTAGGATAGTCCTGGGCAAGTCTGATCAAGGCTGATATCACCAGTGATAAGTCATGTTGATATCATATGCCCATTCCTACCCTCAGGTATAAAGTGATGAGAAAAGCACCCCATCTCTCCGATATTCTTCCCCCAAGCCCATAACCCCAGGAAAATCATGCAAAAACAACAGAAAGGGGCTTCCCTGGTGGTGCAGTGGTTGAGAATCTGCCTGCCAATGCAGGGGACATGGGTTTGAGCCCTGGTCTGGGAAGATCCCACATGCCGCGGAGCAACTGGGCCCGTGAGCCACAACCACTGAGCCTGCGCTCCGCAACAAGAAAGGCCGCGATAGTGAGAGGCCCACGCACCATGATGAAGAGTGGCCCCCGCTCACCACAACTAGAGAAAGCCCTCGCACAGAAACGAAGACCTAACACAGCCAAAAATAAATAAATAAAAAATAAATAAATTTATTAAAAAAAAAAGAGGTGTTAACTCAGTGATTAAATTGAAAGAAGAGAAGAGTCCATGGGTCCTCATTTAAAGAAAAAACAAAACAAAACAGAAAGCAAAATTAGGGACATCCTACATAATAGTTGACCAAATACTCTTCACAATTGTCCAAATCGTGAAGGATAAGGAAAGACTGAGGAACTGTCACAGATTGGAAGAGACTAAGAGGTCATGACAACTAAACGCACTGTGGGGTCCTGGATCAGGAAAAGGACATTGTTGGTTCTGCATAAGTTCTGTACTTTAGGTAAGAGCATTGTGTTATGGTTATTTTCTTAATTTTGATAAATATTCTATGGTTGGATATATGGTAAGGAGTATGTGGGAATTAGCTATACTATTTTTACAACTCCTTTGTAAGCCTAAAATTATCTCAAAATAAAAAGTTAAAAAGAAATCCAAGAGAGGGAAACTCTTTTCCTAGGTAAACTGGTTTTCTTCAGCCATTTTATCCCTGGGGCCATTTGTCTACATTGAGCTCAGACTGAGAACCTGGCTTGGCCCATGCTGGGTGAGTCCACTGGGGGAAAAGGGCTGCTGGCAGCTGTGCCGCATTACTGAAACAGATTGGGTGCTAGAGGAGTCTGTAATGCAAATCTATGTTTTCCCATAGGACATTCACAGTCCTTTAGTGATGCAGGAAGCTGAGGAACTGAGCCAGAAAGGCAGAGTGCTTAGAAGAGGGAGGGGGCTTGCAATAAACAAAACTAATCGCCCTCTCAAGACAGTTCCAAGATTTTGAAACTATGGGCAGCAAGCTAAAGACCTAGGATTAAAATCTCCACGAGGCAAGACTTTCAGGGCTCAGGATGCAGAAATCAGCCAGACCCTTAGTAAAAATTTCAGGAGGGTATCGGTATCACCTAAAGAATATAACTGAACAAGAAACAAAAATCTGATTAAAAATGCAAAACCACTCCAGCCCATCTTATTGAATAATGGTAATGCAGGGATCAGCCAGTGGCCCTATCCACCTAAGAGAAAAGAGAGAAACCCTAGATGGGGAACATATCATCTGTCCTCTGTAGTTCTTGTATGTGCTTGTCTAGCACATTATAAAAATATAACAAAAATTTATTAGACATATGAGGAGGCAAGGCTAGCTGGACGATAATGAAGAGAAAAAAAAAAACAATAGGGGACTTCCCTGGTGGTCCAGTGGCTAAGACTCCACGCTCCCAATGCAGGGGGCTCTGGGTTCGATCCCTGGTCAGGGAACTAGATCCCACATGCTGCAACTAAGAGTTCGCATGCCACAGCTAAGACCCGGCACAGCCAAATAAATACATAAATAAAAATATTTTAAAAAACAATAGAAATGAACCCAAAGGTAACGCAGATATTGGAATTAATAGACAAGGACTTTTAAAAATAGCTGTGGACGATGTGAAAGAAAGTAGAGGGAAAGAAGGCAAAATGGATGAAAAGACGAAAATTTCAATGGAACTAAAATAATTTAAAAAATCAAATAGATATTCCATACCTGAAAATTACACAATATCTGAAATTAAGAATTTATTGAATGGGTTTGTCAGCAAACCAGCCACAATAGAAGTCAGGTTTACTGAACCTGAAGATAGATCAGGAGAAAATATTAAATTGAAAACACAAAGAGCGGAAAAAAAAAAACTGAAGCAACTGAGCTCAGTGATAGAATCATGTGGGTCACACATGTGACCTAATATATTGACCCTTCAGTAGGAGAGGAGCACCCTTCAGAAGGAGAGGATGGGGGCAATATTTGAAGAGATATTGGCTGCAATTTTCCAAAACTGGTGAAGGCTATCAGCTTACAGATTCAAGAGGTTTAGTGCAAAATTCATAGACCCTAAGCTAGGTGTCTTGTTTTCTTGTCCCTGGTCTTCTATGACATTACAGTATAGAATGTCTATGGGGACACTTACATTTACTAATGTACAACCTGAAAGTAGTTAATCTCATGAGACCATCCTTGACCACTAGGGTATCCAGTATTAAATAAATAGTAGGATATGTATCTAATCTCAATTAGCTTAAATGGAACAGAAAGATAAATTGTGAATACAAGTGTATAATTAAGGGTTGAAAAGAATAAATCCCAGTAGATATAGGAGATGGGTTACTTTTACCAAGAGTACCTCCAGTTACATGAAAGGGGAATACATGGATATACATAGCTTTTCACAGATTTTTGAAAAATGGCTACAATTTGTTAAAGGAGGAGTTGAGGATCTGATGTTGGAATGAATTTGTTTACTTCAAGCCAAATAACTAAGTGAACTCTATTAGCCTTGTCTTCATAATTGTAATCAACTCCCCTCTGCCTTCGTTGTAATTGTGAGAGGTGTAAAGATAATGATAAATATGTCACGGTTTCAGTTATCAATTAATTTGCAGATTAGTGGAGAATATGAGAATTATCTGTTAGTTCCCAGAAATAAATACAAACATAGCAAAGGCTTTAGTTCACATAGCGACTCTATTTTCTAAACGAGTCTGAGTCTACTAAGGCTTGGTGATAACCCCTCTGGCCCAATATCATGCAGACAACACTTGGAAAAGCTGAAATCGTTCAAGTTCAAGTGAGCCTTCTTCACTGGTTATGTATTCTTTATTAAACACACATAACCATAAGGTAAGGTAGAAAGGAAAGGTGTCAAGGGAAAGGTACAGATGGGATTTCGGAAGAAGGAAAGACTTACACTAGAATGACGTATCCAGGTAACTGGGAATCCTTTATAAAGGGGCATATCGTCCAGTGCCATCTGCCTTATTCATATATATAATATATGAATAATATATTATATATGTAATAGATGAATATGAATAATATATGAATAATATATA
>NW_020837985.1:12338323-12402430 GCF_003676395.1 Aethalodelphis obliquidens | reverse complement strand
AATTATATATATTATATATTATAATTATATATATTATATATAAATAATATATAATATATATAAAATGAATAATAATATATATACGAATAATATATAATGAATAATAATATATAATATATATAAAATGACTCATTTTCAAAGAGTCATTTTCAGAGACAGGGATACTTTCTACCTCCTCCAGTCTTTTGGACACAGACTTGCACTTCACAAATTAAACAGGAAACATTGTACTGATCCCCTTGAGTATTTGCAGATTTTTGCCCATGTGTTAAAAGGCCATGAATCTTCCCTAAGGAAGGAGACTACAAACTGTTTCGAAATGGAGAGAAAGATCCAAATAACCAGGGGGAAAACTAACCACATCAGCAGCTAGGGCTTGACAGCTTTGAATAAGGCTGAGTTATGATTAAGTTACAATTATGATATAAAATGTTATGCAGAACTGCAAGCAACAAATGTGAGATGTGCTTATTGAATTAGACAGTGTAAATGACAACTACTACTAATAAAAGGACAGTCATTTCATATTCTAGTGTAATGTGTTCATCATCCTGTTATTTATTAGCCAAAATATTGTATGCAAATCCCCCAATTTAAAGGATAAGATATTAAAAAAAAAAGTTTATGAATAATTACATGTTTCTGTCACAGAGCGGTATCAGCATCTCATAGGAAGGCAAAGAGGCTTCTGGAATCACCCAAACCTGAATTCAAATCTCACTACATTAAATAGCCAATTTTCTCAGCTATAAAATGAAGGACACAATTCCTGCCTAACTTGGTTTTTATGTGGGTTAGTGATCATGTGTGGGGAGTAACTGAAATGTTTTATCAAGATCTTTTATGCCACGGGGGGGATGGATAAGGCATAGCTCTGCCTTTGATCTGCGTCCTTGAGAAACTCAGTCTCAAGATTTCTCACCATCCTCAGATCCACATCCAGGAGTTAAAAAACTTCAGCCTAATTACTCACAGTTTGTTGTGAGAAGTAAAGGGAATTATTTTAGGAGAATGTTCATCACAATGTCAGTAACTCAGAAATGTTAGCTGTGGTTGAAGCAATTATTTAGTTTTGTTGTTACTGTCATCTCCACATTACCCAGCCCACCTGGTCATTGTGGGAGAACAGACAGGGATTAGGAACTTCTGTCTGACCCAAGAGCAAGGTTAATGCAATCACTTAGACACAGCAATCTACTGGATCCTTATAGAAGCTGGATGTGAAATAAGTACAAATAAATTTCCAGTAGTAACCAAAAAGCAATGAACACTGGTTTTAGTTACCAAAGCTCTTTGGACCCCTCAATTAGTATATATGTGAACCTGAATTGCAGTCAACTGTGCTGACATCAGCCAATTACCAGGGCTTTTCTTTTCAGCTCTGTTACTATTTCTGTGACCTCTGATTTAGTTTTTTCATTCACTCAATTACTCTCTCATTCGTTTGCTCTTTCATGAAAACTAGAATATTATGGATCAGGTACCAACTTAGGCAGCAAGGAAGTGAAGGTAAGTAAGAAAACAGCTCTTCTAACAAAGATAGAAGAGACAGCTTTGAGGTACATTTTTTATTGTAATATAGCCTACAAATTCTCACAACTAAGAATAGAGTGATGGGACAAAGGACATAATTCTCAGTTCTAATTGCTGAGTTCAAAGTGAGATTTCGTGGACAAGTGAGACTCACATATGGAAGGAAAGAAGAAAAAAAACCATTTTTTTCAAATCTTAATGTAAAGAGTTTTATTGAAAGCATAAGGATGAAAAAAAGACCTTTTTTAAAAAGGAAATAAAAGTGGTAAGTATACTGTTGACCTGAAACAAATAGACTGCCACATATTTCTCCAACAAAGATGGGCTTATATGGGATCAGCAAAGAATCGCGATTCAGGATCTGCAACCATAGTGAGCCACGTGTAAGTTCCCACACAGCAAGGGAAGAAGAACACTTTCATAAAGAGGAAAAAGAAGTTGGGAGGGCATAGTACACAGATAGTGCACAGAGTCCATGGGGTTTTGGTGGCGGAGACCTCGCCAGGAAAGAAGACAAATCTCTTCCTGCTTCAGGGCATGAGAGCTCCCCCTTCTGGTCTCCCAACTCTGTTTTGAGATTTCCATTTATTAATTATTGAGCATCTTCTCTTGCCAGATACATTTCTAGACACTAGAGATATAGCAGTAAACATATATTTATATTATTCCCTGCTGTTGGTGAGTTTACATTCTGTGCAAAAGCACAGTGAAGTAAAGCATTAACATGAAGAGACTGACCATCAACTTTGACTGGATTTGGGGTCCAAAGATAATCTATATGGAAAGGAACTAAGGAGCAGGTGTAAAACCCAGATAGTGATACGTGATTAGCTAGACTAAAACTGAAATAAGTCATCAGCCAGGTATCAATTCCCTGACTGCAGTTCTACTGGAATTTGGTAGCTCCTTCCTGGGGCTCCTTCAGCCTTTCCTCATGTGAAGCATCTCTCCATCTGAACTGTGAGCTTGCTCAAGGAAAGGGGATACAATTTGCACATTTCACTTTCCCCAGCCCTAGCAAACAGCATAGAACATGTATATATTTGAGAGAGAGAGAGAGAGAGTCATATTTATAGATTCAAAGACTCAATACTGTAAAGATATCAATTTTCCCAAGTTGATCTGTATAACCCGAATTGTGATTTCTATAATAAATCACAATCAGTGTCTCAATGTGTGTGTCTATGTATGCATGTAAAAACTGACAAACTCATTTTAGAGTTTATATGAAAATGCAAAGAACAAAGAATAATCAAGATGATATTGAAGACAAAAAATGCTGGAGGACTCATACTACCTGATGTCATCCCATGTCATGAAGCAATAGCAATTAAGATGGTGCAGCATCGGTATAAGAATAGAAATATATCTATGAAATACAAGAGAGGCCATATGTATATGGCCAATTGATTCTGGACAAAGGTGAAACTACAATACAGTGCAGCACGGTGGTATTTTTATTAAATGGAGCTGAGTCAATGTGAGATGAATTGGACTTTTATATAAAAGGTAAATGAAGAACACTTAGGAGAATATCTTCATGGCCATGGAGTAGGCAACGTTTTTTTTTACTGGTCACAATAAGTACTAACTAAAAAAAAAAATAATAATAATAAATGAAACTTTATTAAAATTAGAAGCTAAAAACAGCCTGAAATTGGGGAGGAAGGGGAGATGGAGATGCATGTAAAACATGCTCCCCAGCAGCAAAGCAAGCATAAGCCAGAGCTCAGAATGGATGGAAGCTAACAAATATCTGCTGGACTGATCAATGTTTGCATATTTAACATACATATTCATGAAATATAAATTCACAGGTAGAATACAGAAGAGCGTATCTTAGGCATAAAAGTAATGGGGGATTGGGAAGAGTGTCATTATCTTGGATTCTGGAGCCATAGTAACTGAGTTTAAATATTTTCTCAAAAATTTATTAGCTGGAGACCTTGGAAAAGTCACTTAATTATCCTGGTTTTTAGCATTCTCCAAGAAGACAGATATAATGGTAGCATATACCTCATAAGGAAGTAATACATGTAATGTGCTGTCAGCCCAGTGCTGGACTCTGGGAAACCATTGGCTAACTGTGAGCTCTTACTTACATGATATGCTTCACCATACTGCACAGTGTATCAACATACGCATTTATTTAATGTATTCATGTATACATCATATATGCATGTATATATACACACACATATATATATATACAATGCATGTATACATACATACATGTATTCGTGTATATATTATTAGCTTTTTTTTCTGTAAAGGATTTAACAATTGCAGGTATGCATTGTAATATTAACTTAAAACCCTCTATCTCTGTCCATAAATGTACAGATGTATATTTATCTTTGTTTCTACATAAATAACTAGGGCCTTATGCGATAAACTTTATTAAAGACTATATAAGCAAACTATTCAACTCATGATTCTCTGAGATTCCTAGAAGGAAAAGGAAGAAATCTGAGGTTTATTGAGCACCTGCTCTGTCTCATGCATTTTACATGTATTTTCTCATTTACTCTTTCCAACAATCTATTGAACGATATATTATTCTCCACATTCAACCAAGAAGAAAATTGAGATGAAAACTATTTAATAATTTGCTCAACAATGCAGAGCAAGTAAGTGAGAGAACAGCATTCCCACCTGGATTTATGTGCATTTTTCAGTGCACCATATTGTCTCCTGGGTCTGGGTTTTGTGCTGGTTTCATCCTATCAATAACCAATGGCTGAACATTGTGGTTCTTATTATGACTGCAAGATGCCATTCAGCAATAACCATAAGGAAACTGAGGTTTATTGCTTACAGGATCTAGAAATTACACAGCACACCTGGGGCCACATAGTGACATTGCAGGTAAAGAGAGAGAGAGGGCATGGGGTTCTGCTTTTATTGGGGTTGAGGGTAGGGACTGAGGGTTTTGAGGACTCCCTCTTTATTGGTGAATTTTTAAAAAAGAATGGGAGAGTAGCATTGACATATATACACTACCAAGTGTAAAATAGATAGCTAGTGGGAAGCAGCTGCATAGCACAGGGAGATCAGTTCGGTGCTGTGTGACCACCTAGAGGGGTGGGATAGGGAGGGTGGGAGGGAGGTGCAAGAGGGAGGAGATATGGGGACATATGTATATGTATAGCTGATTCACTTTGTTATACAGCAGAAACTAACACAACACTGTAAAGCCATTATACTCCAAAAAAGATGTTAAAGAATAAAAAAATTAAAAATAAAATTAAAAAAAACAAAAAACAAAAAAAGAATGGGAACTTAAAGAGTGAGAAGAGAAAAAACAAGTGGCCCAATGGTCAACCAAGATTGAAATCAACCAAGATCTTTAAAATGAAGGAGCCTCAGTGGGCAATGTGTTTACTGGAGATAGCCATCTCTGAAATAGATGCCTCCTTGATACAGATGTCTCTGAAATCAAAGCTTAAGTCATGCACTTGCATTACAAAAAAGAAAAGAAAACAAAATGAAATGATGATCAGGGCTTACACTATACCCTGCTTGAATTGTGTATGTTATAGATGCCATAAGACCTGCATACTAATGGATTTAGTAGCAGGTAAAAGGGTCATAAATGCCATAAAGAGATATGCTTAAAAGGCTCTAGCAGATTAGATAAAGATGGAAATGTTATGAGTGTTAGTAAAAGGTTATTTTTGAATAAGACACAGTTGGTAAATTATTTGTGTCCTGTTCATCTAGCCTTTAATTCTAATCTCTTTGTGGAACCAAATTGGCCTTATATTCTATATATTTGTCTGGGATTATATAGAGAGCAATTACCCTACTGCTTAAGTAATGCTTTTCAGATGAAACAAATACACTAAAATTTTTTTTTAAAGTTTTAAAAATAGGGCACAGTCCAAGCAGAATCTTCTATTTAGCCACTATCCCTCAATTTCTAAATTATGTACCTTTTAGCCTATTTATCTGCTTACTCTTGAAATCAGGCGGTTCTGAAAATACACCTGGGACTTGCTTTGAGCAAGTATAGTGAGACACACAGAGATGGAAATGATCGCCGTCAAGGAAGAAGTTTTTGTTGAACTCAGATTCCACTGGTGGCAGGGCCACACAGGAGGCACCAGCTCAACTTGAGAAGCACAGAGAGAGAGAAGGGAAATGAGGGCCGGAGCATTTATAGCAGTTCTTCAGGGAAAGGAGTGCATGAAGCCAGGTAAGCAAGCAGTACAAACTTTTGATTGGATAGTTTGAATAATTTCCCCAATTGTCCTACACTGGCCCAGTAGTGATTAGAGCAGAGGATAGTGTCCTGGAATAAGTAAGTCAAGTAAAATGAGACCAGTGGGAGATATGGACTCTGGATTGGATGGTTTGCATGCTAAAGGTATTTTAGCCTTTGGGAACTGCTGTAACAAAATACAACGGACTGGATGGCTTATAAACATTTTTTTTTTTTTTTTTTCTCACAGTTCTGGAGACTGGCAAGTACAAGATCAAGGCACTGGCAGGTATGGTATCTGGTGAGGACCTGCTTTCTCGTTCATAGATGGCTGTCTTCTCACTGTCCTCAGATAGCAAAAGGGGCTGGGGAGATTTCTGGAGTCTCTTTTGCAAGGGCACTAATCCTATTCAGGAAAGATCTGCTCTCATGACCTAATCACCTCCCAAAGGCATCACCTCCAAATACCCTCTCACTGCAGGTTAGGTTTCAACATATGAATTTGGGGGGAACAAAGACATTCAGTCTATAACAAAAGACACAGAGGAAAGCAGGTTGTTTGTCTCCAGGAATTAGTTAACCCTTGGAGAGGCAGTTCTTTTCCAGGTCTGCAAAGCCCCGAATGGCAGAGCATCAAGAATACAGAAAATAAGAAAATACAGTTCATACAAAGTGTTATATACTTGTTTAGTATTTACTCAGGGAAAGCCTGATAAAACCCAGCAGGTGAGTTTCTGTAGGACAATATCTGTGTTAGGTGTCAGGAAGTATCGTTAAAACATGCAGAGGAATGAAACTGTAGTATCATACATGCCCTGGGTAGCCTTCATTTCAGGTTATTCTTCCCTTTTGAGGAACTTGTCAGCCACTTACTGAAAACAGTATTATTTAGATCTGTAGTTAGTGTACTCCTTTTCAGTCATCTGTCTTTCCTGATAGTCCCATGACCATATGTTTTTTGGCATTCTTTTAAATTAGTGACAGATGGATAAAGAAAGTTTACCGCCTACGTTGGATTCCATGCTCTTGTAGTTCTTTCAAAATGGCAAAAATACACACCTAGTAACAATTTCTTAAGCAATTTTAACTTCCCCTAATACTGTTCATTGCTGAGGTTGAGTGCCAGGTCTGAGGTTGGGCCTGGAGCTCTGAGGAGAGCATCAACTCAAGCTTTGTGGATCTCTGCAGCCATCCCCTTTCTCCTTTTCAACACCCGACTTCTCCAAGAGTGTGGATACAAGTGTGACTAGACAGTGCATGTATGGTATTTTTAATGCATTAGAGGAGGAGATAGGGGTTCTAGCATGTGATATTTCAGCCAAGAGGACAAGAAATACCTTAATCCTACCTTGGCCCGTCACAACTCACTGCCAAGGAAAACATATGAAAAGGGTCAACAGGCATTAACAGTTAAAGCATCACTTCCTTGTTAGCGAAGCTTGTGCATGAACAGCAGTGAACTGCTCCACAGCACATCATTCAAGGCGAGAGCCTGAAAGCCTCACCAGGACACTGTTTCCTACTATCCTCTTTCCAAACATGTAAGCAGTTATGTCCTTCACATGTGCCACCGACCAGACTTCTTACACTTTCTCTATCTCCACTTTCAGCTTGGGAAGTTGGAGGAAGTAGAATAATGGGAACTGCAAAGCAGGTTCTTCAGAGCGCCTGAGTGTGTCATCACCAAGCCCTTCTCAGTCCAAGATTTCTGTACCCATCTATTTAGAGTCACAGCTGGACACTGAGAAGCACCGGTGGGGACCATCTGAGTTCTGCACATATTCTCCTTTGCTCTGATTATGTAACAACAGCCCTGCTTCCTCCTGTTGGCAAGGTCAATTATTCTACCAGGAAGATGACATCTCTCATCTGTTAGTTTAGTCACAAGGCAGCACCGTGGCTAACAATTCAATAGGACCCATGCTTCGACTTCTATGAAAACGGGCCCCAGGACATACAGCCCTGCAGAAGATGGGGCATTAGGTGCGGTGGCAGAATGCACACATCCTGCTTTCACCTCCTGGCTCTTGGATCCAGGTATTCTTTCCACTGGGGACACAGAACCATACGACGGTCCTTGATTTGGTGCATGTACTGTGACCTGCAGGATGGCACCTCCCACAGAGTGATGCCTCCAGGTTGGCACTTTAGCTGTACCTTCAACAGCTTATCTCCAAGTTCTAGCAGGCCAGTAGGCTCCGGGTGGTGTGATCTGAATATCACCTGTTAATATTATGGCCATGGGCTCACTCCCACACCTTCTCAGTTGTAAAGTGGGTTTCCAGCATGATACTACGCCATGTGAGGTTTCGTGCCACATTCTATAAAATATCTCTATGACTCTCTATGGCCTTGATGCTTATTATGATACTGGCAACTTTTGGTTTTGACAGCTAGTAGGCAACCAAACCTTTAATGATTTTTGTACTATTATCCCCATTGCTATTTAGTGAGCTAAATTTTTTAACATAACAGTCCTAATGTCAACCCTGGCATACAGAGGAGAACCACCACTGAACACTTTACTTTTGATGCTGTACATTGCCATCAACAGGCTCCCTGTAGCCTTTGTATATTACACTCCCTTGGGACCTCACCATGAAATACAATCACGTGCAAGTCTCATGATCAAACACAGCCCTATACTCCCCAACAGGCACACTTCTCTGAGCCTTTTCATCCCTCTCTTTACCATCTTCCCTAACAATCTGCATTTTGATCACCATGGAACATCACTTTTTCCATGTTTCTAGGAACCATTCTTATAGCAAGTTCATCCTTATATCTCCCGGGGTCCTTTCTAGAGTATTAAATCGTATATTTCAGAAGAGCCCTTCCAAGTCAACAAATTCCTTCCAATTCAATTTTATGCCCTGATCCCTTGATCAAGTACCTCCAGGTTCTAGGCCATATAAACTATACTCTCCCAGTGCCTGCACGTATGTGCTGGCAAAATCTTGCAGCTCCTTTAAAGAATAGCGCGTTTTCTCCCTGATCGGGCCCAGAACATCTCCAACTGGGTTATGGGCAACTTAACTTAAGTCATGGACTCAATGTCAAGAAGATATGGGGACACATGTCCTGAGCAGGGCCTCTCCCCTCTGACTATCTTCCAGTTCAGAGAGAGGAAAACAGAGGCTAGCTCGTAACAGGGAGGGGTGGGTCATATCTACATGGTCAGAAGATTCAGAAGAATCTGAAGAGTTCAAATCTTGAGAGGTATTAATCCAAGTGTCCCCATTTGTTGCATTAAGGTCCCATGTTTCCCTCACCAGGACCCTGCCCATAGTATAACACACCCGTTTGATTAGAGGTCTTCTTTGACATTTAGCCACTCTGATTACTAGTTCCTGCTTTTCTTTTTCTTCCTTGCCTTCTTCTGCCCTCCCACCACTTCTGTTTATGCAACCAAAGAGGTTGCTAATGTTCATACCTAGCTTTTATTTGCCTGTTACTCAACTTCAGCTTCTGTAAAGTGCCTGTGATTGTGGAACAAAACCGTGGCCACCCAACCCCATTATCTTTCTCGACACTATCTTTCTTCCATTCCATACAAGGTGGATGTGGTAACAGGTAGCCCGGCCCCTTGTGTGAGGCTGTCCTCCCCCTACCGCCAGGGACAGGATCTTCACTGCCAGTAGGAGAGTGATCAAAGTCCAAATTTAACCTTATCACTTCCTTTCTCATATTGCTTTCCATACTGAGTTTGCAAGTTGAGTTCTCAGGAAGCCGACACTGAGACAGAGTTTGCTGTGCAAGACATTAATTAGGGATCATCAACTGAACAAAAGAGGCAGGAAGTAAGATTGGACAGAGGAAGTCAAACTGTGATACCAGCTGGCTTGCTAGCTTGGGCCAGCCTGCTGGCAGCTCTGGTGTGAAATTGCTCATCCGAGTATAATGCATTTGAAATTTCCCAGGAAGGACATGATCTCATGCCTTCCGAGTTAGCTTTAAGCAGCTGAGTTAGAGCCTGAAGGAGGTGATGACTGGAGGTTGCCTGCTAACCCCATGATCTGTGGCTGGGAAGCAACTCCTTCCTTGAAGGGGGACCTGGGGAATCTACATCTTGAATCACACACCTATGTATGGTACAGATGTCAAAATCAGGACATTAACAGAGAGAGCATTCTGATAGCTTTAAGCGTAGTCTGTATTACACTAAAATGTCACCAATTGTTCCACTGATTTCCTTCAAAGCAGTTTTTTCTGGTCCAATTTCCAAGCTAGGATTGCACATTACACTTAATTGTCATGTCTTTTTCTTCCCTTTTAAATCTGCAATAGTTTCAGTTTTTCTTTGTCTTTCATGATACTGAAGAAAAAATTATGTATATAGGTGCTTTGTTTGTTTTGTAGAATGTTCCTTAGTTTGGGTTTGATAGCTGTCTTCTTATGATTAAAATATGCATTTTTATAAGAAATACTGTATAAATTATTATGTCTCCCTCAACTCTTAACACACATATTGTCCTTATATGTCTTAACATATTTTTTTTCCCTTGAAACAAGCAGAAAGGTATTATTTTCCTCATTGTATAGATAAGGAGACCAAGGTGCAGAGAGGTTAAATAATCTAATGGTCCGTGGAAGAAGCAGTGATGTAATCCAGTTTAGCTATTTCTATAACCATTCTTCTTTATGTGACTTTTCACTTCAGAAAAGGAAGGTTATGAGTTATCTTCAAACTTTCCTGTTTATCAGAAGCAGCCAGGGAATTGGCTAAAAATACAAACGTCCAAAGTGTACCCAAACTGCTCAAATTATAGACTTCAGAGTCTATGTTTTTAGCAAGCACTACACCCTGATTCTGATGCACAAAAAGTTCGAGGCGTAGGAACACAGGTAACTACGTCAGTGGCTGAAAAGTTAAATTTTCTTTGGTCTCCACTCACACCATCATGGGCCATCTGCTGATCTCACTTCTATAAGCCTGGTTGCTTTTTCCATCTCCTGACTTATCTTTACTGCCAGACTGGAAATTTCAAGGGAGCAGAAGAACAAAGGCTGTTCAAATTGTGGCTTTGGCCAGTTCCTTAACCTTGCTGAGCCCGTTTCTTAACTCGCTAACTGAGGTTAAGGATAACTCTCCTATACAGTTTTGAATAATAGGCTAGAAATTGGCAATCAATGGGCAATTAATAAATCTAAGCAATTCTACTGTTCTTGTTGTAACATGTTTTCTCTGGTTAAGTTTTTTTATTTTAGTCAGAGTGTGAAAAACCTGAATGGATCCCTGCTTCCTGCAGTTTTCATGCATTTCTGATTGTTTTTCTCAGTAGTTTTTTTTTTTTTTACTTAATTTTTCCACTTAATACCTTAAATATGCTCAAGGGGTTTAAATTCAAATTCCATTATAATGTGATTTTTTTATATAGAAAGGAAGGAAAGAAGGAAAGGAGGAAGGAAGCAAGATCATTGAGCTTAAAACTGGTCCTAATGAACTCTTTCAGTAGGAAGGCGAGTTTAGGAATGTACAGCTACCAGCCTGAAGCATCTTAAGGCTGGAGTTGATCTGAAAGTGCAGTTCTGGAGAGGGGCTGATTAGAATCAGCAGGAAGTGGGGATTCTATTTCCAGGAGTCAGAATAGAATCAAGAAGAGCTCAGAAGGTCTCACTAGGGCCTGAATCCAAAGGCTATAAGAAAAAGCTCCCTGATTTACCTAGACCCTAGAAATGAATGTTCATGAAGCACTAACATTCATGAGACTGAGTTCTTTCACATAGAACCTCTTTAAGAAAAAGTTTTTTCATATATATAATGGGGTTAACATGTCGAACTGGTTTGCTGGGAAAATTAAAAGTTTCTGTACATTGAAATACTCAGCACAATCCTGGAACATCCTAAGCCTTCAGGAATTGTCAATTTAATGAGTTATTTGTAATGAGGTGGATGGACCTAGAGTCTGTCATACAGAGTGAAGAAGTCAGAAAGAGAAAAACAAATACCATATGCTAACGCATAGATATGGAATCTAAAAAAAAAAATGGTCCTGATGAACCTAGGGGCAGGACAGGAATAAAGACGCAAACGTAGAGAATAGACTTGAGGACATGGGGAAGGGGAAGGGGAAGCTGGGACAAAGTGAGAGAGTAGCACTGACATATATATACTACCAAATGTAAAATAGATAGCTAGTGGGAAGCAGCTTCATAGCACAGGGAGATCAGCTCTGTGCTTTGTGACCACTTAGAGGGGTGGGATAGGGAGGGTGGGAGGGAGATGCAAGAGGGAGGAGATATGGGGATATATGTATATGTTTAGCTGATTCACTTTGTTATACAGCAGAAACTAACACACCATTGTAAAGCAATTATACTCCAATAATGATGTTTAAAAATAAATAAAAATAAAAAATAAAAAAAGAATAAAGCCACTGTAAAAAAAAAAAGAATTGTCAAGTTAATCTAGTTATACTATTATTTATTTTCTACAACTAATACTTTTTTCATATTCTTATCAATTTGTAATTATATGTCTGTGTGTGTGTGTATGTGTGTGTATAACTTTTTTTTTTTTCTTTTTGCTTCCTTGACTTGCCTATAAGCCCCATTAGGGAAGGAACTAAGTCTATCTTATTTATTACTGTTTCTTAAAACATATTTGTTGAATTGATACTAAATAAAAATATCTTGGGTTGTCTTACTCACCTCAATGATTTTAGTATAATTGTCTTAAACACCAGAGCATTTCTTGCCCTGAGAAAGACCAGAGCTCCTTCACAATTTCTCCCGATTCTTAGGTCTCGAACATTCACATTTGGTCTCTTCTCTGCAGGTTGCCTCTGTTTACCAAACTGCACAGCTGAACCTCTCCAAAAATCCGCTCACACAATTATAACTTTTAGAAAAAGATCTCATAGCAGCATCTCTCAGCTTTTATCATCTTTCCCCTAGCCACCTCTCTTTCCTTTCCCTCAGGAACAGAGAAATTCTTTTTCTTCTCTGTGCATAAAGCTTTGTCCATTTTTCTGGCATCTGCTTTGATGCCCCAGGGCCATAGTATGCAGTTTAAATTTTAAAGAGATCATTCCTTCTGCAGGATAAGAGGAACTGAGAAAGGGAGAAGGAGTGGTCTTGAAGGCCCCTTGTCCCAGGGGAGTAGCAAGGGCACTGTGGAGAAAGCATGGGAAGATCTCAAAGATAACAAGTGGTCAGGAAATGCACTTGTGTAGAACTAGTCATTCACAATATTTCCGGGCAAAGTTTGATGCCAGTTGCCTTCTAGATTCATTGGCATAATCACTCAACACTTCAACTGCATGGGAGAAATAAAAGCCCATGGGACAGACTTGATGGATATTTGTGAAATCAAAGCTATAGTCCCCCTACGTCTGAGACAGAAGAAAGGACTTAAACACGACTAGCTCCTAGGGAATAATTCACGGGGCAACAGCTAAGTAATTATTTACGTCTTTCCTTTGCTTTAGTACTAGTAAACCTGGGAAATATAAATATTTTGTTGCCTTTGTGGATTTACTGTTCTTCTTTAAGCTTTGTGTCTAATAAAATACGTTCCTGCAGCGCTGCCAGGGCACAGGTCTGGAAATCCGCCGCCGCTTTCCAGTTAATTAATGCCTTGGTCCGTAAATGTGAGGTGAATGAACGAATATGAATGAACGGCTGTGGTGAGGGCTGCTCCATCATAACTCTATTTGCTATAATAACATTTGAGCTATGAGGTTGCAATCAATACAAACGCCGATGGGCAGCACATATATATCTCTTCTCTTCTTGAATAATAGGTTATACAACAGGGGCTAGGAAGTTTTATTTATGTAGGCCACTAATTCACAGGGAAAAAATCCACTCAAGTGTGAAATGACAAAGCAACTCGTTATAGTTAGTTTTCAAAGAGAAATATGAAGTTTCCTACTCACCTGTTTTTTAAAAAATAATCTAATTCAAAAATTTAGTAGCCATCTATTGATCATCTGTGCAAGCATGGAACTATGCTATTTCGTGGCTATAAGAACCACTGAGAATAGCTAAAGTGGACACACTGATATCGGAAGTTCAACCTTGGTCTAATACTCAGGTATGTGTACAAATATGTCTATAAATGCATATAATAGATGAAGGGATTGATGACCAGGTAAGAAAATTCTTAAGATTTGATAATTCACATTTACACAAAGGAAAAAGAGTGTAAATTATTAACAAAATCTAATCTAAATTTGTAATTTTCTGCAGTTCTCTCATACTTATCCTGTATGCCAGGAATTGTGAACTGCTCACATAATCTGACAAGACCATTACTTTACACATCTGTACGGTCAACTATATATTGTCATTTAACTCCCCACAGATATACAGATCACGTTGCTGGACACCTGAACATCAAGATCCAGAATTCTGTCCACCTTCATGCATAGTTTCAAACTTTCAGTGTATCTTTGTTTTTTTCCCTAAGCTCTTCTCTAAGACTCTAAGGTCTTCTACACGAGGAATCGTATTTGGTTCAGTTTATATCCTCAGCCACTCATCAGACTGACTGACCAAAAGCCAAGCTGGTTAATATTTGATGAATGATTGAGCATATATATGCAAATTCACACTTAGACACCTATCTCTAGGTAATACTATATATACTTCTGATTTTATGTCTAGTCAAACCTCAATATTTTTAATAAAAAATAACGTTAAGGGGAATAGTATTATGTTTGGAAAAGCAAGGTATTAAGATGTTAACTTTGGACATGAAGCAGTGTGAGTCAAAAAACCCTAGATTCTCCACTTAATTCCATCCCCCCACAATTCCGCCTGAGTAGACGTGATAAAAGTCAAACTCAGTGTACGTCTAACTGTACAGTTTCCAGAAGGCAAACCCAATGTATGTCTAACTGCCAAAAGTTTCCAGTAGTTAGACACATAAGGGTCTATAACATACACACAGAAAGGATAAAAACAAAAGTTGTGCAATTGAATGAGTCATTATAAACTGAACACTATGTAACCACCACGCAAATGGAGAAGTACATTGTTACTGCCCAGAATCATCTGTGTGTCTCTTCTTTCTCCTCCCCCTGTAATAGCTACATGTATATCTCTATCAATATTGATGTAAATACTTAAAATTAAATATTATTTATAAAATATATATACATATATACACACACAGAGAAGTATTCATTAAATCTGGGCACTAATTATATACATATATATGAATAAAAACTAAATTTATATAATAAAACATATAATATAAATGTTATATATAATTTAGCTTTTATCCTTTTTTAACTTTACATAAATGGAATAAAATATGTGTTCTTTTAAATCTTGCTTCTCTTACTCAACATTATGTTTCTAATATTTGTGCATATTCTTTCATTTAACAGCACTTTGTTCTTTTATATGACTGTGTCATATTCTACTGCATGAATCAACACTGGTTTATCTTTTCTACTGGTGATGGATATTTGGGTTGTCTCCAGGTTGAGGTTATCACCTATAATGCTTCTACATGTGCTGGTGCATGTGGGCACCAGTCCTACTGAGTATCTAAAAGTGGAAACAATTAGTCATAGGCTATGAAAAGCTTTGGACTTACTAGATAATGCCAAATTTTTTTCTAAAGTGATTGTACGAAATTACATTCGTATTAGCGTTATATGGGAGTTTCTGTCACTACACATTCTCACCAATACATGGTAGTATAAGACTGCTAAATTTTGCCAATTTGCTTAGAATATAGTTGTTTATTATGATTCCATTTAGAGTTTTCTGATTAATAATGAAGCTTGTTTATCGATTATGTATTTGGACTTTTTTTTTGCGGTATGCGGGCCTCTCACTGTTGTGGCCTCTCCCGTTGCGGAGCACAGGCTCCGGACGCGCAGGCTCAGCGGCCATGGCTCACCTGGACCAGCTGCTACGCGGCATGTGGGATCTTCCCGGACCGGGGCACGAACCCGTGTCCCCTGCATCGGCAGGCGGACTCTCAACCACTGCGCCACCAGGGAAGCCCTGGACTTTTTTTTGATCAAGTGTTTCCTAAAGATCTTTGCCCACTCTTCTTTTGGTTTTTCTGTCTTCCTTCCTATTGATTTGAAGGCATAATTTATATATTCATGAAACTAGTCCTTTCTCATTTAAAAAATATACTATCTAATCTAGTAGCTTTTCTTTTCAGGACCATTATAGTATTTTTGATACACAGATGGTACAGGATAAGTGCTGTTACTGTTCCATTCATTGCAAAGACTGTCCTTTCCCTCATTTCTCTATTATGATGACAGCAGGAGTACAAACATGCATGAGCTGAATCTATTTATAGGTTCTCCTTTATCTTCCAGTAGTCTGTTTATTTCTACTTACGCAAAACTTTACTGTCCTAATTAATTTAATTTCGTAAGTCTTGAGGACATCTTTCTAATTTTTATTCAATAGTGTCTTTGCTATTCTTTTCCAATTATATTTCTACATTGGTTTTGAACATCACTTATAACAAAAAATATTTACAAATCACCTACTATGTGACAGCAGCTATTATACACACATGACCTACATCATGCAAAAAAAAAAAAAAGACAAAACTTCCCATGCTGGTGGAGCTTACATTCTAACATGTGTGGGGAAGAACAGGCCGCAGCAGTAATAATAAGAAATAAGGTATATTATAAGGAATATAGAGGGTAAAGAGAGCTACAAAATTATAGATCAGTATGTGGGCTCCAGATGGTCTGGTGGAGGGGTCTGAACTATATAAATAGGGTAGTGTTAGGAGACTTCTAATCAACTTGTCTGATTCTTGAAAACTTTGATAATATTTTAATAAAGAGAAAACTGATATTTTTATATCAGGAGAAAATACACTTTAACAATTGTACCAACCAATTAAAAAAACTGGTTTATTTATCCTTTATTTGGATTTTCTTTTATGACAATCAATTGATTATTAGAATTTTCCCTGTGTGGGTCTTAACTGTCTTTCATTCCTGAGTACTTGATTTTTTAATGAAATTTTAGTTTTTAAAATTTGTTTTCTAATTATTGCTGGTATGTGGAAACATTCAATTTTTAATTATCTATCAGGCTTGTCAAACTCATTAATAATAAATATGTAGGTTGGAAAAATCTGTATAAAAAAATTCATATGATCTGTCCTAAATTTCTTTCTAATATATTCTGATACCATCCATTCATTTATTCATGCTTTACCATGCAGCCAGGATCTTCTACATTGTGTTAAATGTCAGTGGTCAGAGCACACAACCTGGTGTTATTCCTTAAGCCTAATGGAAAGACTTTAACATTTCACATTTAAATATGATGACTCACTGACTTCTTTAAAGATAAGATTTGAAAAATTCTTTTTGTATTAGTCAGGGTTCTCCAGAGAAACAGAAGAAATAATAAACATGTACACACTAAAGTCTATATATATTATACTATATATCAATATCTATACACTAAAACAGTGTAGACACAGATAGTGAGAGAAAGAGACACAGAGAGAGAGGTTTTTGATGTTGTTAGCTTTTTAGTTTTGGGTTTTTTTGGCTCACAGGACTGGGGGCCTCTACAGGGCAAGTCAGCAGATTGGAGACCTAGGGAAAACTTCACGTTGCGGTTCAAATCCAAAGGCAGTCTGGCAGTCCACAGGTAGAATTATTTTCTCTGTGGAAAAATCTCAGTCTTATTCTCTTAAGAACTTCAAGTGATTGGATGAGGCCTACCCACAACATGGAGGATAACCTGCTTTACTCAAAGTCTACTGATACAGATGTTAATCATGTCTTAAAAATTCCTTCACAGCAACATCTAGACTAGTGTTTAACCAAACATCTAGGCACAGTTGCCTAGCCAAGTTGACACATAAAATCAATTTATTAATTATTCCTTTATTCTCAATTTAGTAATTATTTTTAATATGAACGGATGTTGAACATTATTAAATGCTTTTTCTGTACATATTGCGATAAAATTGTTTTTTACTATTAATATGAATATGTGGTAAATTGTATTCATAGATTTTTTTTTCTTTTTTCTGTTTCTTGGCCATGCCTCGCGGCTCGCGGGATCTTAGTTCCCCGACCAGGGATTGAACCCATGCCCCCTACAGTGGAAGCGTGGAGTCCTCACCACTGGACCTCCAGGGAATTCCCATCATAGATTCTTCTAATGCTAAATCGACTTGGATTCCAGGATAAACCCAAATTTTAATTAAATCTATAGATTAATAGACAGATGGATACATAGATTGGCTGGCCAACATTTTTTTTGGACTTTTACTTCTAAGTTAATGAGTAACTTTGGCCTATAAATTTTCATTTTTGTCTGGTTCTTTAGGGTTTTGGTATAAAGATAAAGAATAGCACTTGTAAAATTGGATGAAGAATGTTCTTATTTTTTCTGTTTTCTGGAAATATTTATATGCACTTAGAATTATTTCTTAAAAGTTTGGTTTTTCTGATGAAATCACGCATGACTGTAGTTTTCTACAGGGAAGGCTTTTAACTGCTCATTCAGTTACTTCAATGGTTATCATACTATCGAGGCTTTATATTACTTCTTGAATCAGAATGTTATAACTTTATAATATTTTTGTTTTCAAAACTCTCCACTTCATATAAGCCTTTTAATTTATTGGTTAAGGGTTTTTTAATAATCTCATTAAAATATATAAATTGGGTCTGACATTTGATAAATTAGATGATGACTAAATTAAATGCTACTGCTTCACTCAGTGGGTACTCAACGGGTTGAAAAGAGGATAGAGAGCAAATGCTTAGCCTAAGGGATAGTGTGGGCATGAAATTAATTTTATCAGTGCTGTGTTCTGACAATTTCAGAGTCCTCTGGGAACAAAAGCTGAACTTTGCCCAACAAACTACTGGTCTTCTCCTCCAGAGGAACTTTCTGGTTGACCAGGAGTTTACTTGATAAGCTCAGTGGGTTTAAATAACAAATATTTGGGGAACTGTAATGGATGAAGCAGTTCCTTCCTCTGAAACTTATTTCAAAGGCAGCTAAAATACCTTCTTCTAACACTTTTCCTTCTTTAGGGATTATATTATAAGACGCTCTTGAATTTCTTTGCTGGTGAGAGTGAAAGACAGGCACTCATTGAGCCATGTTTTTCTATTAAGTAAGGATGAATGTTCCAGCCTCTTTTGAATTTCCCTCAAAGCAGCAGAACTTCACAAAGGGCATGCTTTCTTTCCGTATACTGTGAACCTGCTTCCATATATTAAGCATGATGGGATCAGAGTTTGCACCGCCTTCTAGAAATAGTACTGTAGGCTCATCAGATGGTTAGGCCAATATCCTCAAGAATAAAAGTTTATGACAGCATGGTATTTTGTCTCCCTTGTTCTTTGTTGTATAAGATGCATCTAAATAGCTGCAGGCACATAGCAGACAATAAAGAAATATTTTCTGAAGAATTATTGAATGGATAAATATGTTGCAGACACATATTCACCATGAACTGGCCTGAAGATGTAGATTTGGGGAGGGCTGAAGGAAGCATATTTTGGTCTTAGATATAAATCATATTCTCTAATCCAGACTTGTTAGTAATAAAACAGATACAAGTTTTTAATTAATATCAGTCTCAAATATATATTTCTCAAGTGATTCAATATTTATAGAGAAGAATTAAAATTGATTAATTGATTTGTATTCTCACATATTAACAAAAAATTCTAGGCTAGGCATGAAAGTCATAAAAAAGAGACTGATCCATTAGGCCAGAATGTATGGTATGTGTGGAATATCGTGCAATAAATGAATGCAAATGTGACAAAAAAAACTTTTTCAAATATGTCAGCATTCCTCCTGATATAGAAACAGATACCCAGAGATATTAGTGTCACAATTGATTAAGGTCACAGAGCTATTTGGTATAAGATTTGGGACAAGAACTTACTAAAACTGACTCCTACTTTATTTCTTTTGTAGGATTTTTTTAAGTGTATGTGTTTTATCTACGATTTATAAAAAATAGTGATTCATAAGGGTTTTACATTGTTCTCAAGAAATTAAACATAACACTTTATTTACATAATCCATGAAGCAACATGCACTGCCATGGTGGCAGAAACATTCTCCAAACTGCAGTGCAATTACATGGAGAGATATTTAGTAGTATGTGGTGTCAGACACTCTGGGTGTGAACTCTCAAATGACCCATATCTGTAACGTATAACTTGGGAAAATTTACTTACTCTCTCCAAGGCTCAATTTCCTCATTTGTAAAGTGGTTGTAAGATTGCTTACCCTCCGGAGGAAATGTGAAACTTAAAAGAAATAACATGTGTGAACGCTGGGCACTCAAAGATAGGACTTGACAGACGCAACTGCATCTGGATTGGATCCGTGCAAATGTACACAGGAGTTTGTATCTCATCATCTCTACTTACAATATGGACAAAAAATTGGAGCATTCAGAGGGAGGGAAAAAGTAGGATGAGTTAGAGAAGAATATAAGTCATTTATATTTTACCCTCTGAGTCAATATTTTTCCAAGTGTTGCCCATTTACCACCCCCATCAGCCAGAACTACCTTTGAGATGATTAAAGATGGATATTGCTTAGTTTTCTTTGTACCCCTCAAGTCACCCACAGTGAAAAGCCTACTACGTTCAGGAAAGCCTTCGGTGGGATGGGAGCACTGAATGTGATGGGGACATAGAAGAGATAAAGCAAAAGACATAGACTGTGTGCACCATGTCATAATACAGAGGAAACTCTTTATCATACAATAAATGGGGAGTTAATAAAGGGGTTTTTAAAGTAAGGGCGTGCAAAAATATATTTTTAAAATCATTCAAAATTAAGAAAATGCATATTTAATATTTCTATGCAATCGCAGTAGAGCAATGATTCAGTTAAGCTACGAAGACAAGAAGCACAAAGGCACAGAGACACTGATGATAAATGAAGTGCCCTGAGTCCATGCTTATGTCCTGCATTTGTATTCTTTTTAGTTATAGCAAGCAGGGCTCATTTACTCAGCTAAACACACAGACCTGTATTGAATTCCACCAGGCAGCAGTTTCTCTTCTTGGCAGTGCAGATTGGAAAATTGGATTCTCCCCTGCCTTCTAACCCGACTCAAAATTTATTTGTGTTTAGACCCTCTATATATATATAATTATTACTATCATCATTATTTAGCAGTTTTTGCTTAATCTATTAATGAGAAATAGATATTTTCAATGTGGGTGCATTGTGAGGTCTATTAGGGATGACTATTGCTTGGAGCCTGGTGCAGCAGTAAAGAGTAAAGCTGGGAATGCACAAGCTCTCAGCAGTCAGGCCAGGGAGTGGGGCTGGAAAAGAGAAACCGTGGTGGAGGAGGACAACCAGATCAGGCATGGCAGTGTTCAACCCTAGCATTTTATCTAAGTAGGATTTTATAATGGAAGGAAACAATTCTGAAACAAGTTATCACGTTTGCAATACAAACACTTGGAAGAAAAAAAAAAGCCTGTTTCTTGACTGTTTCTTCCAGTCTGGATCCTCATAACCTCAATGGAACAGAAGAGGATTTTGACGATAGTGGAATTTCCCCAGCACACGACTCTCTAACTGTGACTTCTGGAGCTCTCAGGACCCAGCTTGCACTTAAGTACGCCAACCCCTAGCACTTCAGGATCCCTAAATGTGGAGAATCAAGACACCGTAGAAGTCTTTCAGTCCAGTGGTATGAGAACTGTACAGGGAGACCAAATCTCTCTTTATCCTTTCTAGTAATAATGTTTTGTCACATGCTTCTAAATACTTTACAAGTATTAATTCATGTCTCTTAATAAATGCATGTAGTAAATTGAGGGACACTGGAGAACACAGACAAGAATTTGAAAACATTACACACAACACGTAAGAGCGGATGTCTTTTCTTTTGGCTCAGTATAAAAAGGTAATTTAAACAAAGTATTATGTTTTAGAGATATCTTCTGGTTAAAATCAAGGCTCTTTTTTTATCTTAGTTCCTAACTTCTTGGTACATGCGTGTCTTTCAAAGAATTTCTTGTTTAATTTTGTTTTTACTTCTGTATCCTATTATCCTTTTAAATCTAGATTGCACACAACAACAAAATCATAGCACCTCTGAATTAGAAGGTGCCGTAGAGATTAAACGATTTCCCTTCATTTTACTGATGAGGGGATTAATTAAAAATGCCACTAAAGAGAAGTGGGCTGAGTGGTGCAAGGTTACTCTTATTGAGCTTGTGAGAGAAACAGGGAGGGATTTCTCATGAATAAAGAGAGTGAGCACATGAAAATTTGCATAGTTTATTAAGAATAATAAATCCCAGGAGAAATAAGCCTTGCCACCCTCCTTAGTTACTGAGACTTGAACAAGTGTAGAGGAAGTGATGGAAGATACGCTCCCGGGAAAAGTAAATGACTTTCCCGGGTAGACCAGCATTAGAGGCAAAGGAGAAATTGCAGAATGTGAGGGGAAAAGATTTTGAAATTTTGTTTTCTTAATTCTTTTTTTTCTTTTAAGAAGTTACTTAAACAGCATTTGGAAGTTTACTTTATAAACACATTCTTTATTGTTTGTTTATTGAGCACATTTATGATGATGTTAACATTTAATGAAAATGTCACACCTTGTATTCCACAGGAGATGTTCAGCCACTCTTTATTGCGCATTCTATTATTATTACAAAATCTGGAAGTGAAAAACTCTATTTCAACTGCTGTTATAGACTGATATTTAGTCTGTCTCTCTCTCTCTCTCTCTATATATATATATATATTTTTTTTTTTAGTCTGTGTCTATATTGTCTGCCTATCTCAGATGAGCTTTGATGCGGGAGGAAGGAAACTAGGTAAACAGACTTCTCATCATATGCTATTTTAACAAGGCTTATTTCTTCCTGGGATGTATTTTATACATCCAAAACAGAGTGAAGCAGAGATGAAAGTATGGGTGCTTAGTTGAACATGGATTTTCTTCAGAGGCTTCTGTCAGCCATCAGACTATAAAATAATAGCCACTCACTTGCTTTTATACCTTGTCTTAATTCCAAAACAGTGGATCTAACAGAACCCCAAGGCCCCCAACATCCCATGCAGAAATGGTGTTAGTGGTTTCGTTTGGTAACTAAGAATTAGGCTGAAGAAATATGAGGAATGCTGTTTGCTAAATTCCACCAATAAAATCTCAACGGCTTTATTTTCTTCTGTAGAGAACTTGACATTCTATTTGTATTTATAAGGTTCATAGGGAAAAGGGGGAAGCTGAGGACAATCTGATATAAAAATGTTAAAATGATTTCTCCTGGCTCATCTTAGAATTTTTAATGTTTCTTAAATCAGCCAGTCAGGGGAGAGTCAGAACAAATAATTAGAATAATAACAAGCAGCACGTTAGATGTTCAGAAGCTTTTTCCATCACAGGTATGTTAGACAGCTAATGATGTCACCAAACAGCAGGTACACGTGGTGCCACCATTTTCCAAAAGAGAAAACAGACAGAAAGCATAGCCAGTATGGTTTTTTAAACCAGGATTACAAATTTGAATTTAAAAAATACATACTTTTAAAAACAAAAATACATATTTCAGAATGTCCAGGTCTTACACCAGAGATTCTGATTAAATTAGTCTGCTGGTTAGAATTGTGTTCTAACCACAGAAGCTCACAAATAATTCTAATGCATAGTTAAAGGGACAACCATTAGAAAAACATAGATAAAACACAGATAAAAGAAGATATGACTTTATGTCACATTTTAAAGAAAAAAGTAATTAGGAGCTTAAACTAATTGTAAACCCCCAATGCTCTGCCTGATTGATATGGTGGGGAAAATGTTGTGAATTATTTTACATAATTCAAAGTGTCCAAATCGAAAGGTGAAAAATGACAAAGAAGGAAACAAAAAAATGGCAGGTATTTCACATACATTTTTATGATTTACTTAACTCTGGCGTGTTCGATGGACATCTGGAATTCTGTAATCATTTCCTCTTAAGACACTTTAACAGGATAATTGAAGATGGGCTACAGGATCATGATGTCTATGTAATGATTTTACTGACTAGTTACAACTTCAAATGACATGTCAAACCATCTCACACTTAAATGCTTCACATGTTCTAATACGTAATAAAAGTGGCAAAATTTGTGGCTGGGTATACAGAAAGATTCGTAAGGAATCTCTTATGCTGAGGGGAGTGGTTTGGAATTTATCCAGTTGACCTTGGAGAGTGAATGGAAATGTCTGAGCAAAGATGAGGTTGGGTGATACAGGGCACTGTGGGGAAACCACCGGGAGAAGATAGTGTGGGTATAGAAGAAATGTGTGGTGTCTCTTCTCTCTGAGCGAGGGGTGATCAGGGCCTGGACTAGTCAGGTCGGGTAAGAATAAAGAACGAAGACTATGTCTATGATAGATTTTTTAAGTAGAATTGCTAACAAATGGTAGTGTCAGATTTGAAGAACAAAGGAAGAGTTAAGGATCATTCTAAGGTTTTTAGTGTAGGGGCTTGTAGAATGCTGAGGACGTCCTCCAAAATCAAAACTAGAGATTGTGTTATAAGGTTGTCTGAAAAGCAGGGGTACACAGAAGATGGGGAAAAAGGAGTCTTAGCCTGTAAGGATGAGGAAACAGGCAAGTCCATCCCTGGTCAAGTAAGGGTGAGGAAGCCAACCTCACGCGAAGATTTAGAGAGACGCCAGAAGGTCAAAGCATAGACACTATAGTGTCAGAGAACAGAGGTAGCCACTGTGGCCCTAGAGCAGAATAGCTTCACATTTGGAACTGTCATCTAAATTGTTTCTGCTGTTTGGTGATAGCCTGAGATGAGAGAACATGAATCAAAGCCATAAGCAAATAGAGATCTGTGGGTGCAGGTGTTGTGAGCACACGTGCACTTGCAGGGTGAACCATGAGGGATGCACGCGGGAAGGGTCTGGGTGGCTCCATGTAGAGCCAAAGCCAAGCTGGACTAAATGGAGAACGTGTGAAGCCTGTGGAGCCATATGGCAAGAACATATTATGGAACGAAGGATGAAAATGATTAATGGAAAAAGAAAAAAATGAGAAAGTTTTTGATAAAATTTAAATGTGCTCCCTATTAAAGAATCTGTCAGAAATCTGTAGCAAACATCATTATTCATAATGAAAGAATGTAAATATTTATATTAAATTCAGGAACAAACAAGAATGCCCATTACCAATAAAACTATGCAGAGCTGTATCAGAGAAACAGGAAACATGAAAATGATGACTTTCAGTTAACATTATACCTGCTAACATATAAAAATCTTTGAGAATTAATTTAAGGACAATAAAAAAAAAGTGTTCAAAATTTGGATTTTTCCAAAGGAGAACCTATAATAGGGACAAGTGAACAGACAGTTTTATTGGAAGACTTCAAGAAGCAGGAAAGACAGCCCTGGGAGAGCAGCAGGGGGAAGGAAGGAAAATCAGTTTGGGGGTGTTAGGAAGGTTGCCGCCAAGGTGCATGGGGGCTCTTTCCCACAGGGACCTCCTGAGGATTGTACAGCATCTCTCACCCCGAGGACAGGAGTGAGGAGCATTTATCCATCCTCATTGATTTAGGGTTGCTCTGATGATGTTATCTGCCACATATTTCCATGCTAGGCATAGATCCAAGGTTGTCCAAAATCCCATTGCATCCATGGCATCAGAAGATTCTGTGGCAAGGGAAAACGCTTAGGATAAGTGAAGCCTTACTATGGACTGAATGTTTGTGAGCCCCCAGATTTACCTGTTAAATCCTAATGCCCAATGTGATAGTGTTTGGAGGTGAGGTCTTTGGGAAGTGATCAGATCACAGCACAGAGTACCCTTATAAGAGAGACCCCAAAGGGTTCTCTCGACCCTTCTGCCAGGTGAGGACGCAGTGAGAAGACAGCCATCTATGAACTAAAAAGTGGGCCTTTATACCAGATACCTAATCTGCTGGTGCCTTGAACTTGGGCTTCCCAGGCGCCATGACTGTGAGAAATAAAGGTCTGCTGTTTATAAACCACACAGTCTATGCCATTCTGTTATTGCAGTGCCAACAGACTAAGAAGCCCGAAGCAGGTGAGGCCACGCCTACCAGGAACTGTGTCTTTTTAAAGAGAAAAACCGCAGGCCCAAAATGACATCACTTGTGCTAAACTCCATACCATATCTAGATTTAATACCTGACTTACTTACAGTTTTGATCTTCGTCATAAATGCAATCTTAATCAACCAGTTTGGGATTTTCTGGTCAGCATCAAGGAGGTAATCTGTCACAGTGGGCTCTCTCCACGCCCCCAGAGGAAGAAGAGGCAATCAGCATGAAAAAACCCTTGCCCTTCCCTCCCCCACAAAATGATGACCTGGCAGAGAATTACCCCTTCTTTAATTTTGCTAAGAGCTCCTTTGTCCCACCCTTCTTCCTATAAAACCTTCTATTTCGCACAACCCCTCTGAGTGCCCTTCTAGTTGCGAGATGTGATGCTGCCTGAACCATTCATGGATTGTTGAATAAAGCCAAGTAGATCTTCAGATTTACTTGACTGAATTTTTTTTTTTTTAAACAGTCCTCAGCTGCAGCTGGAATCAGAAATAGTGCCAAGGGGACAGGAGGAAGAGCACGAACAGATGCTGATACAATGAACAGCTGAACATCAGGAATCTTCCTTGATAGCAGTACCACCAATTGAAAGGTGTAGAGAAGGAAATAGCACCTTGACTGATGTTAGCAGATGATCTGACCAAGAATAAAGATTATACTTGTTACTATGGTGTCCTATAAATATCTTTTCTTTTCTCCTCATCACTATGTTTTGTTAATGCCTTAGGTTCATTTACACGGGATGTTTTTTCCACGTACCTCTTCCCAACACTACAACTTTTTACCTGGATAAATCCTAAAATTCTATAAATAAGTTAGGACTCAAGACTGAGACCTGGAGCCATCTGTATCAGGAAATCTGCATGATTCCTTAGTTAAAATGTGTGCTCTTGTAGTTTTCTCTGTAAAATTATCACTGAACTCACCGCAGTGTACTAAAATGATCTGTTCACTTAATTATTCTCCATTTGGATTGTTGACAATTTTGGGAAGAATTACTATCTACTTAACTTGTTTAAACAGAGATGACTACATTATTGTGAAATCCAGGAAAAAATGAAACTGCAGGGTCCCTTGTTCAAAAAGCAGGGAAACAATTTTGTTAAAGATACTCAGTTATAAAGTTTTAAAATTTCTTCCATGGTCACTTTCTTGACTTGTCATGGTGATTTTGCACTTGCTAGTCAATGTCACTCTAAGTAAAAAATAAATAAATAAAATTTTAAATGATTAGCATGAATTGTATGTTTACCTTTATATTGTACAATTAGTTTTAAATGCAAATATAAGAGTATTTAACTCATGTGTGGAAGCATTAAATTACAAAACATATTTTATAGCTCATACATGCCCATGTATTTCATTCTCAGCAGGACAAAGTAATCACTGCACAAAATAAACTCAACTGGTTTTACTGGATTTGATATGTACACATTCTACTGAAACTCTGTACCTGTGGTTTACTGATTAGTGAGAAAAAAAATGAAAAGGAAAAGAACTATAGGTTGCCCTTTCCTTCTAAGTCATCATTTCAGCTTAGTGGTTGGCTGACACAGGGAAGTCACATGAAGAAGAAAGAATACAACTGAGTTTCTTAGTCACTCAGTTTTCTTAGAACATCACTGTTTCTTTCTGCAAGTTTGGGTTTGAATGAAAAGTGTGGCTTCTTGGAGCTGTCACCACCCCAATTAATCATAGATATAAAATGCTTACTTTGTACTTGCCGTGAGTCTTGCCTAACTCCACCACACCATGGGACCAGGATCCTGTGCTCGAAGGACGCTGGGAGCACTATCTAGAGAGGGGTAGCAAGAAGTCTGCCCCTTGCCCCTGAAGGAGAGCAGATTTTGCCCCCCCAAATATGGCTCTATGGTGTAAGGATTATCTTGAGCTGATTATTTTTAAGAAAGAGCAAACGCAGGAGAAGCTCTGAAAAACAAGGAGAAGTTACCCTTTTTTAAGGGAAAATTACATTTATAAGGGAAATCTCCATTTGTCAGGGGGTGTCCCTCTCTATAACAGGAAGAGGAGGGTGACTAAATCTCTAGGAATTCTTACAGTGGAGAAGACAACTGACTTAACTCCTCATAACAACCCTACCCTTGTTTACTGTGCTTTGCCTGGTAATCTTCCATAGCAGGCTTCCCTCTCTCAGCATCTTCTTGTCTTTAGCTGGAGATGGTATTTAAGGTGATGGCTTGGGCCATTCTGCACAGTTTCTCAGTTTTGCTAGGTCTCTCCCATGTATACAGGAATTATACATGTGATTAAACTTCTTGGGTTTTTTTGTTTGTTTGTTTTTCTCCTATTAATCTATCTTTCATTAAAAGGGGTTCACAGCCAGGAACTTAGAGGGGAAGACAGAAAATTATCTTTCCCCCCCTACATCCCACTAGACCTCACTAATAAAACACACAAGTTCAGAGATAAAATCTTTAACAATTTCAGTAGAGCCACAGCCAAACATTAAACACCCATCATGGATCCCCCTGAGCACAGGGCCGTACATGTGCCTCACCTCCATGAAACTAGCACTGCTTCTAAATTATGAGAACATAGCAGGATGCATGGTCCTGTATCAGGGGTCCACTTCTCTAAAATGTCTGTCTCCTGTCCTTGAGTACAGGAGGTTGAAGAAATCCACCACATGGCCCCACGTTTTGGAGGGAAGCTTCATCTCTAGGAAGAAGCAAAGAAACAACTGAAGTGGCAGGAGCTGATTTCCTGCCCAGCGTCTCCGCGTTCCCCTGGCTGTGTGCCAATTTGCACTGGAGCCCTGTGTGACCTGGGGCAACTATTGCAGTCTCTGCCTTGAGTAGTGAAGGCTTCTCTGTGTTCTGGTAAGTTAAACAGGGTGTTTGCCTTGTTCCCCTTGTCTGTTTTCCATTTCTAAGTAATTGGTATTTAAGTAGCTACTTAAACTCCTCTCTGTCGAGTATTGATAGGAATTGGCAAAGCCTACTAAGGAAGTCATCGTTTTGCTAGGTTTTCACAAAGGCTTTGCTCAGTTGAACACAGACCTTGCTTAACCTTTTTGTTTGTTTATTTGTTCTAAGATTTTTCAGTGCAAAGTGAGTTTGAGATGTTTTATATAATATACAATTAAATTCACTTCATTTCCATTCAGTTGAAAAATAAAAAAGAGTGAGGACCTACACATACTAAATTATCTTAGATTTCTGAGCCTTGATTTTCTTCTGTGTATAATGAGGATATAATATACATTTCACGGAATTATGATGATGATTACAACTCAAACTATGAAAGCACCCAACAAAATTCTGGACTCAGGGTAACTAGTCACCTCAAAGGTGTGTGCAAGAACCATGGGGGATGCAGAATTGATGTCACCACCTCTTCCCATAAACTGCTCCCAATGTGGCCAGTGAGAGAGGCAGAAGGACAGTGTGGTGGGACTGAGCACCAAGGCTGAGTAAATCTAACTTCAGAGGAAGGCACTGCCACTGAAAGTAGCTAAGGCTCCTGACTTTGTATTTATAAAAAGACCCCTGTAGGGAGCATAATGTGCCACCCCAAAATGTCTCTCTATGGGGCGAAGTATTTCTGGTTAAAAACAAGGCCCAAAAGACTCAGGCAGAAACTCTGACCTTCCCCCTAACTGCCTAAATGAATTTTGATGAAGGGCCTATTTCCAGAATAGATCTATCGCCAGAGATATCTGCAAAGAATATGGAGTAGGTCTGGTGGGGGAAACTCTTAGAGATCAGAGTCCACTTTGTGTCCCATTGTCTCTGCCTGGCCCAGCAAACATTTGTTTACCAGACATTTGTTTGTCCATCTCCACGTGAGCTGCCTTCCTCCCCTCTGAAGTCCCCAAATGACTGCTCCCAACATCCTCGTCTTTAGCTAAAGATGGTGTGTGAGCTGAGCGCGTCAGCCACATTGGCACTTACTCAGTTTTCCTGGGTCTCTCCCATGTACATGTTACTAAACTTTTAATTGATTTTCTCTTGTTGATCTTCCTCTTGTCAATTTAATTCTTAGACCAGTCAGAACCTAGAAGGGTAGAGGAAAATTACTTCCTCCATGACACCCCTGATATGCCAGACACTGTGCCAGGTAATGAGGATGCACTAGGGATCTAGAGAAACAAATAGGCCTCTTATTACAGGCACAGTAGGCCTATTATTATAAGTGTATTTGTCATCTATAAAACTGATAGAATAATATGGACCCCTCCAGTTTTCTGTGCTGTTCAAATGAGTTCTTGTGCAAGAACTCTTTGTAAAGTGGTTTCTCCTCAGATGCTCACTGATAACTTACTAGGTGCCAGTCATTACATTAGAGGCTAAAGATGCAAAGATAAACATGTATCCTTTTAAGAGCTTAACCTCTAGGAAGGGAAGGAGTAGAAATGAAAATAAATAGTTCCTACAGAATGAGATAAAGTCAAAATGCTTTGGGGGATTAGGCAAAAGAAAGTCTAGTGTTATTTAAAGGGGGTTTTGGATCATAAAATACTTGACAGAAGTTCTTTATATTTGAGCGCAACTTGAAGGCAAGTTTGCCTGGGTGATCAAGGCAGGAGAAATAGTATAGATAGAGGAAACTTTGTGTGTGTGTGTGTGTGTGTGTGTGTATAAAAGGTCCTGGATAGAGTGGCTGAGTTAAAGAGAAAGTGTTTCTCTCCTTTATTGACTATTTTTAAATTACATTTATCAGGTGTCTCATCAATTTTAGGAAGAGTGTTTAAAAAATAAATATGTATAACTGAATCACTTTGCTGTAAACCTGAAACTAACACAACATTGTAAATCAACTATACTTCTCATATACTGATAAAATAAAATTTTAATTAAAAAAATCGATCTCTTGTAACATTTAAAACATGTTAGTCATGTGGACTCTTTACGATGGGCACAATGTTGCATTATGCAACTATGTCCTCACAAAATAGTTTTGATCCCTATTCTCTTATTTGACAATTATTTATAGAGTGCCTAAGATGTCAGGTGTCTTGTCAAGTGTTGGGGTACAGAGATAAAGCAAGACATTGTCTTCATTCACTCTACTGTCCAGTGGCAAGAAAAATAAATGATTAATGTGGAGTATTATACTTGTCAATAATTTTTAAATTAGAAGAGACAAAAACTTAACTAAAAAGGAGAGACAGAGAAAGAGAGACAGAGAGAAAGTGAGAGAGAAATAGGAATTCATCGGTTTACATTAAAGGGCAGGGATGAGGATGTCTTCAGAGAAAACTGGATCCAGGGTCTTGGAAAAGAGCAGGAATCTCTTTTACTGACCAGGCTATGCTTCTCTTCAAGGGTTACGTTAATTTTTTCCAGCTGCTTTAGAGAAAGATTATAGGAGGTGAAACTGATACTATTATCAACCTCCAATTTGAGAACCCAAGGGAATATCTCTGATTAGCTGAGTTTGGGTGTGTGCGTGCATCATACATCAACAAGCGTGTCCAAGGGAGGTTTCTCCTGGGTCAAGGGCCTATCCACACAGACGCTGGGGGAGCTAGAGAATCTCTCCATTCCAAGGGCATTCAGGCACAAGTCCTGCAGGTCCACAGTGAGCAAGAGACTGGTTAGGGGTGAGAGGAGGGTCTGAGACGTTGCTTTTGAACTGAGCTTTCAGATGATATAAGTTTAGCAGTTGAAGGGAGGTGGGGCAGGAGGGAGGGGAATTAGGAAGAAGCAGTAGATTGTACAGAAGTACATTAAAGGACACAATCATAGCAAAAGCTCCAACAACTGAACATGGAGCAGAAATAAGAAGATGAAAAAAGTATGGCCCCAGACAAGCTGAGTCACACCATGATAAAGTGCACTGGCACAATACTAATGTGTCTCTCGCAAACAAATGCAAATGTGTCTCCTGCTAACAAACGCAGCATGAAGATAAGACAGTATTATTAATGGTGTTCTTTCTTTTTGAACTTACAGCAATTATGTAAGTTGAACTTACATAATTCAACTTACATTTGAATTATGTCAGTTCAAAGAATATTGTTTAATAAATGTTTCTCAAGCCTTAATTATATTTAATGGCAAAGCTTTGATCTTAAATAGCAAAATTGATAACAAAAGAAAGCTTATTAATATTAATAATGGTTTGTTTTAGGTCTTCTCTGCATAGGACAACAAAATTCCATTAGAAATTTTCATCCAAATTCCCTGACTTCTCTGGTTCCCAGCAGGGTAAGAACATGGTATTGGCAGGAGCTTGTGGAAGTACCTGGAACTACATTGATGCTGGATGACACCCAAACAGCCATTCAGGTTGGGATCCCTTTCTCCTCTTCTGCTCTGGTGACTCTTGCCCATTTTTCAGGTTCAGCTCAAATGTTACCTCCTCTGTGACTTTAAAAAAAATCTTCCCATTATGCCTGTGCAAAAGCAGACCTGTACTGGCCAACAGACCAGGTCTGGCGCTCCACGGAGTTAACCACTGCTTTCCGTGCAGCCGTCGTTCTGGCCAAGCTCTCCATCATCCCCGTGCCCTCCCTTGCAAGGTACTGGCCGCTGTGGCTCTGTGCTGGTGCACCTCATCCTGGCCCCAGGGGCCCTGGCATCGTCTCAGCCCCTGTGCCCAAGAAGCTGCTGCTGACGGCTGGTATTGATATCGGCTGCACCTCTGCCAGGGGCTGCAACGCCATCCTGGGCAACTTCGCCAAGGCCACTTTTGATGCCATTTCCAAGACCTACAGGAATCTCACTGCTGATCTCTGGGAAGACATGGTGTTCACCAGATCCCCTATCAGGAATTTACTGACCATCTAGTAAAGACCTACACCAGAGTTTCTGTGCAGAGGACCCAGGCTCCAGCTGTGGCCACCACATAGTTTTATATGAGAAAAATAAAGTGAATGAAGCTGAAAAAAAATATCTTCTCACCCTTCTTCCAACTCTCAGAACAGATGGGCTTGCTTATCTCATACTTCCAAAGCAGTACTTCATACAGTGGTTTCCAGCTCCTTATTTGATACATTTTATCATTAGATTAGCTCTTTCTGGACACTCAAACTATGCTTATTCATTTAAACGGGACCTGGAATCCATTTACTCATTATATACATTATTGTAATAAACTCATTATATACATTATTGTAATAAACTGATGAATGAATGAACCAACAAATCTTTTGTTCTGACTCAAATGTTTTATAAAATATACATCTATATTCTCAGTCAGACAGGTCCATCTCCCCACCTCCCACTGCTAACACTTCCACCATAGATGGTGTAAAGAAGGGTTTGGGCAGAGGAAAATGAGAAATAATATTGTATTCCTTAATCTGGAACAATTAGTTAAAAATATGTATATTAGAAGGTTGTTTTGGGGATCATATGAGTTAACTTATTTTTAAAGAATGTTTTAGTGATGAATCTTGATATAAATGCAAGGGCTTATTAGTGAAGCTATAGGCCAAAGCTAAAAACAATCGAGGAGGTAGAGCAGAGTTCGGTACTCAAGTTGACGTTCCATTTAGTAATCAAATATGTGAGCCCTGGTAATGTGGAAGGTATACCTTCTTTTCCCCGACACCAGCTGCTAACCCCAAATGGTCCACTGTTCCCTCCCTGGATGCTCCTTTTCTATCACTTTGACTAGAGGGTATAGGTAGTGTGGGAGGCCGTCTTGAAAAGGAAAAGCCTGGGATTCTGGAAAATCAGGTTCAAACCTGTATCACAGATGGTCAGTGACCCTAATGGCATCAATGCTATTGCCCCTCTTGATAAGGTCACTTAACATCTGTGGCTCTCAGATTCTTCATGTGTTAAACAGAATCCACCAAATCAAACTAACACCCACAGAAGGCTTTGTAGTTCAAATCCAATACTGTATTTAATTTTTTAAAGTGAACTTTTTTTTTTTTTTTGCGGTACGCGGGCCTCTCACTGTTGTGGCCTCTCCCGTTGCGGAGCACAGGCTCCGGACGCGCAGGCTCAGCGGCCATGGCTCACGGGCCCAGCTGCTCCGCGGCATGTGGGATCCTCCCGGACCGGGGCACGAACCCATGTCCCCTGCATCGGCAGGCGGACTCCCAACCACTGCGCCACCAGGGAAGCCCTGTAGTGTGCACCAATAGATAACTAATGCATACACTTTGTTTCCTCATGCTAATTTCTTAAGTTGCAACATTTAAGAAAATTATCTGTTTATTATTTTAAGGGTGTATTTTATCACTAAATGTTAAAGCAAAAACTACTGAAAATGCCTGACATATCCAAGGTTACTTTTTTAAAAAATGTAATTATCATTATTAAGAATGAGATTGGGAGTCAAGATGGCATACTAGGAGGATGTGGAATTCACATCTACTCACAACTAGGGCACCTACTAGGCACCAGAGGGGGACCACGGACACCTAAGGGGATGGGAGCAACCCCCAGCGACCCATTGTTTCAATTATACTTTTAGTTTTCCTAGTATAATTTTTATTTTTCTAATTCTATTTTGTTTTTTTATTCTTTGATATTATACTGCTCCTTTTTTTCTTTCTCTCTTCCTTTTTTTTTTTCTTTTTAAACATGCCATGAAGCTTTGGGAGCTTGGTTCCCTGGCCAGAGATAGGGCCTGAGCTCCTGTGGTGGGAACTCTGAGCCCAAAGAGCTGAACTAACAGAGAACCTCAGACCCCAGGGAATATCAATCAGAGGGAGGCCTTCTGGAGGTCCTCATCTCAGCACAAAGGCCCAGCTCGATCCAACTGCCTCCAAACTCCAGCACTGGAGGTCTCAGGCCAAACACTCAGTAAGACAGGAATACAACATCACCCATTAAAAAAAAAAAAAATGAAACAATGAAAAGATATGTTACAGACAAAGGAGCAAGGTAAAAATCTACAAGACCAAATAAATGAAGTTGAAATAGGCAACTTACCTGAAAAAGAATTCAGAGTAATGATAGTAGAGTAGAGTAGATTTCCAAAATCTTGGAAAGGGAACGGAGAAAATACAAGAAACATTTAACGAGAATCTAGAAGAACTAAAGAGCAAACAAACAATGATGAACAGCACAATAACTGAAATTAAAAATACTCTAGAAGGAATCAATAGCAGAATAACTGAGGCAGAAGAACGGATAAGTGAGCTGGAAGATAAAATGGTGGAAATAACTTCCAGAGAGCAGAATAAAGAAAAAAGAATGAAAAGAATTGAGGACAGCCTCAGAGACATCGGGGACATTAAACGCACTGACATTCGAATTACAGGGGTCCCAGAAGAAGAAGAGAAAAAGAAAGGGACTGAGAAAATATTTGAAGAGATTACAGTCGAAAACTTCCTTAACATTGGAAAGGAAATAGTCAATCAAGTCGGGGAAGCACAAAGAGCACCATACAGGATAAAGTCAAAGAGAAACACGCCGAGACACATATTAATCAAAATATCAAAAATTAAATACAAAGAAAAAAGCAGCAAAGGAAGAGCAACAAATAATGTACAAGGGAATCCCCATAAGGTTAACAGCTGATTTTTCAGCAGAAACTCTGCAAGCCAGAAGGGAGTGGCAGGACATATTTAAAGTGATGAAAGGGAAAAACCTACAACCAAGATTACTCTAGCCAGTGAGGATCTCATTCAGATTCGACAGAGAAATTAAAACCTTTACAGACAAGCAACAGTTAAGAGAGTTCAGCACCACCAAAACAGCTTTACAACAAAAGCAGTAAACACAAGAGAAAGAAAAGACCTATAGAAACAAACCCAAAACAATTAAGGAAATTGTAATAGAAACATACATATTGATAATTACCTTAAATGTAAATGGATTAAATGCTCCACCAAAAGACATAGACTGGCTGAATGGATACAAAAACAAGACCCATATATATGCTGTCTACAAGAGACCCACTTCAGACCTATGGACACATACAGACTGAAAGTGAGGGGATGGAAAAAGACATTCCATGCAAATGGAAATCAAAAGAAAGCTGGGGTACCCATTCGCATATCAGACAACATAGACTTTAAAATAAAGACTATTACAAGAGACAAAGAAGGACACTACATAATGATCAAGGGATCAATCCAAGAAGAAGATATAACAATTGTAAATATTTATGCACCCAACACAGGAGCACCTAAATACATAAAGCAAATGCTAACAGCCATAAAAGGGGAAATCAATAGTAACACGATAATAGTAGGACACTTTAACACCCCATTTTCAGCAATGGACAGAGCAACCAAAATGAAAATTAATAAGGAAACACAAGCTTTAAATGACACATTAAACAAGATGGACTTGATTGATATTTATAGGGCATTCCATCCAAAAACAACAGAATACACTTTCTTCTCAAGTGCTCATGGAACATTCTCCAGCATAGACCATACCTTGGGTCACAAATCAAGCCTCAGTAAATCTAAGAAAATTGAAATCATATCAAGTATCTTTTCTGACCACAACGCTATGAGACTAGCTATCAATTATAGGAAAAAAACTGTAAAAAATACAAACACATGGAGGCTAAACAATACGTTATTAAACAACCAAGAGATCACTGAAGGAATCGAAGAGGAAATCAAAAAATACCTAGAAATAAATGACTATGAAAACACGATGACACAAAACCTATGGGATACAGCAAAAGCATTTCTAAGAGGGAAGTTTTTAGCAACACAATCCTACCTCAAGAAACAAGAAACATCTCAAATAAACAACCTAACCTTACACCCAAAGCAATTATAGAAAGAAGAACAAAAAAACCCCCAAAATTAGCAGAAGGAAAGAAATCATAAAGATCAGATCAGAAATAAATGAAAAAGAAATGAAGGAAACGATAGCAAAGATCAATAAAACTAAAAGCTGGTTCTTTGAGAAAATAAACAAAATTGATAAACCATTAGCCAGACTCATCAAGAAAAAAAGGGCGAAGACTCAAATCAACAGAACTAGAAATGAAAAGGATAAGTAACAGCTGACACTGCAGAAATACAAAGGATCATGAGAGATTATTACATGCAACTATATGCCAATAAAATGGACAACCTGAAAGAAAAGGACAAATTCTTAGAAAAGCACAACCTTCCGAGACTGAACTGGGAAGAGACAGAAAATATAAACAGACCAATCACAAGCACTGAAATTGAGACTGTGATTAAAAATTTCCCAACAAACAAAAGCCCAGGACCAGATGGCTTCACAGGAGAATTTTATCAAACATTTAGAGAAGAGCTAACACCTATCCTTCTCAAACTCTTCCAAAAGATAGGACAGGAAGAACATTCCCAAACTCATTCTACAAGGCCATCATCACCCTGATACCAAAACCAGACAAAGATGTCACACAGAAAGAAAACTACAGGCCAATATCACTGATGAGCATAGATGCAAAAATTCTCAACAAAATACCAGCAAACAGAATCCAACAGCACATTAAAAGGATCATACACCATGATCAAGTGGGGTTTATCCCAGGAACGCAAGGATTCTTCAATATACTCAAATAAATCAATGTGATACACCATATTAACACACTGAAGGATAAAAACCATATGATCATCTCAGTAGATGCAGAAAAATCTTTTGACAAAATTCAATATCCATTTATAATAAAAACCCTCCAGGAAGTAGGCATAAAGGGAACCTACCTCAACATAATAAAGGTCATGTATGACAAACCCACAGCCATCATCGTTCTCAATGGTGAAAAACTGAAACCATTTCCTCCAAGATCAGGAACAAGACAAGGCTGCCCACTCTCACCACTATTATTCAACAAAGTTTTGGAAGTTTTAGCCACAGCAATAAGAGACGAAAAAGAAATAAAAGGAATCCAAACTGGAAAAGAAGAAGTAAAACTGTCACTGTTTGCAGATGACATGATAGTATACACAGAGAAACCTAAAGATGTTATCAGTAAACTACTCAAACTAATCAATGAATTTGGTAGAGTAGCAGGATACGCAATTAATGCACAGAAATCTCTTGCATTCCTATACACTAAAGATGAAAAATCTGAGAGAGAAATTAAGGAAATACTCCCATTTACCATTGCAACAAAAAGAATAAAATACTTAGGAATAAACCTGCCTAAGGAGACAAAATACCTATATGCAGAAAACTATAAGACATTGATGAAAGAAATTAAAGACAATACAAACAGATGGAGAGATACACTATGTTCTTGGATTGGAAGAATCAACATTGTGAAAATAACTATACTACTCAAAGCAATCTACAGATTCAATGCAGTCCCTATCAAACTACCAATGACATTTTTCACAGAACTAGAACAAAAAATTTCACAATATGTATGGAAATACAAAAGACCCCGAATTGCCAAAGCAATCTTGAAAAAGAAAAACAGAGCGAGAGGAATCAGGCTATAGTACAAATCTAGAGTATGGTAATGGCACAAAAACAGAAATATAGATCAATGGAACAGGATAGAAATCCCAGAGATATACCCATGCACATATGGTCACCTTATCTTTCATAAAGGAGGCAAGAGTATACAATGCAGAAAAGATAGCCTCTTCAATAAGTGGTGCTGGGAAAACTGGACAGCTACATGTAAAAGAATGAAATTAGAAAACTCCCTAACACCATACACAAAAATAAACTCAAAATGGATTAAAGACGTAAATGTAAGGCCAGACACTATAAAACTCTTAGAGGAAAACATAGGCAGAACACTCTATGACATAAATCACAGTAAGATCCTTTTTGACCCACCTCCTAGAGAAATGGAAATATAAACAAAAATAAATAAAAGGGACCTAATGAAACTTAAAAGCTTTTGCACAGGGCTTCCCTGGTGGTGCAGTGGTTGAGAGTCCGCCTGCCGATGCAGGGGACACGGGTTTGTGCCCCGGTCCGGGAAGATCCCACATGCCGCGGAGTGGCTGAGCCCGTGGGCCATGGCCGCTGAGTCTGCGCGTCTGGAGCCTGTGCTCCGCAACGGGAGAGGCCACAACAGTGAGAGGCCCGCGTACCACACACACAAAATAAGCTTTTGCACAGCAAGGGAAACCATAAACAAGACAAAAAGACAAGCCTCAGAGTGGGAGAAAATATTTGCAAATGAAGTAACTGACAAAGGATTAATCTCCAAAATATACAAGCAGCTCATGCAGCTCAGTATCAAAAAAACAAACAACCCAACCCAAAAATGGGCAGAAGACCTAAATAGACATTTCTCCAAAGAAGATATACAGATTGTCAACAAACACATGAAAGGATGCTCACATCAGTAATCATTAGAGAAACAAAAATCAGAACTACAATGAGGTATCACCTCACACCAGTCAGAATGGCCATCATCAAAGAATCTACAAACAATAAATGTTGGAGAGGGTGTGGAGAAAAGGGAACCCTCTTGCACTGTTGGTAGGAATGTAAATAGATACAGCCACTATGGAGAACAGTATGGAGGTTCCTTAAAAAAATAAAAATAGAACTACCATAGGACCCAGCAATCCCACTACTGGGCATATACCCTGAGAAAACCATAATTCAAAAAATCATGTACCCCAGTGTTCATCGCAGCACTATTTACAATAGCCAGGACATGGAAACAACCTAAGTGTCCATCCACAGATGAATGGATAAAGAAGATGTGGCACATGTATACAATGGAATAATACTCAGCCATAAACGAAACAAAATTGAGTTATTTTTAGTGAGGTAGATGGACCTAGAGTCTGTCATACAGAGTGAAGTTAAGTCAGAAAGAGTAAAACAAATACCATATGCTAACACATATATATGGAATCTAAAAAAAAATCGTTCTGAAGAATCTAAGGGCAGGACAGGAATAAAGACACAGACATAGAAAATGGACTTGAGGACACGGGGAGGGGGAAGGGTAAGCTGGGACAAAGTAAGAGAGTGGCATGGACTTATATATATTACCAAATGTAAAATAGCTAGTGGGAAGCAGCTGCATAGTACAGGGAGATCAGCTCGGTGCTGTGCAACCACCTAGAGGGGTGGAATAAGGAGAGTGGGAGGGAGATGCTAGAAGGAGGGTATATGGGGTATATGTATGCATATAGCTAATTCACTTTGTTATACAGCAGAAACTAACAGAACACTGTAAAGCAATTATACTCCAATGAAGATGTTAAAAAATGAGATTATGTTAGTTTACTTGTATATTTTACATTAAAATGCCACATGCTATTTATGCATTTTAAGTGAATGAAAAAGATTAAAAGTGTTGTATATGATGTTGAAATCTGAGATAACTCTTCATAAAAATATATATACATATCAGGCTTTTGCAATTGATAAACTGGTTAGAATCTGAGGATATGGTATGCTCTTTTGGGCAACAGTGATGGAGACTGACTCTAGCTAAGTGAAAAAAAAAAAAAAGAAAAAAACCCTTTTGCTAGGGAGGAAATTACATAACTCCTCCAGCAAAAAATAGTGCTGAGTTACCCTCTGGAGGGCAGAAATAAAAAAAGAACAGGACTTTACGGATCTTCTCTCTTGGAGTTACCATCAAGATGTCAGCTCTATAAACTCGTAAATGTCTGTCTTCAAATCACTAGTCAAGATCTCTAGGGAGAAAATCTAATTGGAGGGAAGGAAGAGGAGGATATTTATTAACATAGGCAGAACTTCTACTGGCCGTTCCTTCAGGAGGACCCAAACACCAAGAACGCCTGACATACAACAGTTACCAAGTCACTAAATTCATAGTTGCTGCATGAATGAGTGAATCACAGTGATCTGGCTAGCCAAAAAAAAAAAAAAATTATCTAGTTCCATTTACAAGTTTTGACACTGTAATAGGCAGAATGATGGTCCCCTAAAAATGCCCATTTCCTAATCCCTGGAACCTGTGTGTATGTTCCCTTACCTGGCAAATGGACTCTGCCTATGCGATTAAGTTAAGGATTTTAAGAAACGGAGCTTATCCTGGATTACCAGGTTGGCACACTGTAATTACAAAGGTTGTTATAAGAGGGAGGCAGGGATGTCAGATTCAGAGAAGGAGATGTAAGGATGGAAGCAGAGGGTCAGAGTGATGCAGGGCCATGGTGATACCCTTCATAAGGGTCCTTCCAATTCAGGGTGGAAGAAAGAGGGACTTTAAGAAAACTATCAAACCTCTTTCTCCCAGCTTCTGTTCCTTCAACTTTTAAAAAATATACATAATAGTATATATTATACTATTATATACTGCAGAGGTAACTGTAAGAATTAAATGAGGCTTTGTAAGGACATGCTTCCAAAAGTACCTCACAAATGGTAAACGCTTAACATATACTAGTTATTTTTAACATGACCATCAGAGGATACAAACCAATTTAATAAACTTAAAAGGATATCCATGATAATCTGCATATCCTTAAAGACATTTTAGAGCAGTGCTAACATCCCAGCCTATGAAGAAAGAAGTAAAGCTGTTTCCCTACAAGGTACAAATTCAAAAATTAATTTCTGTAAGCAGGTCGCCCTCTTTTAAACCACTCTCAGCTGCTGCTGCTTCTAGCACATTCCCTCTAGTATGAAGCTCTGAGAATCCTTGTAGTCCCTCAAGTGGGCTCCATAAATTCACAGGTGATTTATTTTCACTTTTCTGCAATGTTACATATTTTTCCTGTGGATGCAAGTCTTCCTTTATCTGTACTTACCCTCTCCAGAGTCCTCAAATCCTTCCTTCTACCTCTTCTACCAGTCACACGGTTTTTTCTCCAAACATTCTCTCCCATAACTAGACTAACTGCCACCTTAAGTAAAGAGATGTAAGGGATCTTTTGCATCCCCTTCCAAAAGTAAGTGTCTGGGTTCCTGGAGGGCCATGGAATCTATTACAAGCTAATCTTGCAAAGCTAGGATTATATGTTGACATATGGTATGTGAAACTCATAGCTCATCGACTAGCACCTAGCAAGCGCTCAATGAATAATAGATATTGCTATTTACTTTTATTATTATTACTGCTGCCACCATTACAACCCTTAGAGCAGTCTGGCTGCACAGCTAGACTGTGAGAGAAGGAATTGCATCTCATTTATCTTTGGATCTGCCCCAGTGCTCAGTGCAGAGCCTGATACCTGCTCAATAGATGTTTGCAAAATGTGTAGCCTCGAGGCAACTCCCCCTGGGCACGTCTCAAAGTTCAACTTTGCACAACTTGCCCACATCCACCTACAGGCCAGCAATCAGCAGAAGAACAGCCCAGGTGCAGCAGGCTGTTAATAACCTGTCTCCAAGGAAATACTGCCCAGTACTACAATAATTCACCACCAAAAGGTGCATTTTATGGTCTCATTTCTCTTCTGTGATATTTTGTGCCATGTTAAATTTTATCCATAGCAATTGAGATTCTAACTCCAAGCTTAAAGGCAGAAGGCCAGGGAGGGGGCTATCATTACAGTGATACTGGGAGCAATGATTGCATTCAGCAGTGAAATGGGGGTTCTGCTTCAGTGTTAACACGTGGTAATTATCTGGGAGACAGCTTCTTCCTTGCCGCAGGGGAAACAGTTAAATTCTGAGTGGAGATGCTGGTCTGGAGAGAGGATAGAATAAATGTGCTTCCAGCTCCCTTACCTGTCACACTAGCAAGTCACATCTGTGGAAAAGCCAGAGCTCATTCTTAGAGGAGGTGGAAGAGGGAGGTACTTCCTTGTTGATTCATTCATTCAGTCATTTAATCTACATATAGGTGTGCACCCACAAATTAAATCCATCTCCTACCACTGCCCAATTCCCCACAACTTTCTCATGAGTCCTCTGGAATGCACCAGTCATAACCAGCAAATGCCATGCCCTTTTCCTTTCTACTTTTACCGAAGACTTGGATTACCCCTCAGGACTTCACTTCTCCTGTAGCTTTGATCTTGCAAGAGGGCCAGGTGATTTATTCCCTTCTACTGCCAATTTCAGAACATTCTCTCTCCCCTGAAAAAGACTCTGAAGTTACAAATCATTTCACTCACTACCGTCTTTGTCCAAGCCATTTACGCGTGTGTTGCAAATATTACAGCCGTGTCCGCATCTGAGGTACATTTTCAATTCCCTGGGCATTTAGCACCTGCCAATGTCCCTTCTCCAAGTCTGCTCTTGTTAATAATTCACAGTGATTTTAGTATCCCCACTGCAACTATTTTAATACCTTGGCTTCCAAGTTCATGATCTTGTTCTGCACCTAACTCAAGCTACCCATGCCCGTGGTCACTCCAGACCTTTTTAGTAAAACTGCCTCACTTCTGTTATTCCGTTAAGGCTCCCACTCTCCTTGCTCTCTCACTCTTCTAGTTTGACTGAAACAATACTTTGACCTTGAAGAAACCTTTATTCCAGTGATCCCACTGCATTTCCACTGTCCTTTATTTACTGGGTCCTTAGTTTACTCTGTATTCAGAACTTGAATTTGATGGTCCTTCATTACAATCACACTTTTTTTTTTTTTTTGCAGTACGCGGGCCTCTCACCGCTGTGGCCTCTCCCGTTGCGGAGCACAGGCTCCGGACGCGCAGGCTCAGCGGCCATGGCTCACGGGCCCAGCCGCTCCGCGGCATGTGGGATCTTCCCGGACCGGGGCACGAACCCACGTCCCCTGCATGGCAGGCGGACTCTCAACCACTGCGCCATCAGGGAAGCCCCAATCACACTTTTTAATACACTTTCAACTCCCTGCCCCTTTCCCTTTTTCAGACTCATGTAGGTTAATTTTTGACCCGGGTCAAGTCCAACTTTGCCTCTTCTTGACCTTCACATGTACAGCTGAGTGTAGCTAATATCAAAGTAAACCAGGTCTGGAGAGTAGTTAAAGGGATAAAAACAGTAGTTGAGTAACTATTGCAAGAGGAAAAGAGACCTCAGTATAAAACTGGGCTCAACTGCAAATACAAGAACAAGTGAGGATTAATAGCCAAGGATCAGGCTTAGGAGGTCAGTGGATGGAAAATTTCAAGAGGAGACATCAAGGGTAGGGGGATTCTTGCTAAAGCAACCTAACAGGCTTCTTTCTGAAGGCAGACCAGGTGATAAGAGGGATGGTGGGATGAAGAATTTGATCAGTTATTGATCAGCTATTGAGGGTAACAATTCTTGCTGATGACTTACTAGGATTCTTGCTAAAACTGGCCTATGCCGGTCAACGACAAGGCCCAAGGTTGAGGCCTAGTAAGAAGAAGGCTTAGAGAAACCTGACTAAAGTTTGGTCAAGGAGACAATCTTTGTCACCAGGGAAATTCAAAATCATGCTAAGTGGACTAAAATTTTTTAAATGACACTAATTCAATTAATAAAGATGGACGATAAAGATAATGGAGAGGTAAAGCCAATGCAGTATGGAAAGGAATTGTTAGCAATCACTTACATTGTCATATTATGTGTCAGGCACTTATTCTGAGTTTTATACATATTTGTTTTTATTAAATTAATGTATTTGCTTTGTAAATGAGGAAACTGAAGCAAAGACCTACCCTCCGACAACTGAGGAATGAATCAAGATAAGAGTGGACGAGGGCAGATACAATTTAAAAAGTCTTAGTTCTCCCTTTTGAAAATATAGGAAGAAATATCCCTCCCCCCACCCCTTTTCGTAGAGTATTTATTTTAGAAAACATAATTGCAGGTTCCTTCTCTGGCTCTTTGAAATGTATGTAAACCTTTGCAAAAGCTAAATGAAACTCTAGTCTGAGTTACAACCCAAGAATGTCCTTCTCAAGGACCTGGGGACTATTTCTTTGAAATGCAATCATCAGGGAAGATTATAAGTTTCCCAGTTCCTGGGAGAGAGTAGAGGCCTAACTTCTAATTTCCTGGAGCCTAGCTCCAAGCTGCAAAATCCTCTCTCATAGAGGTATGAGAGGTGCACTTTTCTTTAGATAAAGCCGATTAGCTGACACACATAGTTACTCCACTGCCAAGTGAAGTTAGAATGAACTACGTGTGACCAATGGTGCTATCACGTCTTCTTACTTGAGGACTATTTATTATTGTTCTTGAGAACACGTATGGGTCCTCCTAATGGATGTACCTGGCTGGCTATACAAAAGGATGAAATTTCTTTCTATCTTTACAATCTCTTAGTGGATTACATTCTAGTTTAATGCTTTTTTAATATTAAAATTATTTTCTTTCTCTTCTACTTTTGTGGAGAGGTTTTGGGGTTGGGAATTTTTAAAATTATATTTCCCCAGCAAGTGCAAGAATGGGACATTAAGATAAATGAGATTAATGGTGAACACTGGAATCTAATTCTCTATTTATAACCATGGGTATCCCTGAGAAATATAAGAAACTGGGGCAATGTAACTTTGACTTCTGCTTTTATAGATTTGCCAAATTGACTGACTCTTGGCAGTGAGGATACGTATTGCACGTTTCAGAACGCAGCACGAGAAGTCAGAGGCTGGTGCTGCCAAAGGAGCCTATGCAGAGCCCTCATAAAGGCCCCCATACGCTGCGGACTGCGTTTCCCTTTTCTTTTTCATATTTGAAAATATGCACATCCTTTACTGACATATGTAAGAACTCTGCTGTTATAACAAATAACCGCAAATTTGGCGACTTAAAATAACAGAAATTCATTATTTACAGTTCTGGAGGACAGAAGTATAAAGTGGGTTGGCAGGGCTGTGCCCCTGGAAGCCCCAGGGGAGAATCCATTCCCTTGCTTTTCCTGTAGCTTTCAGATGTGGCTCCCATTCCTTGGTTCATGGTCCCTTTCTCCACCTTCAAAGTCAACAGAGTAGAATCTTCAAATATCTCTGCCTCCCTCTCTCTCTCTCTCTCATCATTTGCAGGAAGTATGGAAGAAAGATAGTGTATTAATCTGTTTGAGCTGCTATAACAAAAATACCATAAACTGAGTGGCTTAAACAACAAATGTTTATTTCTCACACTTCTGAAGGCTGGCCAGTCTTCTCCCTGTAACCTCACTTGGCAGAAGGGATAATAGGGCTCTCTGAGGTCTCCTTTATAAAGACATCAATCCCATTGTGATCTTACCACTTCCCAAAGGAAGGATGATCTTATCACTTCCCAAAGGAAGGCCTTGCCTCCAGATGCTATCACATAGGGATTAGAGTTCATATGAATTTTGGTGAACACAAACATTCAGTCTATAGAAGATGGTCTACGTGGAGGAGGTTGTTGAGAATGAAGTCATTCTATTTAGCTCATAATTTTATCTTCAAAAATGTATCCCATTCAGCATCTGTTGGTTTTTTTCAGCCCAAAGATGATAGGGACAGCCTTTAACTGGGCCTTGGTCTCATCCTGGTCACATCCGAGGGGAGTAACTAAAGTTCCAAGCCCTATGTGTATGGGTGTCTAGAGAAGATTGGAATACAGCACTCAGACATGAACATGTTAAACTCCTCTCCTGCTGAGTCAACCAGGAGCCGCACTTGCTCTGCAGCTGACACTTCATAATAGTTATGTGCTCAATAAATGTCCACCCGGATATGGATTTCATGAAAATGCAACACTATAGCCACCCCCAGGGTTTATGATCCATAATTCATTTTGGAAAATGGCTTGATTCATTTGGAGTAGTAAAATCTGAGAACTTCATGGCTCATAATAATGTCAGAGGGAGCAATCTCCTATGCTAATGGTGCACAGAGAATGAAAGCTGTACCGTCTCACCACTGAGCCTACCTCATCCCCACACAAATCAGGTGGGGCCCACCCGTGAACATTCTGATGAGTGGTGATCCAGACCAATTCATATTTTATCTTCTGCAAACCAAGCAAGGTGTTGATATAGGTATTTCATAGGAAATAAGCTTACCAAGAGAGGATTCTAGTCTTAATACTTCAACTTTTTAAAATTTGTGACCCTATTTGACCTCAACCTATTTTCAGGCCTTAATTTTTGATACTTCTATCCTACTCCCTACATCCTGTGCTTCCTTAACAAAAGAATTTCTCATATTTCTCAGAATAAGTGTTTTTCCTACCTCCAAAAATCATTTACACAAAGGTTATCCTTGCCTGAAATGTGCCTATTTATTCTTCAAAGCCTAATTTAATGTAACTTCCTCCAGGAACTCTTATGCTGTTATAATTATTTGTCCCTTGAAAGCAAGGCCTGTTTATTAAGTTAGTTGGCACTTAGTAGTTGCTCATTTATGTGTCTATGTTGAGTTTACTTAACATGCTCTAAACGTTAAACATATAGGTAATATAATTTCACAGCAGTTAGAATTTTAGTCCAACTATGCCATCTGATAGATTCAAAAGAGACAAGAACAATTAAGAAATGTGTGGGAAGGGCGTAACCAGACTATCTCCCTCTTTTTGGTGGAATACAGGTTTCCCCCTCTATCCAAAAGTAGAGCTTTCCTAGGGGCTCTTTCCTGAGCCAAAATGGCATAAAGTGAAGAAGCAATTACCTTAGGACATATTTTGCTAACGGATTCCAAAATAAAAGGAGATAAAGAACAGATGTTCAGACACAGTTCAAAGCTATGGTGGCTTGATGCTGAGATGCTGAGTGGTGTTCCCTGGGAAGGAGCTTGGTGGGGCCATTCCCGCTGCTGGGGGTTTAGCTGCCTCTACAAGGGATTGCTACAAAACAAACACTGAATGAAATTTTTGCTTTTTGCCTTTTTTCGTAAAAGCAAAAATCCTCTTCAGATTTCTTTTGGTTAGCAAAAACAGGTACCAATGTAGGTGTTTCATAAAAGCAACACGGTGTAAGCAAACTTTCAAAAAGTGGGGGATGCCTGCACCTGACTACCAGTCAAGTACGTTTCCGAATCATGTTATGCTGCATTGCATCTTTTCAAAAAGATACAGTGTGATAATATTGCTAAGAGCTTGGCGTTGTGCTTGGCACATTTTTAAGGCATCCAATAGATGACTTTTATTGTTTGCATGTTGTATTGCTGTTATCACTACCACTTACATCTGCTTTTCACTACAACTTAACCATTATTATCCTTAAATTATATATGAGGCAAGTGAGGCTTATAGATTTTAAAATCCTCACAAAGATCCTGTTACTTAGGCAGTGTTCAAACCTCATTAACTTTTATTATGTTTAACTCGAATGCCTTTCTTCATCCATCCTAGCTCACGCACTGCCTTGTGGGTCAGAGGAGGGTTCAGGCTGCGTGTTTGACCTGTGAGGAGACCTAAGGTCCTGCGTTCTAAGATGCTTATGTCTTCCCAGTGAAAGGAATAGGGCCCATGAATGAGGGAACACTGTCTGGTCTTCAGGCAGCGGCCGTCTCCAGGACGTCGCACATTTCTTAAGAAGTCCTGTGGCAGAGTCTGTTGTTTATCTGGCTCTGGTTTTGATCAGTCTAATTATTAGTGAAATGATTCATCATGGAAATAATGACAATTTATTAGGATGGGAACAGTCTTAAAGCGAAACAAAGCGTCAGGCTTCAGCAAGTGCAGTTCCTGAGGCTGCATCTTTGGGGCTCCTGCCGAGCCTTCAGATGGGATAAAAGCTTAGGCTCACCATTTGGTCAGATATTTTCCTCCCAATGGGAGGGGAATCAGATGAGCTCTTCAACAAATATTTAGTGAGCACCTGCTAAGTAGAGCATATGGAACACATGATGGACGATACAAAGGAATATAATACAAATCCCCTTGCTCTCCAAGACTTGGAACCACTGGAACTCTCAAACATTGCTGGAGGGAGTGAAGTCTGTTACACTCACTTTGGTAAATTGGTAGTAACTCTAAATCTAAGCGCCAGCTACCCTCTGGCTGAGCAATTACACTCTTCTTCATATACCACTTGCTGCCCCCAAGCCCGGCCCTCCTTCCTCCCTGCATTTTTCCCAAATCAGCGTCCGATGTGCCCTGATGTTTCATGCCTGGGAAAGATCCCCCTTAGGTCCCACCTGACCAGAAGGTGGTGACTTTTGTTGTCACGGGATGTTTTCCGCGTGTTTGTTTTTTCTCACCAATTTCAAAGGTGGGCCTACTTCCTGGGACAGCTTGGCCTACAATGGTGGAGCTTGAGGGAGATTTTGGGCTTGTAGGCATGGTGTCTGCATTTTAGACATGGAATAAACACTTAGTGCACGGCTGTGGGCTATAACCAAAAACTCTGAGCTCCACTTTCTACAGCTGTAGAATGAGAACAACGTTTACAAAATATTTTCCAAGACATAAAGATAATATCTCAAACAGCATAGCGTGATTTACATGACTTTTACAAGGTGCTCCCAACTACTTTCCAGCTTCATTTTCTGTATATGCTCATGAATTATTTGTTGAGGGCCCAGTGGACAGCAGATGCTTTTCCAGATGCTAGAGATTGTGAAGAGGGCAAGATGGAGCTATGTTCTGGAGGAAGATAAACAATAAATAAGTAAGCACCCAACAAAGCAATATAATTCCAGAGAGGATCAAGTGATACGAAAAAATACAGGAGGTGTGATAGAGGGAGTGTAGGGGTGCCTGACTCTAGGTTGGACAAATGAGGAAGGTGTGTCAAAGAAAGTGACATTTGAACTGAGTCTTGCGTGGGCATCTCCCGTTCTCTCAGTCTACTCCCTAACGCCAGCTTTAGCTTTAGCCATCAGCTCCAAAAGCTGATGGAGCTGCTGGTTCCTTGCCTCAGCTACACCTTGGATCTCTTGCACTCTACTCAGGGCCTCTCTGATGTTGTACTGTAGAATGCCTGTAGGAAACCATTAGGCCTTACAGATATATGAGCCTGGAAGGACAAGAGAAAATACATACATCATGGGTAATCCTTGACCAATGACGGATGGTATTCAGAAGACAAATTCTCCTTCCTTCCACCTTTTGCATGGGAAATTGTAAAGATTCATTCTACATGGCTTTTCAAAATTACTGAGCCCAAACTGTCCGTAGCAGAAATTAGCTTAATAATGTTCTTCCTTCTTCTCTGTTTCACACCATCTGCTAACCCTATTCCCTGATAATATATCCCAGGCTAAACTACCTGCAATGTAAGCCAGTGTCTCTTGTAAAAAGCCAAGGATAAGACAGATTCAAGTGTTAAGAAAGAGCCAGCCATGTGATGATGAGGACAAGAGTATTCTAGGCAGAAGAAACAGCAAGTAAAAACTCCTTGAATGTTACATTTACCATTACGACCCCAAACTTCCTCAAAATTCAAGAGATTCTACAACCATGACTAGAAAAGAAAAATACATTTTATGTCATGAAGAAACTATAGGAACCATTTAGTCCTACAAGGTTCTGATTGCCACATTAGGGGGGCTGGACATTATTCTAGGTGTAATGGAAAGTTTTGTGAAGTCTAGGAGAGGGGTAATGAGATTTAACCTGAAATGCAGGTTTCTGGTTGGAGAATAGGGTGTAGTGGGAAGGACATGGAAGCAGGAAGTTTGGTTTGCAGGTTTTGACAGAGGACAATTCGCCAGGTCAAGATGTGATTATGACACCATCTCTGGAACAGGGAGAGAGGGAGATAAAGGGAAAGTATATGGACTCAAAGACACTTAAGAGCCAAGTCAACCAATTCCAATTTAAACAATTTAAGCAAACGATATTATATTGCAAATATATTTATATCTATCTATCTGTCTATTTCTCTATATCTATCCTATCTCTATATATCTCTCTAGATATATATATACACAATAAATATACAGATACATCTATTTATAGATATGTATAAATAAACACATAAATACATATATGATATATAGAGATATGTCTGTATATGCCCTTTATGAAAAATATGAACACTTACAGAATATATGACAATATTAAAAATGATTATTCATTGTTTTTGAGGTATCAAAATGGCACTGTAATTATGTTTTATAAGAAAGAGTCCTTATCTTTTAGAGGGACATCCTGAAATTTTTATAAATGGAATAATACAATAGCTGGAATTGGATTCAAAGTAAAGCATGAGAGAGGGAGATGGGTACACTGGCCATTAAATTATAATTGTTGAAGTTGGGTGATGGGTATATCAAGTTTTTTTAAGATTCCATCTACTTTGGTATCTATTTCAAATGATCCATAATAAAAATAAAGAGAGAAAAGTGTGTGTGTGTGTGTGTGTGTGTGAGTGTGTGTGTCAGAGAGAGAGTTAGAAAAGTGGTGGGGCTTGGACTATTGGGTGGCCCCTGAGGAGGATAAGAAGTGGTTAGATTCTAGGGTATTTTAGAGGCAGAGTGAACAGGACTTGCTGATGGATGTCTAAGTCCCTGAGATTTTTGGACACTGATTTTATTCTGTAGTTGGTGCTGAGCCCCTGGAGGTTTTTTTGATCCAGAGGTTTCTATGATCAGTCGTGCTTTGGGACTACAGCTGACAGCACGGGATTAAAGTCAAGAGCTCTGGCACGTTTTCAATATGGGATGGGACCTCTGGGAGGTACTACACTTTTACTCTTTGTGGGTTTTGATCTCAGTGGGCATGGAATGTGCCCACCTCCGTATTCAGCAGTGCCCATCATGTACTGTCTGTGACCGGCAATCAAGCACAGGATAAGGAATCCAGCTTCTCGAATGGATTAATGTGCTAAAATTATCATCAGCTAGGAAAACAAGGACCCATTCAGGCATTAAATAAATGCATACTCTGCATGCCTGCATTTCCACTTAAGACCCAGTGTAATCTGTTTCTCACATTCACTTAATCCTATAAAATATATAAAATGTCCCAGACTTCAAAATGCTTCCTTAAAGAGTGTCAAGTATCGGCCTTCTATGTTTGCCTATTTGGAGAGCAACTTGGGCCGTGCTTTGAATAGAAATTCTCAACTCTCTGAAGCCCAGACATTTATTTCATTTTCTTGTTTAATTCCTTACTGCTTCCCTCCATGACAGACTCTACTTATATCTTGTGGAACAGACAATTTAGATGATGAGTTAAAAAGCACACCTCATAGAAATCTATCTGCATTCCTTTGCTCACAAGACACTTTTGTTCTGAGGTGCCCTCTCTTGAACCCTCCTAGTAAAAAATGTCTTCCTCCATGAAAGTCACCCTCAATCTCCAGGAACACCTTCTCTCTCATTGTTGAGTTATACCACAGCAATATGGATCTCTGAATTAGCTCTTTCGATAACCTCCAGTAAAATATAGCTTTAGGCATACTTGTCTTTCTCTACCACCAGGTTTGTAAAAACCTTTAGGACAAGCAATTAAACACACTACTTGGAAGTTTGTTCTCTTGATGAGACAGTTACAGGTTTAAAATTCAGCTCTGCCACTTACAATTGGTGCAACCTTTCTAAAGACTTACCTTACTCATCTCTAACCTGGAAATAATAGGACTTTTTCATAGGTCATATGATATAAAGTGTGTGAAATTGTTAACACGGAATCTGGCATGTTGTGAGTAGCCAACAAATGTTAGCTATAATTATCACTATTATTCTCATCAGCCCATGTCACACATGAATGTCAACTATCTGTGCAAGTTGAAACACAGTAGTTAAAATAATCGATAGCTACTTTAAACTTTAGTGTGAATAAAAATCACAGGGAATCTGGGACTTCCCAGGTGGTCCAGTGGCTGAGACTCTGTGCTCCCAATGCAGGCAGCCCGGGTTCGATCCCTGGTCAGGGAACTAGATCCCACATGCTGCAACGAAGAGTTCACATGCCGCAATTAAAGATCCCACACGCGGCAATGAAGATCCCACATGCCGCAACTAAGACCCGGCACAGCCAAATAAATAAATAAATATTCTTTTTAAATAACTTTAGAAATCACAGGGAATCTGAATAATATGCAGATTCATCTGCAGTTCTCACAAGTACACAGCCGATGGCCATGTTACCAGTTCTCAGACCACACACTGAGTAGCAAGAGTCTAGGTCTTCAGCATTGTAGAGAGTCATTTTAGATACAAAGAAAAGTCAGTGGGAGGAGCAGAGTTTATGATTTTTATTACATGCAGGCATAACCTTAGTAATAATAAGACCATCAATTTTGAAGATAGCCTCTATTTATCCAATTTACACCAGGACACATAGCTAGTGTTGAAGTTAGGAATTATTTCTCTGGCATAATGAGGGGAGGCAAAAAAGCAGTGAAATCCAGGGGAGGTCACATGGATTTTAGGAAAAATGAGCTGAGAACGCACAATCACAGCACCAGTTGTGTCCTCTTGGGCCATATAGTATCTTCTGGAGCCTGTGTTTTCTGATCTGTGATTAGTAATGCCTTTGTGATGGTTCAATGATATGATGTCTCTGAAAGGTACCAGCACAGATCCTGAAAGTAGGGCTCAAGTAACAGATGTTAGCTTCCATTCCTGTTTGCTTATCTACCCTATCTACCTCTGCCTGGAAAATTTCAAGAATTTTGTCACAGCCCAAAAGACCTCAAATTATATAAGGCAGTTTATAAAGTAGGATATGGGTAAGGAGCGAGAGGGAAGGTCACTTACTGTATCCATTACATTTACTGTGTGCTGGCCAAGTGCCAGGTGCTGAAGATACAAACCCCTCCCCTTGCCCTCCAGTTACCTACTGTAGATTCTGCTTCTCATTCCTGCATCCCAAGTAGACCAAGTGGTGTACTACTTGGGAGCAGACCCTCCATAAGTCCTGGGATGACCAAAGTTGCCTATATTTTCTCTTCTCTAGTTTCTGATTCCAGTGTGACCTTCATGAAAGAGGCAGAGAAAAATGGAGATTTCCTGTCTAACTTGCCATATTTTCTATCTCATGGTTCACAGAACCATTCAATTTCTTAGAGTTCGATTTTTTTTTATTGATGATTATAAAATCAATGCATTTGTGGATTGGTTGTAGAGGAGCAGACTGTGGAAAATAAAAATTACCCATAAGCCAAATACTTAGGCATATAGAAGTGTGTGTGTGCATTATATGTGTGTGTCTATGTGTATACATGTGTGTGTGTTCTCCCACTGTTAGAATATAGTTTCAGGTCTTGATTATGTATGTATTTAATACAGAAAAAAGTCTACTGTCATCGTTAAAGTTGTGGACTTTGGGCCTCCCTGGTGGCGCAGTGGTTAAGAATCCGCCTGCCAATGCAGGGTACACGGCTTCGAGCCCTGGGCCGGGCAGATCCTACATGCCATGGAGCAACTAAGCCCATGAGCCACAACTACTGAGCCTGCGCTCTAGAGCCCATGAGCCACAACTACTGAAGCCCACGTGCCACAACTACTGAAGCTTGGGCGCCTAGAGCCTGTGCTCCACAACAAGAGAAGCCACTGCACACCGCAATGAAGAGTAGTCCCTGCTCGCTGCAATTAGAGAAAGCCCGTGTGCAGCAACGAAGACCCAATGCAGCCAAAAATAAATAAATAAATTTATTTAAAAAATAGAGTACAGCTAAATGATTTTAAAATAAATAAATAAAATAAAATTGTGGACTTTGAAGTCAGGCAGATCTGAGTTAGTATCCCTGGTGCATTACTTCCTGCCTATGCAACTTTGAGCAAGTTACTTAATATAACTAAGCTATAGTTTTAGGTACAAGAAAAAGTATATAAATCAATTGATACCAGTAATTATACACATAAAATTTAAATAAATGCTAAATATTGTTATTTTATTAACTATTCTTCTATGAACATATCCCCACATTACTAAAAATCCTTTGCAAATATAATTTTTATTGGCTATGTAATATTCTATTCTGAGGATGTATCTGGCAAATAGCACACCACAAATAGTTGTGGAATGACTGAACATACAATAATTTACTTAAACATCAATATGTAAAAAGCTTTGCAAGTTTTGTAGCTCAAAATTTTTCACTGTTTTAAATTCTATTCTGAAATTATTTTCATGTTTTTTTCCTATTTGTTTTGGTTGTCTGCTTATGACCTGTGTTCATTTTTATCAATGTTAATATTTTATCATAATGTGTATATGTGGTATATATTAATGTTTGCAATGTCCTGCAAATATTTTCTACATTATTACTATCATCATCATCATCATTTCTTATACGCTTTTCTTTCTTGTTAGTACAAGAGTTTATAGGGCACAGGACAGAAAAAGTAATCTACAATAAAAGTATTTAACCATTTTTTACCTAAAACTTATCCTACTTGGTTGTCTTACATATGTAGAATCTCTCTTCTCTTAGGGTAGTTTTTCCTCTAAATATCAGTGGCCTTTCATGCAAAAGGCACCTAGTGGAATTTCCAAACATGTCTATATATGACAGTTATTTTCCCTCCCTTGTAGAAGACAGTGTGTTTTATGCTGCTCAGAAGGAGGTTGGGTAGAGGCATGCCTGGACCAGAAATAACATCCTAAATAACAATCACTTTATTATTAATGAATTCCCTGTTCATTATATTTATGCCACAAATACTCATACTTAGGTCAAGAGTCATCATATCTATATAAGCACATAGTATTATCATCCCTTAAAACAAACAAAATATATGATTTCCATGCAGAAAAAGAAACATGTTTATGTTTTTAATTCACATATATGAAAAGTGAACTGCCAAAACAAATACTAAGTCAATCACTTAAATATAGTGCAGTACATTGGTGGGTTTTCAACATAGCAAAGGCAAAAGCCATAGCCATGGTTGGTAGCCTATTCCTTTCCCATTCAAAGATTACACTTTTTTTTTCTTTCCAAAGCTTTGGATTGATGCAAAAACATCAAGAACTTGTTAAGAAAAGAGAGAAAAACAAAAGAGAATTACAAACAAAGAGCAGGAAATTGCTATTATGACAAAAGAAACAAATGAAGTAGATTTGGCCATATGTGAAGTCCATAATAAATACAAAAGGAAAATTGTATGTCATGGTGGAAGTAAAACAAAGTAAGAACTCAAAAGAAATAAATGCCTCAGTGAACTTTTCCTTTTCCCTTTCTGTGCAGCTGAGTGCTTGGTGATTCATCCCTTGCATATGTGCCCACGGAGTGTAGAAAACTTGGCATTCACGTTGTTTACACTTTACATCTCCTAGTGAGTCCTCTCTGGAAGGTTTGTTGACTCTTTCAGGCCACCAGAGAAGCTTTAACTACCTAAATGTCCAACAAAGTTTTTCAGAAGCTTATATTTCATCTTGTGGATGCCCACCGAGTCTGTGCACACTGATTTTGTGGTGCTGAATCAGAAATGTAACAGACGAAGCTCTGCCTTTGGAATTTGAGGATCTGAAGTTTAGATCTGACTGCACCATTTACTATTTGTGTGACCCTCAAGAAATTTCTTCAATTCTTTAAATGGTCAATTTCCTGAGTTTTACAGACTAGGAGGAACAATTACCTCCTCTGGGTGACTAAAAGGATAAAATAATGATAAAATAATGTATGATAGCATTCTAATTTTTTAAAATATAAATTTCTATATGGGTTTTATGAGCAACATTAAAATTACATATGCATAATATATACGGATATATTACAATAGTCTGGATTCCACTGAATTTAATCCATTTTTAACTACTGATTACCCTTGAACCATCAAACAAACTAAGCATGTACAGTTTAGATTACAACCTCAAAGCCATGCATCCTGAATCCCATAGTGTCTATCAGAGTACTTGCCTTCTGTAAATGTTCAAGAAATGTTTGCTGAAGCAATATTTGAATCTATGAGTAAATGAAATCTTTTGCAGGGCCTGAGAGAGAAAGGTACCTGCTCATAAATGAATACAAATATTCAACTGGTTTATGAGCTATTCTTTTTTTTTCCCCCAAGACCTAGAAATGTATTCCCCTTATCACTTACAACTAAAATGCTATCTGATTGTAATTAATAATTGTAAAACAGAACGGTAATTGACCCTTTATGTAGCTGCAATGGAAAAAAATAGCCAGGGAAGAACGAAAAAATATTGTTTCAATGCTCTTTAACGAAATTCTCAATGATTAAACCAAATTAGTAAAATACTTTATATTTATCTAAAAATCTGGATCTTAAGTGGAAAAAAATCTTGCTAACATGGGAGTATTAGGGAATAAAGAGAAATTAATAAAATTCTAACTTGTTTTAGGGTGAGTCTCAAATAATCTCTCAGGTTGATAAAAATAGGACATGTTTCTTTTGTTTTAAAATATCCTAGGAAACGGAACAACAGGCTTATCGTTTTGTTTCAAAAATGGAATAAAAGTGAGTTTGAGAGAAAAAAGAAACATGTGGACCCTGCATATATAAAAGAAATAAAAATTCCCCTAAGGAAAATTTAATTAAGCTACACAGGGTAAGATAAAAAGGAAGGAAAACAAGGAAGCACCATAAAGCATAGCCTCTATGTCATCATTAATAACAAGGAAACATCTCCTCAAATCTATATCCTTAGTAAACTAGTCAGATGAGGAATATCAAAGAACAGATGAGAAGAAGGTAATGTTAGCAGTTATGGGATTTTTTTATACTCAGTTCATAATACATTAATGTATACATACATTTCCAAAACAAAAATATACAAAATAAAAGCTTATATGTGTCTTAGGAGAAAACTGTTTTAATTACAGTATGTCAGAAGCTATTTAACAAAAAAAGTGCATAACAAAGAATTATGGAAAGTTTAAAATTCCTAGACAGAAACAAATGAATATTTATCCTCTACTGCACTTGTGAAAGAACTCTGAAGAAATTAACAGAATCATAGTCTAATAAAACTCTCCTATGCAAATCAGAATTTATTTTCCTATGGACAAAAAGGCCCTTCTGATCCCGAATAAAAGTTTCAAAACTTACTTTTCTTATTCTAAACACAAATTTCAAAATTTATAATTTTCAATTGTCAGTGATTCAATGTTTTGTTCAATATTTTGTTTTTCGTAAGAAGTACAGATAGTCATACTTTTTCTTAAATGGGAAATTCATTCAACCAACATTTCCCTCTAAATTATGTGTTTGGGGATCCTTCGAGATGTACAGCCAAGTAGGCAGAATGAAATATAGATAAAGAGCTCTTTTCTCCTTTCTCCATACTCAAATAGAGCATTGCGTGTTCATCCATTATAATTTTTTATATTGAACGGCCTCATTTGCTTAAACCAATTGTTGACACATAAAATGCTCATCAAATGATTTTTGTGTAAGTCGTTCAAATTTAAAAAAAAACAACGATAGTTTGAAACACAGTATTGGGGAGTTATATCTCAGTATTTTTAAGTTTTGATGCCCAGATGTGTTACATCATAGTGAAATAGAAACTTTTTCATTGTCTTATGTACAATCTATTTTTATCAAAAAATACACATTAACCAAGCATAAGTTTCAATATCAAGGTGTTTTGATTTGTCATCCTGTAGGCCTATGGAGTTTTGTAAAAATAATTTTTGTCTAACAGCGCCATTCTTTGCGTCAGTCGCTGGTTTTGGTGGGGGCTTCATCACTGGTCATTAAACCTGTAAATCCCCAGTCATGATAAAACATGTTTGACACATTGTAGATATTAAATAAAATCTATTATATTGAATTAAGATAACGTTTATGGTAATCTTTCAGAGTCTTCTTAAGAGAAATGTTATATGTATAAGGGAATTTCTCTAGGTCAACCTTGAAGTAGTTTTAAACATAAATATTTTATGAACACCACTATGGATTCTTCATTAACAACATGTGTAATTGCATAGGAGACAGTTCTTGGCCTCAGTTTCTCTATCAGTAAATTATGAGAATTAGATGTGATCATTGTAAAGTGCTCTCTTTCTCTAAAATGTGATGGCCTTCAGAACAAAAGTGTTGTGACAGATTGCTAGATCTAGACAGCAGCTAGACTGGTAATAAAGAAATAACATATTTCTGCAAAACTGCCTCCTTGGCAAGGCTATGGAGCAGACAGGGGTGACATACCGGAGGTCCTTTCAAAACAGATTCTGGGCAGCCCCCAGTGCTGCTAGGAGCTACGCTATACTGTGATTGAGCCAGCAGCCTCAATTCCTACAGCCTTCTCCTTGCACTCACAGTGCAATTCAGGAGAAGCACAGAGCCGTAGCAGGCTTCAGTCATCAGTCATGCTGTTGTCCTCAGCTAATGCTGAGATTCACCATATGTCTTTTCAGTCACATTCTCCCTGCTAATTATTACAGACAGCCATGTAAATAGGTTTTGAGCAGGTAACGTGTAGGGAGATGCTTCAGAGCCAGTATGCTGGTTATTAAGCCACTGTGGTAAAAAACACTATTTGGAGGGCTGGATTAGGGGCTCACTATCTAAGTTTTTATGTTGGGTCATAAATATATTAGATGTGTGATTTCGAACAAGGGACTTCCTCTCTGTACTTCAATGTATTTATCCTTCAAATGAGAACAAAAAGATCTCAGGGTGTATTGTACAGAAAAAAAAATTATAATGATGCAAAAGCCCCTTGTATAATTCAGATTTGAATTCACATTATCTCACACACACACTTAACACACAGACACTCAATACACACACACACACGATTACTTATAAGAAATTGGTCAGATTTTTTCCATCTTTCCCCCCTGCTGTGGTACATATGCAATGTGCCTTGTAATAATTGAACACTCAGTAGAGTAGGCTTTCTTTTCCACTCTCAGTAGCTCTTTACTCTTACAACTAGTTATGAAACTTCTCAAGGGACCGTGCCATGCATAGAACTTGTCCCCACTTCCTTCAGCACCACCTGCAAAATGCCCTCTCAGTTGCCAGTGCCTGAAATTCCCTCTATTCTTCCCTGCTTGTAGAAATCCACTTACCCATCTCAGTGTTATTCTTTTTTTTTTTCTTGATTTTTTTTCAGGCTTTATGAGGTGTGATGGACATAAAATAGATATGTAAAGTGTACAACATGATGATTTGATACGTATATTCATCGTGAAAGGATTTCCCCACCACCATCAATTTAATTAAATGAACACATCCATCACCTCACATATTTAGGGTTTATTTGTTTTGTTTTGTTTTTGGTGAGAACATTTAAGTTCTACTGTCTTGGAAAATTTCAATTATGTAACACTATGTTGTCAACTATAGCATTTCTTTTTTTTTTTGCAGTACGTGGGCCTTTCACTGTTGTGGCCTCTCCCGTTGTGGAGCACAGGCTCCGGACGTGCAGGCTCAGCGGCCATGGCTCACGGGCCCAGCAGTTCCGCGGCATGTGGGATCTTCCCGGACTGGGGCACGAACCCGTGTCCCCTGCATCGGCAGGCGGACTCTCAACCACTGTGCCACCAGGGAAGCCCTATAGCATTTCTTTTAAGTCACCTTCCCTCTCAGTGTTCTACTTTGCCCTTTTTCTCTTCTCTAGGATTTATTTCCTTTTGTACCATATGAGAATAATTTGGTCAATTATTTGTGAATTTGCAATATATGGAGTAGTGACAATTATTAGAAAAAATGTGTGAAACACTGAAAAAAAAAAAAAAGAGAGAAACTAGTTATGTATCTTGCCCTCACCCCTGTCCTGTGGATTACTGACTGGTAAAGCAGATAAGATATGAAACAAGCAACTAAAATTCCAGGCTAAGATTAAAAAATAATGTCACTTTTACTGGCACATAATTATTGTTGAATACTCAAGAAAGAGATTGCTTCTCATGGAAAACGTGTGGCAGACAGGACAGGGGTTCTAATTCTGCTAAGTTTCCACATGCAGCTACTCCAACTTCCTTTCAGCTTTCTCTTCCTTGTTTAGTTTCCCAGGACATGCCCTTGGTCCACAGAGAGCTGTCATGCCCATCTTTCACAAGTGCATGCCACACTCCTAGAACCACATCTTAAGCTACATTCTCAGCTACACCTATCTCATTGTTTACTACGCTTCCCCACACACATTTGATTGTCCTTCAGACCTCTCTGTTTGAGATGTTCAAAACCCAATTCATTTTACAACCCCCCAACTGACACTGCTTTCTTGTTATCTATTTTGATTACTCGTCCCTTTAACACTACAAAAAATATATGTGCAGCATTAGACTCCTCCTTCTATCTAACCCCGATTATAATCAGTCAGTACGTCCTAATATTTTTTCTATTTAATTCCTACCTATGTCATATCTATCTGTATTGCCATGGTTCTACCTCAGAAGACTCATCACAGTTAACCCTTAAACAGTATGGGTTTGAACTGCACAAGTCCACTTACACGAGGATTTTTCCAATAAGTACTATAGAGCTACACTATCTGTGCTTGGTTGAATCCGCGGGTGCATAACTGTGGATACAGAGGGCCCACTCTGGGGTTATGTGCAGATCTTCTACTGTGCGGGGTCACTGCCTCTAACCACCACATTGTCCAAGGGTCAACTGTATTTCCCTTGTTTATTGCAATAACCCATAGCTTTTCCGCCTGCTCAGTTCTCACCATTCTTGAATTCACCTCCCATACTGATAGGAGAGCACCTTGCTAAACTGCAAAGGTGATCATATACTTCCTATGTTTAATATTTTCAGTGGCTCCCGTTGGTTTCAGAATCAAGCTCATCAGCAAAGCACACAGTTTCCACTGTTTCAGCTATTGTCTGTCCCGACAAAAGCATATGGAGATTTCTAAAGTTATAGCATCTTCAGATTATGGGAGTACTGAAATCCTCAATGAATTTATGTTGTTCCTTTTCTGTTGGAACTCTCATAATTCCCCCATTCATTTAATGGACACAATAATCCCCTTCCATATGCAACACCAGAGTTCTTAAGAAAGCTTAGCCCCATCTTCAAGCAACGTTTAGCACTCTGACAATATCATTTACTTATGTATTAAGTGAGGACTTTAATACAAATTTTAATTTTATATTTGTTTCATCAACTAAGGTGTTCTATGACAATGAACCTCCTTATTCAGTTTTGATTCTCTAGCACTGAACACATGCCTAGAACTTAGTGGAGCTAAAAGATGTTTTGGCTGCTGACGTTGAACGACTAAATGAATACCGGAGGTGAGAACTCCAGACCAAAGCAGAAGATGAACAAAGGCAAAACAAGATCGGTTCAGGTAGAATAAGGGAAACGGTCTCATCAGATATTTGAGAGTGAGAGAAAAGGATCATATCATGTTTACCTTGATCATTGACAGCACATCCACAGATTTAAAAGAAAAAGTCATTTTAATTTCTTCTGATGTTTTAAGATAGCAATGTATTATTACAGTAAAACCGTGAAGTTGAAATTTGGAATAATTCCCAAGAAGATGTTACTCATTACTTTTTATCATCAAGTAAACAGTTAATTAACTCAACATCATGTTAATTTTGGTAACGTAGAACCATACACTTATTTTGAACCAAATAAAATTATTCCATAAATAAATTTACTAGAAGGGTCCCCATGTTTAAACAATTGAAACCAAAACAACAACAGCAAAACATAACTTAAGTATGTAGAATTTAATGACAGTCTGGTTAATGTGTCTCAATTCACAGCACTGTATGCAAAGAGGACTCTACATATTAAAGCTAAAGAAAAGCTCGAGGACAACAGGTTAAGTTTTTGAAGTTAATTCACTCTGCTAATTAAATTTATTCTCTAAACTGATAGCAATTTAATAAGACTGCAAACTCCATTGAATTATTTGTCTTTGTAAGTATGACATCTCACTAAATATCCCTGATGCAGAACCCTCAGGTGAAATATTACTTTTCTGACCTATTGAATATTGCCATAATTAAAAGGCAGACAATATATAATGCAGAGATTCTTAGTTTGTCTCTCTTGATACGTCTGATACTTGATGCAAACATATAATATGATACTTTTTTATCATTACTTTTGCACTTGTAACAAATAAAACAATTTCCTCTCAAACACTACCTCATAGGAAAATATTATAACCAACATTTTGGTTGGTTATATTGGGAGTTTGTTCTACAGCAATAACATTGGCACTGGTCAGTGCCATTTTGGAATCCTCTCTTATAGACTGTTAGTGTTGAGGAACTGGCCCCATCCACCAGGGGGCCAACACCAGCCCAAGACCCTCTGGGCCACACAGATAGCCACACAGGGACCCAGGCCCACCCACCAGTGGGCTCACACCCACCACACGAGGCAGCCAACCAAGGTGAGGCCAGCCCCACCTACCAGTGCACACACAGTAGTCAGCCCCAACACAACAGAAGGGCACATGCAGACCACATAAGGGGCACTCCTAGAGCATACAGTTCTGGTGACCACAGTGGAGCACGCTTCTAGGCCTCACAGGACCTCTCTTGCATAAGTCTGGGAAATGTTTTCTAAGACTGGGAAATGTTACTGCCATATCTAAAACGTAGAAATAAACACAGAGAATTGGGCAAAATGAGAAGACAGAGAAATAACTGTTCCATTTAAAGAAACAGGACACAGTCTCGAAAAAGAACTAAACAAAGTGGAGCTAAACAATCCACTGGAGAAACAGTTCAAGATAATGATCATAAAGATGCTCAACAAACTCGGGAGAAGAATGGATGAACACAGTGAGAATCTCAAAAAAGTGTTAGAAAATGTAAAAAAGAATGAAACAAAACAATACAATTACTTAAATAAAAAATACACAAGAAGGAATAAATGGCAGATTAGATGATACAGAGGAATAAATCAACAATCTGGAAGACAGAATAGACCTGATTACCCAAGGTGAAAAGAAAAGTAGGACTTTTAAAAAGGAGGGTAGTTTAGAAACCTCTGGGCCAACATAAAGGGACTAGCATTGCAGTACAGGGATCCAGAAGGAAGAGAGAGAGAGAAAAGCAAACAACTTATTTGAAGAAATAATAGCTGAAAACTTCCCTAACCTGTGGAAGGAAACAGACATCCAGGTGCAGGAAGCACACAGAGTTCCAAACAAGATGAGCCCAAAGAAAAACACACCAAAACGCATATAATTTAAATGATCAAATTAAAGATAAAGAAAGAATCTTAAAGGAAGCAAGAGAAAAGCAACTAGTTATGTATAAGGGAATTCCCATAAGATTATAAGCTGACTTTTCAGCAGGAACTTTTAAGGCCAGAGGGGAGTGGAACAATATACCTGAAGTGATGAAAGGGAAAAACCTACTCTATCTCACAAGGTTATCATTCAGAATTTAAGAAGACATAAAGAGTTTTTTGGCTAATTATAAGGTAATTAAAAGGTAGAAGAGTTCAGCACCACTAAATCAGCTTTTAAAGAAAGGTTAAAGGGACTTCTCTAAGAAAAAGCCACAACAAGAAATATAAAAACTATGAAAGGAAAAATCTCACCGGTAAAGATAAAATACAGTAAAGGTAGTAGATCAACTACTTATAAAGCTAGTAGGAAGATTAAAAGACAATAGTAGTAAAATTACCTGTATCCACAATGAGTAGTTAGGGGATACACAAAACAGAAAGTTGTAAATTATAAGGGGGAGTAGAATGTAGGGTGGTTAAAATGTGTTCAAACTTAAGAAATCATCAACATAACAAAATGGCAATAAGTACATACCTGTCAATAATTACTTTAAATATAAATGTACTAAATGTTAAATCAAAAGACAGAGTGGCTGAATAAATATAAAATAAATAAATAAAAAATTTAAATCAGGGCTTCCCTGGTGGCGCAGTGGTTGAGAGTCCGCCTG
>NW_020837985.1:12248925-12338223 GCF_003676395.1 Aethalodelphis obliquidens | reverse complement strand
AAAAAAAAAAAAAAAAAAAAAAAAAAAAAAAAATTTAAAGCAAAAAAACAAAAACAAGAGCCATACATATGCTGCCTACAAAAGACTCACTTCAGATCTATTTATCCCAGAGATGGAAGGATGGTTCGATATCAATCAATGTGATACACCACATTAACAAATCAAAGAATAGAAATCATATGATCATCACAATAGATGCAAAAAACCTTTCAACAAAATTCAACATCCATCTAAGATAAAAACTCTCATACCTCTAAAAGTGGTATAGAGGAAATACAGTTCAACATAATAAAGGCCATATATGACAGATCCACAGCCAACATCATTCTCAGTGATGAAAAGCTGAAAATATTTCCTCTAAGATCAAGAACACGACAAGGATGACCACTCTCACCACTTTTATTCAACATAGTGTTGCAAGTCCTAGCTACAGCAACCAGACTAAAATAAAATAAAATGAAATGAAATAAAATAAAATGAATCCAAACTGGAAAGGAAGACATAAAAGTGCCACTATTTGCAGATGACCACATACTATACAGTAAGTCAACTAAATACGAACGTTGACGTTTTGAACTTTCAAAGATGCGAAAGTGTAGTCCATCAACGTCAGGTGTGAGTGAAATTGCAGCTTGCCCTCTGTCTCCTATTGCTGACGATCCCTTCACTTCTACCATCTCCTACCTCCTCTCCCTCCTCCAGTCAGTAACTCTTCTCACCTGTTCACTCAATGCCAGCTCCATATGCCAGCTGCTGTACTGTACTACTGTGCTTTTCAAGGTACTGTACTGTAAGATTAAAAATGTTTTCTTTATTTTGTGTTTATGTATTATTTGTGTGAAAAGTATTATAAACCTCTTACATACAGTACTATAGAGCCGATTGTGTCAGTTGGGTGCCTAGGCTAAGTTTGTTGGACTTAGGAACAAATGGGACTTACAAATGCACCCTTGGAACTCATTCATATGTAGGGGACTTACTGTATATAGAAAATCTTAAAGATGCTACAAAGAAACTATTAGATCTTATAAATAAATTTAGTAAAGTTTCAGGATACAAAATCTACACAGATACCGGCTGCATTTCTATACACTAATAACAAACTATCAGAAAGAGAAATTAAGAAAGCAATCCCATTTATAATTACATCAAAAAGAATAAAATACCTAGAAATAAATATAACCAAAGAGATAAAATATTTGTACTCTGAAAACTATATGACACCGATGAAAGAAATTGAAGATGACACGAACAAATTGAAAGATATACCATGCTCATGGACAGGAAGTATTAACATTGTTTGAATGGCCATACCACCCAAGGGAGTCTACAGATTTAATGCAATCCCTATCAAAACACCAATGGCATTTTTCATAGAACTAGAAAAAATCATTTTAAAATTTGTACAGAAACATAGAAGACCCCTAATACCCAAAACAATCTTGTGAAAGATGAACAAATCTGGAAGTATCACACTCCTTGATTTCAAACTATACTGCACAGCTACATTAATCAAAATAGTATGGTACTGGAGCAAAAACAGTCACACAGATCAATGGAACAGAATAGAGAGCAAAGAAGACACACAGATGGCCAACAGATACAAGAAGAGATGCTCAACGTCACTAATCATCAGGGAAATGAAAATCCAAATCCAAACTAGAATGAGATATCACCTCACACCTGTCAGAATGAGTATCACAAAAGACAACAAATAACAATGTTGGTGAGTATGTGTAGAAAAGAGAACTCTTGTGTACTGCTGGTGTGATTGTAAATCGGTGCAGCCACTATTGAAAACAGTATTGTGTTTCCTCAAAAAATTAAAAATAGAACTGTCATATGATTCAGCAAATTCATTTCTGGGTATTTACCTACAGAAAACAAAAACACTAATTCAAAAAGATAGGTGCGCACAATGTTCACTGTAGGATTATTTACAACAGTGAAGATATGGAAGCAACCTAAGTGTCCTTTGATAGCTAGAAGATATGGTTTCTATATACCAGAGAATATTACTCAGCCATTAAAAAAATGAAATCTTGCCATATGTGACAACATGGATGGACCTACAGGGTATTATGCTAACTTAAATAAGTTAGACAGTAAGACAGGTACTGTATGATCTCACTTTTATGTGAAATCTAAAACAAACAAAACAAAAACAGACTCATAGATACAGTTGTTGCCAGAGGGCACAGGGATGTGGGGATGAGTGGAGGGGATTAAGAGATACAAACCTTCAGTTATAAAATAAATAAGCCATGGGATGTAATATTCAGCACAGGGAACATGGTCAATATTATTGTAATAACTTGAAAGGGAACAGATGGTTACTAGACTTATTGTGGTGATTATTTCATAATGTATGCAAATATCACTATGTAGTACACCTGAAACTAATATTATACATCAACTATATTTCAATAAAAGATAAAACAAATAGAGAGACTCATATGCTATAAATATCCTTGAATTTCCACATCCAATCTTTTTAAGAAATGTAAATAACATAAGAAAAGAACTTTACAGATCTGAATTATTGGTCTGTTTTCTCATGGGACAGCCGTCATCTTGAGCTGAATAACTGCTGCCCACTTTAGAAAGACATGTGATCTTCAGTTTATTAGACTCTCCACATAGAGAAAAACAACCTTTTGTATTACCTATCTGGCCCTTACACAAATTCAATTTGGTGACATCCATCTAAAGCCTGCTGAACCCTCTCATGGGCACAGTGCCTTCTGGGGTAATGAAAAACTAATTTAATGCATACATTGAAAAGAACTTCAGTGATTCCTTCCTTAAACATATGTGAGGAATTGGCTCTATAATGTGTGATTTGAGTTTCTCCGCTGACTTTTTTTTTTTAATAGTAGATAATCTACTTCATTCCTATGTTTGCATATAAACATGATGCCCAACTGCCTTTTCCACTCCCCATTTCTACTCAAAAACTTGGACATTTATTTGGTAGATGATCCCGGGAAGTAGGAGTCCACTGACTAAGACAAGGTGAAAAAGACAACGTAGGAATATGCTAAAGAGATGGTCAGAGCTAATATAGAAGAGGCTTGTTCTGAGCAATATCTTCTGAGTAACATATGGGATTTTGCCTCAAATTGTCTGCCCAGGAAATGACAGGGAAACACATTTATTTATTGTCTCCTGTGAGCCACTGGTGAGTGTTGCTTTGGGGGCCATTAACTTCTCTGTACTTTTTGGCTACATATGCCTGCATGCCAAGTGTATCAGCACTAGTGCCCGATGCTGTGATGGCGGAGAAGACCCAGGAAGTAAACAACGGATGTGAAGCGTGGACTCCGGGTTCAACAATGTGAGTGCAATGTGATTCGAAGCCTGTACAGAACCACTTGCTGCAGCCATTTCAGGAAGAATCGGGAGGCCAAAATGAGCCTGTCAGGTGGTGATAAGAGAGGTATCTAATGGAGTCCGACCTCACTTTACTCACGTGTGCCCAGTTTTAAGTCTAGTATATCACTGAGTCATCAAGTGGGGACAGCAGCAAATCCGTAAAATTGACTTAATACGGCAGGATAATGAAATAGGCTACAGTCTCCACTGATAAAGATTGTAATTAAACTTACTATCTCCCTATTGCAAACCACTTTGCATTTCCTTCGCCTTTGGCCAGAACTTCAGCTTCTCTGGGCTATATCTGCCTGATGGGTGACCTGAGGAATCTAACCCTTGGTTGCCTTGCTCTTGCTGGTCACAACTGCAGCACTGTTCATTCACCACTGTCTACAAAGAACACCTCTTGGCTACAGACATACCCCTCTATGTCATCAATGAGTAGCAGCACCCTTCACTCCTCATAGCAATTATTTTCAATTACCTATTTCAGTGTAATACTTTCTTTATCATATTGTTTCACAGGTATGAGGAGCCTAAAACGACCTGACACTACTGTGTAGCTACAAATTTAGGGAACGTTTGTTGTGTCCCCCCCTGGCGGAAACTTACCCCCTAGGAATAAGAGCTTATAAACCAACAGAGCCTAAGATTGTGGGGAAGACTACCAGACTTCAGCTGATCACTGCAAGTATGGAAAGGGAAGGTTATGGCTCTTCTGGCCCTTTTGGTACCCCACCAATCTATTTCATCTGTTAGGCAGACAGCACTGTCTGTATCAGCTATTGGTTTACTGTATATACTCCATCCTGTAGGACAGATACCACCTACGCCAGAGGTCATTCTCAGGCTGATGTTTAGCGAAGCCTTTCAAAAATCATTCCATCATTATTAAACATGCTTTATTTAATCACGCTTTGTCTGTGACTGCAGGAGATAAGAATCTCTTCATATGAAAATGATCTTTAAATGGTACCTAACAGACCCTGTGATTTTACAGCGTGCACAAAAAAGACACTGGCCTTACCTGAATCTGTCATTTTCTTTTTACACAGCTTCCAAAAGCAGCTCACCCAGGATGGACAACCTCAAAGCCTAATTATTATTATTGCCTTAAGGAGATCAAAGGGTAGAGCCACCACATAAGCCAATTCTTCTCCCTTCCACTAGAAGCACATCTTAATTCTGCCACAAATGAGAGTCTCAGTAATTGTGATGCTAATATGTGCAAATGAGGTTATCACTACCCTACCTGTTGAAATTATAAGATCCTTATTGTGTTTGATCCAGAAGGTGGTGCAGTATTCCCCTTGGGGATCTGCTTTTCAGGTCTGAGTCAATTTATTCCTAGGTGTAGTTTATTTGAGAATAGATCCCAAGAAGAAATGAGGTGCTCTGTCCAACAGGGAAAGACAATGTATCTATCTCCTCCTGACTCCCTTTGTTTGGGGGCTGCCGCAGGGTGTGGGAACTCCCCTGCGCTTCTGGCTGTTCCTGTGTAGCTGAGTAGGATTCTGCCTGCTTCCCAAGCTATGGTTTCAGAGACATCTGGCGCGGAAAGGTGGAAAAACACATTGTGGGCTTGAAGTAAGATGCTTTCTGTGAGAAGTGAGCCAACCCAGCGTGGAGCTGTGTGTCACAGCCACAGCACAGCTAGAGCCAGAGTGGAGGCCAAGACAAGGGGAGCAGGTTTAAAAGAGGAAGTAGATACCTCTTCTTTATCAGAGGTATTCTCCTCTGAGAACTGTCATAGTGCTCTGCACACACTTTGATAACCAACCAATTTCTGTTGGCCAGACCCTGAGCTCTTGAAGTCAAACACTGAATCTTATTTTATTTTGTACTCTTAGTTTATCTTTGCACATATTAAACACATCATTTATCAGTATATCTTCTGAATGATTAAAGATTTAAAAAATTGCACATGAGAATGCATCTTTTTTTTTTTAAGATTTTTTTGATGTGGACCATTTTTAAAGTCTTTATTGAATTTGTTACAATATTGCTTCTGTTTTATGTTTTGGTTTTTTGGCCCCGAGGCATGTGGGATCTTAGCTCCCCGACCAGGGATCGAACCCACACCCACTGCACTGGAAGGTGAAGTCTTAACAACTGGACAGCCAGGGAAGTCCCCTGCATCTTTATAGCAGTTTGTTGTTTTTCAAAATTCTTCCCTTGCATCATGAATTTTTTATTATGTTAGTCTTCCAACGGATCACATTTTATCAGACCTATTTTATAGATGTGGAAACTATCTGAAATATCTCCAAGATCATTAAATTGGTGATTCAATCTCTCCAAGATTACCTAAGTAAGTAAATGAATGTTTCCTGGAAATAGCAAACATGACTTCAAATCAAGCAAAGTAAGTAAAAATCATTTGATAGTGGATCTTTTTTGCAGAGCAAAGTTGGGGAAGAGGTTGAAGCTTTAAGGTACAGTAAAGTTTGTCAGAGAAGAGAGTATTTAGGAATGGAATCCAGGACACTAAAAGTAAGCTTTCTCTTTTTCAGTGATGTTCAAAACCCATATCAGATGTTAAAACTCTATTTCTCCAGGCTCAGGGAACAATGGTAACAATACATTCTCTGCTTGACCCCAAATTCCAGTTGCCATAACAACTTGAGATAGTTCTATAAATGAAGATGTGTTTATTGTACAATTTTGCATTGAGAAAAAAAGAGAGATATACCCTATTACACATTTTTCCTCAGTGTGTCATCTGTACTGTTGAATTCTTTAAAGATTTCTTTAATTAGGCTACATGTAAATACACTTGCTTTGAAGTATATTGGTGCTAACTGCACTTCAGTTTGAGATGGTTTTCTGGTTTTCTAATGCTTAAGAAAGGGCTTATATAGCTATCCCAGGCAAGTGTGCCAGAGATGTTTCTGCCTGGAATGAGCTGGCTAATAACCTCAATTCACTCATCATTGTCACAGCAGAGACCTATAGCTAAGGAAAGAATCATAACAAAGGCAGCAGAGAGCCCAGAAGAGAAAAGCTATTAAATCCCACAGGGATCAAGACTGACAGAAGAAGACATGCTCCAGACCAGGGGAACAAAAGACCAAAGAGATGATGTCATTTTTTTGGTTGTTGTTCCTTTTTGATAAATAAGGAGAGGTTATCTTTGATACTGTTCTTCCGAGTGCTTGGACCATCCATAAACAGCCCTTCACAGTAGCCTGGTCAAAACAGTCACTATTGTAATTAACCAAGGTAAGACAATGTTTATAAACAAGTTATAAAAGACTTGGTTTCCTTCTGTCAAGATGAAGTTTTGCTATTGTGCATTATTGCCATCATCAGTTTTCATAGCTATATAGTACTCCCCAGTTATCAAAGCAACCATGCATATATTGCTTCCTTTGATTTTCACAATAGCCCCAGTTTACAAGCAAGGAAACAGCATAGGAAATGTGAAATCGTAGCAGGGATACTGAGCAGAAGAAATGAACTTGATCCCTATCTTTGCCGTGTTTTAACTGTATGACCTCAGACCTATACCACCCTGGGTCTTAGTTGCTTAACAGCCAAAGTCAAATGATGACATGTGCCTCAAAGGTTCATTGTGAAGATGAATGTATTTCATATGCTGGAATGAGCTATAGATGTAAGACTTGATTTTTACTTTAGAATTTTATATTTTTTGTTTTTTTGGTGTTTTTAGGCTTCGTTGATCAGTAAATGAAGTCTCCTCACCCACTGTCACACTGGACTTAAACTAAGGCATATGCTTTTTTTTTTTTTAAAGCAGTTTACAATGTCTGCAGCAGAAAAAAAAGTGATTATATACAATTACTCTTGGAAACAATATGAAATCCGATTGTGGTTGCATGGGACATAAGGGTATGCGGCATTTCAGAGAAATTCTAGTGAGAATTCTAGACACAAAAGCTTCTGTGGAATTTAAGAAATTCAAGCATGGTCTTGAAGAACAGATCTAACCTCAAGTAATATGACACACTGATTTGATGAAAAAGACTGACTACTAACAATTATAAACACTAAAAATAGAAATGGCTGTAAACAGACACAGCAAAAACAACAACAACAAAAAACCGCATGACTGAATTCAAAAGAAAGAAGTCCTAGATGCCAGGAATTAAGTATGATATAAAAGATATCAATAAACAAGCTATGATACTGCAGCAATCCATGGAAATTTTTAAAGATACAGGCCTCAGGGATGGGGCTTTGGGATTTTAATGCCTACAGGAGGAAAGGAGTCCAGAGTTTTAGATAAAATAGTGCCAACAAGAAGTCAGTCACAGCATCAGTCCTGCACCACAAATAGGTAGTGCTTTAAATACACTTCGACTACACTAAGTAAGGTGTGATGACACCACATCCAGAAACGAAAACTGATCTAGTAACTTTGAAAGCCCTGAGAGATTTGAAAAAACAAAGGATGGCCTTGTTTTCAAAGAACCTGTTAACAAAGGAGGGCCCGAAGAACACTTACATATAAAATAGCTTCTGCTGAAAACTAGTACATAATTATAATTGCAAACAATTTTAAGACACAGTATCTCTAAAATGCTAAAAGATATAGAAATTCAATAAACAGGATAATTAGCACCTTGGAATTTGAAATCACAAAAAATAAATATGAGTTAATAAATTAACATGCTTGAAATAATTAGAAAGACATACAGAACATAAGGCAAGAATGGAGCACTACCAAAAAAAGGTCATTTTAGGAAAGTAAATAAACTTTTCCAGAGAGGAGTTAAAAATCAAGTTTAACATGAAACAGTGAGTGTCAAAATGGCATCGGCCTTCTCAGCAGCAACACTAGAAGATGGAAATCATATAAGTAATGTCTAAAAAATTCAGAAGAAAACTTATACCCAGTATAAAACTATATGGTCATCCGAAATATTAATCAGGTGGAAAATTGAGAGAAGACATGTAAGTTACCAGGACTAACTTATCACACAACTGCAATCATTTTGAGGGTATACATTGCACCAAGATGGGCGAAGAAACTAAGAAAGAGAAATCATGAAATATAAAGAACAGGGATCAAACACAAGTTGAGAAAAAGAATTTCAGGATAGTGGTGGGAAACGTCCCAGGATGGCAGTGTACCGCAGCTTGAGAACAGGTCAGAGGGGTCCACAGGGGTAGCTCCGAGGAATAAGTGGATACTTTTAGACTACATCATGCAAACAACTAGTGAGAAGAGTGTGAAAGGTCAGTCACAGAATTTGAGCAAGATTACTGATCATTATGTTTTTTAAAAAATGAAGAAAACAAACAAAAAAAGAACAATGACTGTAGGAAAACATTTTAAAATTATATAAGAAAGAAATTATATAAGAATGAAATAGTATAGCTTGTGGCACAGCTTACTGTGATAATACTGTAAATATATACTGTAAATATTCTTTAATGCTATTCCTACAGCAGCTCAATAAAATAAGAACTACAATTATTCCCATCAGTGAATAGAACTGAGCTCAGATTCAAGCTTTCACTCCCACCTCTTACTCAAAAAGGCATGGTTTTCTTTCTCTTCTAGGTTAAGTTGCTGTTGTTATTAATACCAAATTCCTCTCCCTCCTAGAAATTATATTCACAGACACAGAGGATAAATTCCCACTTTCAGAAATTTACAGTGGTTTCCCCTTTCTGATTTTTTCCTCTGCTAGTCTCAAAGATATGCTTCAGGTACCAACTTATTGTTTTTACTCCATTTAAGGGCTCAACTCCCAGACAATGAGCATCACTGAACTGTCTGCCTCTGCTGCCCTCCTCACTCCCTGAATTTTCCACTTCTTCTCTCAGATCATCATTTAAAACCTGTAAGCTCAGAGAGGGCATATTTTCTTTCTTTTTTAATTGGAGTATCATTGTTTTACAATGTTGTGTTAGTTTCTGCTGTACAATGAAGTGAAACAGCTGTATGTATACCTATATCCCCTCCCTCTTGGACCTCCCTCCCACCCCCCACCCCCACCCATCTAGGTCATCACAGAGCACCGAGCTCAGCTTCCTGTGGTTTACAGCATGTTCCCACTAGTTATTTATTTTATGCGTGGTAGTGTATATATGTCAATCCTAATCTCCCAATTTGTCCCACCCTCCTCTTCCCCTGCTGTGTCCATATGTCTGTTCTCTGCATCTATGTCTCTATTCCTTCCCTACAAATAGCTTCATCTGTGCCATTTTTCTAGATTCCACATATATGCATTTTCATTGTAGCAGAACTGCTTAGTAAATACTCCCGTACAGAGGTCACCAAACTGATCCTGTCTTTACTTAAAATGTTAATACATTGTTCATCATTAATTCCTTTGGGTTAACTTTGATATTGATCTTGATTGCTGAGATGCTGGTACCCCTTGAATTTTACGCTTGAGGTGAATGTCTCATCCTCTTTCTAGGTCCACCCTGACTAGACATCATCTTTAGTCAGATCTTTACTAGTATAAACGTAATGGATTGAAACACACTATAAAAATCTGCACACTTAATATTTAAGTCTCATTTAAATGGAAAATTTGATTATATTAGTCAAATTCTCATTATCACTTGTACCACCCGTAATTGAATTTCTAAAGAAGAAGTCTCCTTCTGATCCCAGGTTAAGAGAAGTGGAGAAAGCAGAGCAGCAGGCGAGGGGTAAAATGAGGTGTGTTTTCTGAAGTTCACCTAAGAGTCAGAGGCACCAGGTGGGACTAGGGACTCAGGTGAGCCAAGCTCCACTGGGCTGCTATCAGCATTGGGCACAAAATAACACAGTCCAGATGTCTGGTGTGACCAGTCTTGGGTCACTTGCTGAGTCCCTCAGTATCATGTCAGGAATATGCTCAGTAAATCCCTTGTCAAAATTCAAAAGAAGGGCTTCCCTGGTGGCGCAGTGGTTGAGAGTCCGCCTGCCGATGCAGGGGACGCGGGTTCATGCCCCGGTCTGGGAAGATCCCACATGTTGCGGAGCGGCTGGGCCCGTGAGCCATGGCCGCTGAGCCTGCGCGTCTGGAGCCTGTGCTCTGCAACGGGAGAGGCCACAGCAGTGAGAGGCCCGCGTACCGCAAAAGAAAAAACAAACAAACAAAAAATTCAAAAGAAAAGACTAAGTGGGCATTTTCAAATATTTTAAAGGTTGTCATTTTAAAAGAGAGTAGGATAGTTTAGCACAGCTCTCAGGGGATGTATGAGGGCCCGCAAGCAAAGTTTTGTCCAGGGTAAAGACAATGTGTAAAACACTGGAGACCTTCAATAAGGATGACATCTCTCGACTTGTGAGTTCCTCGAAGCTAAAGGGGTTAAATCACTGTCAGAGTGGGCATCTGCCCAAGGAGTCAGACATGAGATTCACTGAGAAATTGATAGAGACAGATGATGAGGAGGCAATAAAACAAGTAATACTGAAAAGAGAGCTTCCAATTTACCTCTCCAGGAAGAAAAGTTAGCACTGCCATTTGGAAAATGTAAGCTTAAGCAAGTTGTTTAGCTCAATTCAAAACCTTAATCTTTAACAGAGGGATAACAATGAATTCTAACTCACTGAAATATTTAGGGATTAAGGTAAAGTAAGTAAAGTTGTTAGTAAATTTTCTGACACATTTACAAATATATGTGTCTATACACATATATATAAATGTATATAAATGTATACTATATATGAATACATACATATATAGTATTCATTTTTGAGCTACTATTATTTGCCTGCTATTACACATACACTTTCTCCTGTCCTCCCTCACAAAAACTGTATTAAAATCCCATGTTTCAGGTGAGGAGATAACACCTTGGAGGTCAGAAGAAACTTGCTCAAATTAACACTATCAGAAGTGAATAGAACCCAGCTATACACACAGACACGCCTGTCTCCAAATCTTATACCTTTTCTATTCCAGCACTGAATCATTGAGTCTGTAAGCCTAAGAGATTGCAAAATAACAAGGAACATAGAAAGACGTTTCACAAATGTCTTCAATATGACAGAAAACATACAGATAGACATATAATAAGTTAACAAAACAATCTTGTTAGAGAAACGTCTCTGACAGGGTAATTTTCTTGCAATCCATTTTTTAAAAATTGAGGTATGCTATATACAGTGAAATGCCCAGGACTTAAGTATAGAGATTGATGAGTTTTGAAAACCATATACAGTTGTTTAATCTACACCACTGTCAAAAAATAGAACATGTTCATTATCCCCAAATTCCTTCCTGCTCCTTCACAGATCTCCACCTTGATCCCAGAGGCAACCACTCTTGCGATTTATATCACCACATGTTTTATTGAACAATTTCAGACATGCACAATCTATTATAAATTTTGCCTCTGGTTTCTTTTATTCACTTATACCATGCATCAGTAGTTGCATTCCTTTTTGTTGGTGAATAGTCTTTAATTGTTCAAATATTTCACAATGTGTCATGTCAATCAGTCCTCTTGCTAATGGACATATGAGTTGCTTCAACCTATTGGCTATTATAAATAAAGCTACTAAGATTATGTTTTATATATCTTGGTGTGGACATAGCTAAGACTGTACCTGCTCACAGTTAGGTTAGATATTTAACTTTATAAGAAACTGCTAACAGTTTTTCAAAGTGGTTATTTCATTTTACACATCTAGCAAAAATGTATAAGGACTCTGGTTGTACCACACCTTGCCAACATTTAGTGTTGCCAGATATAAGAATGTTCATTCTAGTGAAGAGTGTAGTGGTATCACAAGGCAGTTTAGCTTTGCATTTCCCTGTTGATAAGCATATCAAGCACTTTTACATGTGTTTTTTAGTCAAGGTATATCTTTCGTTGTGAAATGTTTGTTTAAATATTTTGCTCATTTTTAAAAGCTGGGTGGTTTCTCCTTCATACTGTTTAGGTGTTGGAGTTCTTTGTATGTTGGCCTTTGTATAAGTTCTTTGTATAAGTCCTTTGCCTCATATATGTATTATGAATATTTTCTTCCACTCTGTGGCTTAACTATTCATTTTCTTAGCAGTGACTTTTGATGAAAAGAAGTTTGAATTTTGATTAAGTAATTTATGTTTATTAAATAACTTATGTTTATTTCTGTATTTTTTTAATTATTAGTACAATCTGTGACTTTTTTAAGAAATCTTGCCAAAGGCCAAGTTTTCAGAGATAATTTCCTACGTTTTCTGCAATAAGCTAGTTTTAGTTTTTACTCTTGGTTTATGATCTGATATTATTTTTTTCTGAAATTGTTTGAGATACAAAAGAGGTTCATATATTTTTTTCCAATATGACATCCAAATGTTCCAGTACCATCTGCTAGAAAAGCTTTCTTTTCCTATTGAATTGTTCAGGTGTTTGTTTGTTTTGTTTTGTTTTAAATAATTTGGTGGACTCTTTCTGCCCTATGGCAGAAAACCAAATATGATGTGGAACTCACTTGTGCCTCTCCTTTTAAGGATCATAGCTTTCACCATCCAGAAAGGGTTACTTATAGTTTGAAACTTCAACATCCCCATATTAGAAAAGGACAGGCCCAGAAGGCAGAAAATCAGTAAGGACATAGTTGAACTCAACAGCATCATCACTAGTAAACAGGATATAATCGACATCTATAGACTACTTCATCCAACAACAGCAGAACACACATTTTCCTCAAGCTTACATGGAACATTCATCAAGATAGACCACATTCTGGGTCATTAAAAAAATTAACAAATGTAAAAGAGAAAGAATACAATTATCATATATGTATGCTCTCAGACTGCAGATAATTAAACTAGAAATCACTAACAGAAAGAAAGCTGGAAAATACCCAAATACTTGGGGATTAAACAACATACTTCTAAGAGAAATCTCAAGAGATACTAAAAAGTACTTTCAACTAAATTATAATGAAAATATGACTTATCAAAACTTGTGGGATGCAGCTAAAGCAGTGCTTAGAGCAAAACTTATAGCACTGAATGCATAAATAAGAAAAAAGGAAAGCTCTAAAATCAATAATCTAAGTTCCCACCTTAGAAAATAAGAAAAAGAAGAGCAAATTAAATCCAAAGTGAGCAGAATAAAATAAATAACAAAAATTAGAGTAGAAATCTCTATGCTCAAATGTTCACACATTTGGTAACCTAGATGGAATGGACCAATTTGCTAACCTAGATGAAATGGACCAATTCCTTGAAAAAACAAAATCTGCCCAAACTCACAAAAAATAAGTAGAATTTGCATACAATCATATCTGTTAAAGAAGTTGAATCAAGAACTAATAACCTTTCAAAAAAGAAAGAACCAGGCCCAAGTGGGTTCACTTGTAAATTCTACCAAATATTTAATGAAGAAATTATGCCAATTCTCTATAATCATTTTCAGAAGATAGAAGTAGAGGGGAACCTTCCTAACTCATTCTATGGGGTCAGATTACCCTAATATCAGAACCAGACAAAGACACTACAAGAAAATAAAAGTATAAACAATTACCTCTCATGAACAAGATGCAAAAATCCTCAAGAAAACATTAGCATATCAAACCCAACAATGTATAAAAATTTAGAGTTATATACCATGACCAAGTCGGATTTATCCAAGTTATGTAAGACTACTTAAATATTCAAAAATCAATTAATGTAATCCTTCACATTAATAGGCTACAGAAGAAAAAATCATATGAGCATAGCAACAGATGCAGAAAAAGCATTTGACAAAATTCAACAGCTCTTCATGATAAACCAATCATAAAACTAGGCATGGAGGGGAAACTCTTAATTAAAGAACATCAACAACAAAACAAAACCAAAAAACCTAAAGCTAACATGATACTTAATGGTGAGAAACTCTAAGCTTTCTCACCAAGATTAGAAACAAGGCAAAGACGTTCCCTCTCACTACTCTCTTTCAACATTGTACTGGAAGTCCTAGACAATACAATAAAAAAAAAAAAATTCTTTTTAAAGGTATATAGTTGGGAAAGGAAGAAAAAAATAGCTGTCTTTGGTTATGACATGATTATGTAGAAAACCTGAAATAAATGACAAAATAAAACAAAACAAAAACCCTCCTGAAATAACAAGTGATTACAGAAAGGTTTCCGGATACAAGCTTAATAGACAAAAGTCAATCACTTTCTTATATACCAGTAATAAAAAGTGGAATTTGAAATTAAAGCACAATACCATTTGCATTAGCACCCCCAAAAATGAAATTCTTAGGTAAAATCTAACAAAAATGTGTGCAAGATACACGTGAGGAGAAACTCTGATGAAGAAATCAAAGAACTAAATAAATGGAGATAAATTCCATATTCATGGATAGGAAGACTCAATATTCTCAAGATGTCAGTTCTTCCCAAGTTGATCTATAGATTCAATGCAATCTCAATAAAAATCCCGGTAAGTTACTTTGTAGAAATCAACAAACTGATTCTAAAGTTTATATGGAGAGGAAAAAAGACCCAAAAGAGTCAACTCAATACTGAAGCAGAGGAACAAAGTTGGAAGACTGGCACCATCTGACTTTAAGACTTAATATAAAGCTACAATAATCAAGACAGTATGGCTTTGACAAAAGATGGATCCATGGAGCAGAAAAGAAAGCCCAGAAATAGACCTACATAAATATAGTCAACTGCTCTTTGACAAAGGAACAAATGCAGTATAATGGAGTGAAGATAATTTTTTCAGCAAATGGTGCTAGAACAATTGGACATCCACATGCAAATACACAGATTTAGACACAGATGTTATATACCTCATAAAAATTAACTCAAAATGGATCGCAGACCTAAAGGTAAAATGCAAAACTATAAAATTTCTGGAAGATAACATAGGAAAAAATCTAGATGACCTTGGGTGTGGTGATGACTTTTTAGATAGAACAATGCCAAAGGCATGATCCATGAAAGAAATAACTGATATGCTGAACTTAATTAAAATTTGAAAAACAGCAACAATTTAAAAAAACCTCTGCTCTGCAAATACACTGTCAAGAGAATGATAGGACAAATCACAAAATGGGAGGAAATATTTTCAAAAGACATATCTGACAAAGGACTATTATACAAAATATACAAAGAACTCTTAAAACTCAACAATAAGAAAACGAATCACCCAATTTGAAAAGGGGCAGAAGAACTGAACAGAAACCTCACCAAAGAAGATACACAGATGGCAAACAAACATATCAAAAGATGCTCCACATCATGTTAGGGAACTGCAAATTAAAATGAGATACCACTACACATCTATCTGAATGGCCAAAATTCAAAATACTGACATCACCAAGTGATAGCCAGGATGTAGAGTAACAGGAATCCTCATTAATTGCTTGTAAGGTTGCAAAATTGTATAACCACTTTGGAAGACAGTTTGCCAGTTAAAAAGAATAATCTTACCATAAGATTCAGCAGTTATGCTCCTTGGTATTTTACTCAAATGAGTTGAAAACTTACGTCCTCGCAAAAACCTGCACACGGATGTTTATGGCAGCTTTATTCATAACTGCCAAAACTTGAAAGCAATCAAGATGTCTTTCCATGTGTGAATGGATGAATAAACTGTGGCACAAGCAGACAATGGGATATTATTTAGCAGTAAAAATAAATGAACTATCAAGCCATGAAAAGACATGGAGGAACTTTAAATGCATATTACTAAATGAAGGAAGCCAATCTGAAAAGGCTACATGCTGTATAATTCAAGCTATGTGACATGCTAGAAAAACAAATATATGAAGACAGCAAAAAGATCAGTGGTTGCCAGGGGTGGGGAAAGAGATGGATGAACCGCCAGTGCACAGAGGACTTTTAGGGCCGTGAAACTATTCTGCATGATACTATAATAGTGAATATGTGTCTTTATACATTTGTCCAATTCCATAGAACGTACAGCACCAAGAGTGAACTATGATGTACACTACGGACTTTGGATAATTACGATGTGTCAGTGTAGGCTCATAGATTGTAACCAATGTACCACTGCGGTGCTGGATGTTGACAGTGGATGACACTGCATTGTCAGAACTATTGTAAGAACTGGAGGTCTGTGGGAACTTTCCATATGTTGTGCCCGATTTTTCTGTGAACCTTAAACTGCTCTAAAAAATAAAGTCTATTAAAAAAAGAAATTAACATTTTTTTCAACTTTATAAACATGCAGTAAGTTTATGGGAAATACATGAAGTAAGATATTTGTTACTCCATCACGGCCAGAACTGGAATTCTCTTGTGTCAGAGTGTACAAAGCAGAGACCATGAGAGAGAAGTGGGAGGGCAAGTCTTTTGGGGACAGGTAGTTCATGTGTACAGGAATCTGAAGTGGGTAAGAATAGGGGCTTTAATAAATAAGTTTAGGCACGTATGGTTGGGGCAAATAGAGTCAGTGAGAAAGAGACACACAGTGAGGTTGGAAAGCAGGTTTGTGTCAACCAAGTACAGACTTTGCTCCTATTCTAGGGGCAAGTGAGAGTGGTCAGATGCTTTCAGGCAAGGGACCGACATAATGAAACGTGTTAAAATTAATTAGCTTCCAACAACAGGAATAATGGATTGATGGTAAGCAAGTTCCCAATGAGGAAGCTGACTCATACACTAGTTTTCAATGGTAAGGTTGGGGACAGAAAGAGTCATCCCACTGAAACACATTACAAAGGTAGCCTCAACATGACTTAGAGATTACTTGGGTATGATCAGTTAACTGGACATTAATTGAGCAGGGCCAGGAGATAGAGGAGAGGAAAAACAAAAAACATAAAACAAAAAGAAAACCAACTTCAAGAGTTTAATATGATCAGCTATGTGCACGGTTCTGCCATTAGCTAAAAGTAACAACAAAAATCAGAGAATGAACAAATACAGCAGTGTGTCACTGCAATTTAGATATGAGCATGCTGAGTTTGGTAAGGATGGTAATCGCAGTTGTGACTAAGAATACAATTTGGTCTAAAGAGAGGATCGGGTAAGAAAAGAAAGGAGACCAAGACAAAACCTTGAAGAAACGCAACATTTAAAGTGCATCAGAGAAAAATGAGCAGTGAAAGCAGTTGGTGAAAAACCACGTGATGTTACTAAAACTAACGAAAGAGTGCTTCAATAATGTAGGAATATTCAGAAGTATTTAATGTTTCTGAGAATTCAAATAAGAACTTGAAAATAAGATTATCCAACTTGCTCCCTCTGAAAAATGTAACAAATAAATGTTTTCCAAACATAAGAAGGTGAAAAACAGACCAAGATAAGACTTGTTATATCAAGCTATTATAGAACAGTCAACCTTTATACTGTTTTTCCCTTAGTCTTAGTAAATGTGAATGGGGCTTCTTCAGATTCTGTGACACTTTTAGGATTTCTGTGGTCTAGCAATGTAAAAAGAATCAGTAATTTTCTATGAAATTGAAGAAGACATGAATTTTGTGGAGATCTATTCTGTTCCTTGAATTGATACCAGTTTTAGGTACTCCACAATTAACTTGTTGGGAGGACACCTCTGCCCCACGGTTGAAAAAGCACTGTGGCTTCAGAGTCCATAGTTTAACAATATTTAGCATTATTGGGTTGGTCTAGATATAAAAGTCAAATAAATCCTTTTTATTGCTACAACCTTCTGCCAAATGGAAGTAATCAACCAGCAAAGCCATTTATATCATACTTTTTAATACATAGTTTTTCCTGTGACTAGCTCGCTCCATTTGAATTATATTTTTCCATTCCTACATCCACTTAACAGCCATTTACCAAGGGCTGATTTTGCATGAGACTCCATCTTGGGTGACAGGGACACAGGAGTGAGTCCAAGTCTTGGTTCACAAGAAGTTCACAGTCTGCCCAAGAAACAAGCAAAGTACCTAAACAGCTTTTGCAGAATCATATGTTTCAGCCTTTAATTATAATTCTTTCCTCTAATAGAGTACTATTTTTTCTTAAGGGTCTGACCCGCTTGTATTTATGTCAAACCAAGAATCTGGCTGAGCAGTTAAAGTTCTGCCCCTCTGATTTTAACTAAAGCATCAGTTGAAATGGGGGTTCCATTTCTCAGAACTGTCTCCACAGAGATCTATAACAAGTTTTCTGTTTGTTTCTTTGTTTTGGTAATCTTAATATTCCAAGATTTACTAAATTATCAAACCTGCCTGCATAAAAAATGCAAGCATCTCTTTTCTGATCTGTGGTCATCTTCTCCAAGGTATTTGAAATAATGCAGATATCAGAGATTTTTTATCATAGTCAAAGGCCACACCAACCTTCTGGATTGGAGTAAATACTTGCTTATAGCAAACATTAATTTATAGGAATTGTGAAAAGAAGGTAAATAAAACCCAATAATCTTTGAATGAAATTTAGAAATGGCTGAAATTTGGGAATGGATCATAAAGGAAGGCCATCTCCTAAAACAGATCATGCTTTGTACTCTTCAGAAAATCAAAATAAACACTCTATCCTAATAATTTACTATATATTTTGAAGCAGATTACCGACTATGCTTTAAAAAGAATTCTATATAAAAATCCAGTTGTTGACTAATAAGTTCGCAAAATACATAGAAATTTGCCTTGCTCTAAAGGCAACAAGCGTGTGTTCTCTGAGTCTATTGCTTCAGCAGCTGTAAATGAGTTTCATTTATTCAAGACCCTCTACTTAATACTTACCTTGGATTAGCAAAGTTCTTACTTGGGTCTGCGTATCAGAACAACCTGGGAAGATTTCAAAAAATATACTTGCTGGAATACACCCCCAGAAACCCAAATTTACTGGAGATTTACTGAGGTCAGGTATGTTCATATTTTAAAAGTTCCACCAAGTGATTCTAAAGCACTTGAATCTGGAGCTACTCAGTGGGAAGAGTAGCTAGAGTATAATTTTTTAATATCTTCACCTGCTTTATCATTTAGGCTTTTAATTACCCTATGAATTTGACAATGTGGGCATTTTTTAGCTGAGAAAAACTTATCATGATGTGTTCGCTTTCACTTACTTAATAAATGAGGAAACTGGGACCCAAGCCCAAGTAAACTTGTCTTTTTATTCCATTATAAGCATTGTCTGTGAGGCTGTATACATGGGATATAAATTGACAGAAACAACACAGATACCTATTATGGAGTTAGATAGATAGACAGACAGATGAATTAAGTTGTCCAAAAGAACTCAGTTCTATAGGAAATTACTGACAACTTACTTGAACCACACACTATGCTAGACACAGGGAATGCAAACACAAAAACATGCTTTTCATCAACAAAAACTTCACAGAAGAAATAAGGTCAGGCACATTAATCAATAATTTTAATATGGTATAATGGACCATAAATATAATATAGCATAATTTGAAGTTGGAATTACAAGGTGATACAGAAGAACAAAACAGCAATATTTATCATTGAATATTTATATGACCTTAACCTAAGGGTTGTAGTCCCCTTTTCAGCACATGGAAAAAAATGATACAGGCTTTGCTACATGATTTTCCCTTTTATTACAGGGTTGTACATTTCCTGGGCGTGACCTTGTACATCTCAAGATGCTGAGGAGATTGTCAGACAGTCACTAGCATGTCAGTAACTCTACCCCATAGCCACAAACAAAATACGAAACGCTTAAGTCACTTAAGCTTAGTCTGCCAGGTCCCCTTTATGGCCAGTCTGGATGTTCACCACCACCTCTCCCCTCACCTCCCACCCTACCCCATAGCGTGAGGAAGCGCCCTACCTTGAAAGGCATGAACTTTGGGTCAGGCAGCCCTGGTTTCATTCTGGACTCTACTACTTATCTTAGGGGTTACCTTGGGTGAATTATCCAACCTTTGGGAGCCTCAGTTTCCTATTCACAAAATGGGAAGAACAGTGCCTGAATGGGTGTTCTGATCTCCAATCCCAACGTGTGTGTTGTGGCCAAGGGGTTTCCCCACACCTCCAGCAAGCGATGCTCCAACACCATCTGGACACCCTACAATTCAACTCAGTTCACCTCAGTTCTGGCACTACGTACACAGATATAGCATCGATTTCCAGAGGCCGAGGACTCAGTCCTACAAGACTGCCCCCTAGTCCCACCCCACGACTTCAGATGCCAGTGGCAAACCCAGGTTGTTAACTGTGCTTCTGATCAACGAGCTACAGATTAGAGATTCCCAGGACCCCCTCCTTGGGTTTGATTAATTTACTAAAGTGACTCACAGAACAGAGACGCATTTTACTTACCAGATCATTGGTGTCTCATAAAAGAATATAACCCAGCAACAGCCAGATGGAAGAGATGCACAGGGCAAGGCATGGGGAAGGGGGAGGAGCTCCCGCGCCCCCTCCAGGCACACTCTCCCAGCACCTCCATATGTTCACCAACCCGGAAGCTTTCTGAACCTATCCTTTTGGGGGTTTATGGAGGCTTCATTACATAGTCATTATTGATTAAATCATTGGCTATTAGAAACTGAAGTCAATTTCTAGCCCCTCTCCTCTTGGGAGGATGGAGGAGGGGACCGAAAATTCCAACCCTCTAATCTCAGGGTTGGTTCTCTTGGCAACCAACCCCATTCCCCATTCTTAGGTTACCTAAGGGCTTTCCAAAAGTCACCTCATTAACATAACAAAAACACGTTTATTGTTCTTATCACAAGAAATTCCAAGGATTTTAAGAGCTGTGAGCCAGGAACCATACCCAAAGAACAAATATATATTTCTCACACACAATAGTGCAGTGCTGATTTACTGGGTTTTTATGGGTTAAATAAAATATCACAAAATTGTTCAAGCCAAGTGTCTGACCAATACATATTTGGTAGGGATTTGATACTTTTTCTCTTATTTCCTTTTATTTTTTTATTTTATTATTATTTTTTTTAATGGAAGTTATCATCATTGGCCTGGTCAATCAGGGTAGTAACCATTGGAGGAACTATGCACCCAGTGTCATTAGCAATTAGATAAAGCAGCCCACTTGGTGGTTGTAGAAGACCTTGAGGTGTGTGAGGGCTACCCTAAGAATCTTCCCTCGATACAAAGGGTTCTGTGGGTGTGCAGAGCCAAAGACTATTTTACCTACCATTTGCACTATATTTTCTACCACTTGATATTTTTCCTCCTCTTGGGTTTGGCCTGGGAAACAAAAGGTTGAATTAAAGAGCTAGCAAAAAAAAAAAAAGAGTTTCTAAAGTTTGACACATTGCATTACAGGAAGAAAATCTTTCACATTTATCAAATTGTCTCATTGGGCTAATTTGAGCTTCCTAGGATGAGTTAGCTGGCACAAGAAATACACCACTAGCTGCATTGTTTTCTTCATTGGTGCTTCTCATAAAGTAGCAAAGAGGCCACCTGTCTGATTGCTAAGCTCAGATGCCCTTCATTAAAAAAAAAAAAACAACGAAGAATGCAGAAAAGGAAGCTGGCTTTGCAGAAGCCATTAAAATAATGACCATCAATTGTCCAGGCTTCTGAGCCAACTGGTTTAAAAAAACAAAACAAAAAACTCATCTCAACATAAGATGGGATCTCTATTTGTATGTTTGGAATTTAATTAGCTTAAGGGATTTTAATTTTTTTTTAGAACACTTCAAAACTCAAAGATGCTAATATGCTTTTTTATTTTTTAATAGAATATGGTCCATTAGAACACAGTTCAGAGTTGTTTTGTTTCTGCTGTATCTTCAGTACTTAGAACAATAACTAACATGCTGCAAATGCCCACTAATATTTATTGGATAAATAAATGAGGCAAATGATTCTCTTCTCCAGCTAACAGATTATAGAGTGACTTTTTATTACCTGTTCGTCTAAAATAATAATATAGCCAGTTATTTTACCAGCAAAATGGGTTTATTTGGGAACAGCAAAGAATTGCAATTTGGGACATGCAACTATGGCGAACCAGGAGCAAGTTATGTAAAACAAGAGAGACAACTTTTTTATAGAGGCGAAGGGAGACTTGTGAGGGGCTGTTATAAACAGTTCTCTGGAGGAAACTGACAATTTTAAGTATAATGGCTTTTCATTGGCTGAACTATTGCCAGGCAAGGAGAAAACCTTTATTCTCCCCACTCGTGGCAGTAAAGCAGTCACATCTCACTGGAGATGCAAAGTCCTTCTCTTCCTGGGGAAACTGCACAGATGTTAAGCAGTACATGTGTGAGAGCGCCTCCTTCTGGCCTGCTGACTCTGTTTTAGTGAGGTGTCCCTTTATTAAATTTCACACATCCCAATACTATGACACAAATGACTAAATTTTAGAAGGAAAATGGCAGTGCCCACAGGAACAGAGAATGAAGCTGGCAACCTCATACATTGCTATGATAATATATGAAGGTGCAATAAATGTGGAAATATTTCAACAGAGCCTTTCAAAATCATACGTCTTCTACCTTAGTAAACCCACTTTGATTAATATACCCTAAAAGGATAATCCTAAATTGGGGGGAAATTTTGTCACACACAATTTTCATGTACAAAATATTTGTTTTTTATATAGATCTAACACAAGCCTTAAAAGCCAACACTGAGAAATGATTAAAATATGGAATACAACTATTAAAATAATGTGGCTATAATCTGCACTATCCTGAAATTTTGAAATCCATATTTTACATGAGAACCAGTAAGCCAAGCCTCTAATTATCTTATTAACTAATATAGATGAAAGGGAAATGGACAGGTTGGTATATATTAGGCAGTGTCTCAACTGCCTTCCTGGATGGACAAATTTGAGCTGGGGTATTATTCCAAGTACCAGGTCACAAATGGTAAAACTTGGTATCTGAATGAAGCCAGGACTGTTCCCTGGGAACAGTTTCCCTGTTTCCCTGGGAAACTAAAGAATCAATATATAGCCAAAAAGCATCTACAGAGGAAAACAGAGTCGGACAAGTCCTCAATACGATGATCAGGGAAGACAGGAGAAAGTCATATCTCAGGTAAGGGATTAGCAACTAGAGACAAATAAAATAGACAGATTCCCTGTTGGGTATAAGGCGAGGGTGGTGTAGAAAAGAGGTCAATATGCTTGTCTGGGAACGTTTCTTGAGTGCACAGCATAGTCAAGGGCAATGTGTCACTACAGTGTGCTGAGAACAGAGCTTCAAGAGGAGGACCAATGAGAAAGCTTTCTTTTCCCTTCCTTCCTCATTTCCTACTCTTTTCATACATATTTGTTAAGTTAGTCACTATTTAATGCACTGTGTATGCACTGATAGAAAAGAAAAGAAACTGACCTGGTCTCCTATCTCACAGAGCCTAATGCTCCTTATAACAGGAATGTAACTACTGTCCAAAACCAGTGCTTCAAGGGAAGACTTGAGTAAAAATATTGTAGGAAAATCCACAACACAAGCTGATGAGGAACAAAAGAAAATTGTGTTAAACTGGATAACAGTATGGGGGAAATTAACCATACTACAGGGAAAAAAATTTTCTGCAAGTTTATTCTGATATTCAGTTTCCAGATAGATAGAGCATGACATTACCAATTTTGTGGATTCAGTTTTCTTACATAGTTAATGATTGTTTTTGCACATAAATGTATTTAATTGGAGGGTAAATGCCTCATGGATCAGAATCATGTCTTGTACTAAAAATCTGTAGTGCTGTATATCTAACTATACTAAAATTTTAAGCATGTTAATGATGTTGACTGTAAGGACTGTGATCATCTGTACTTTATATGTATTTTTCAGTTAATTCTTATAATATGTTAAGAAATGTCTATTATTTGTCATGGAGAAAAAAATAAACAACTATTTTGACATTATAATAGTACCTTACTGTGCTGGTACTTTCCACTTTAGAGAATGGTTTTATGTTGACTGGAGTGTCATGATAATTATATGAATACCCTTATATTAGTATGTAAGGAGGGCCCATCTGATAGGGACAGGAAGAGAGAGAATCCAGGGGGGTGGCGTTCTGCAATTTACATAATAATCCTGTCAAATTTCTGGGCAGTCACTCTGTGGCAGGACTTCGGTGAATGAAAAACAAACTCTATCCCATATGGACAACGATACGGACGTCAGACGTAGGCGGGGGCATTCTAGTGAGTTGGGTTATGGGAGATACATTTCCAGAGGAAAACTTGAAAGCTCTCCAGAAAAACTATATTCGGAAGCCTATTTCTATGGATGGAGCCAAGGTCATAGGGTCAAGAACAGGATAACTGTTGAACGCTGTGACCCTGTAGGCTCAGTGACGCCCCTTGTACTCACCATGGGTACATGAGAAGCATGACAGTGGCAGGAAAGCTTGATTCCTAGTCTCAGATCCTGGTGGTCTGGCTCAGTTATCGGGAAAAGACAGCCCTGGGGGTGAATAGCCTCAGATAATTCATCTGAGAGGGGCCAAGATAAGCAGGGACAGATGGTGAACAGTCTTATGTGATTAGTTATGTGTTGACCTGACACCAAGAAACCACATATGTAAGGATGTCAATTAAAAGAGTTAACCATCTTAGAGGAGAGAGATTCTATCTTCCACTCTCTTTTCCTTTTTCTCCATCCATAAAATTATTCCACTTTTACCATACCCTAATTTGAGAAATTTTCCTAATTGAAGAAGAATGAAATATTAAAGCCTATTTTTGTATTAAACATTGGTGTCCTGTTCAAAAATAAATGACCATGTCAACTTATCTCATCCCTTTTGCAATTTACAGCAACAGCAACCTTGTCAATTATATTAGCAATAATGCAATATGCCAAACTGAGACAAAGATAACAAGGCATTGACACACTAAGTGTTGTAGGAACATGCCGTGAAAGTTATAGCAAAGACCATTTGCAAAATTGCCTGTCTCATTTTCATTTATTAATAAAATGCATGCTATCTAGGTCAGATAGGCTAAATCTATGGAGGAACTAATCTCTTCAAATAGCCAATGGATTTAATGGTGGAGAAAGTCCTCAATAACTCTTCTTCCAAGACACAGTTTCAGAGATAAAATCTTGTGACTCATTATAAGGCTAGGTACTAGAGGACTGCAGTTTTGGGTGATTGGAGATTTTTACAGGCCACTGCTTGGTCGTCTTCTTTAATGATAATACTCCTGCCTCTTAATGCCTCAGCAGTTATTTTTTATGACCTGCTTGGATAATATTGTAATTGCTAATGCTCATTACTCCAGGGCAACATTGCTGATTTTTCCTTTCTTAGTGGGAGATCAATCTGGCTGGCTGGTGAACATATTTTATGGAAAGGGAAGGGACAGTTGAAACCTGAGAAAAGAACAAGACTTGGCATTTGTGAAGAGTGTGAGTGTATGTGATTCTTCCAAGTAACGGTTATATGACCTTGGGCAGGCTGCTCCCCCCTCTGAGACATTTTATCTCTCTGAAGGATGGTGACAGTCCCTCATCTTCTTCTCTTATGGAAACATCTGTGACCCATCTTTTTCCTGCCTGGTCTTTTACATGTCAGCATTTCAACCACATTCATGCCATGGCTGCCGTAAGTACTCCATCCAATAAAATATATATATCACATACCACATTTCTCCGGAAATAAATCATTTGGTATTCCTGATGTCAGAGACTATAGCTTTGTTTCTGGTCCCTCAGTCTTGGTAACCTGCATGAGCACTACTGGGTCTTAGGTAACTTACTTTCTCACTTGGCTCTACAGCACTATCTCTCTCTGAACTCTCCAAATACAGGCAAACCCACCAGCTCAGATGACAGTCACACAATTCCAAATCCCGAACCACTCCTTCCACCCTCTTTCCATACCCAAAGGGAGGTGGATTTGATCATTATAATAGTTAAAGAAGGCAATGGTTATTAAAGCACTTTGGGGAAAAAAGGTCAGGCCACCTCACAGAGGTATGGGGAGGGGTGTGTGTGTGTGTATGTGTGTGTGTGTGTGTGTGTGTGTGTGTGTGCACGTGTGTGTATGTGTTTTTTTCCAATTTAAAATATACTTATGCATTAGAGTAGATTCTTTGGAAGACACAAGACATGGCTCCTCCCAGATGCAAGGTAGAAAGATAAGCCAAAAAAAAAAATGAGGTTTCCGTTCTAAGCAATCTCAGGCACAGAAGGAAAGCAGAGCCTGTCCAAAGCCCCTCAGCTTTACTGTCACGGCAGGAAATAGAAATAAATTTCCAGGTCCTCGACACAGGATCTTACCCCTTTGTGAGAGGGAGGAGTGTGCTTTTAAGCTGCCGCTAGAATAAAACCCACCAATTACACAACGGGCCTCTCAGCAGAAACTTGTGTTCAACCACATGCTAATCCAGATTATTTCCTGTACTTATCTCTGAAGTCAGATTAAGTTATAAATTCTTGGACCTACTTCTTCCCTGCTGTTGCTCTAGTTACATCTCTTGATCCCAGAATAGTTCTTATACCTTCCATGTGTTTAAAATAAACAAATACACAAATAAAAATGCTACTGAATGTATGACCTAAGGTGCTCTCAATTCCAAGTCACCTAGACTTGACTCAAAGAAGCCCAACCAGTAAAGCAATTTGATTCACTGACAGCAGGAAGTCTAAGTAGTACACTAAACACAGCCATGATCCTAGCTGCTTTCTCTATCTGTGATGTGCTGCCTTGATACGCTGCCTTGTTTTCCTCCTAAGGCTGGTTTCTAGCATCATAATAGGGTGACCATGTTCTTCTGGTTTTCTGGGAAAAGCTAGTTTGTGCCTTTTACCCAGGATAATCATTAATAGCTCTCCCTTTCACTCTCAGTAGTGTCCTGGTTTGACAAATGATAACTTACAAGGTCACCCGCATAATATTTTTGCTGCCAGTTGTAAATGTGGGTTACATTGCTCCTTGTAAACAGTGGGAGAATAAGGGATGCTGTTTTAGAAAAGTGAGAACTTACTCATAGACCTCCAAAGAGTCTCTCATCTATTTGGCCCAAATTATGATGTAAGGGAGCTTATTATAACAAGGAGACTCAGCCTGGAGCTTGGTTCAAATCCTGTCACACAGGCTACAGTAAAGAATGATAGATATCTGGATAGCATTCGAGTTTTGTTAAGAAAGGGGAATGGGAAATGCAGAGTGACGCCACCATAAGCCAAGTTCCTAGTGTTTCTGCATGTAGCTCAGGACTGTAAAGCAATAGCTGCTTAATGTAATTTTGTTGATTGACTAAAGGACCACATATCCTCTCACATACATATACCCTTCTCACTCAGTCTTTGCTCATTTTATGATAACATAACAAAGTTAATATAAAAACTTCAAATGAAAATACTGATGCCCTTATGAAACCACAAGTCTCTGTTCTATCAATTTAATATTCGATCCCCATGATTAGATTGATTTTAGTTCCATCAAGACAAAGAGAGAGAAAAATGCCCCCAACCTCCCTTTATACCATATACATGACATACATTCAGGGCTTAACCCAACCTTCATTTACAGAAACAAAGTCATAGAGGGTATGTCATTAACCATGGCTCTCTGATGATATTAATCAAAGAATCTAAATACACGTGACCCCATTTTAATTGTCTTTTATGCTCTTTGTCTCTATGCTTTGTGGCAGGCAGGAAGCAGCTACTAAAGTGATCCTATTACACTAGCTCCAGGAATTACCAATCATATGATGCACCCATTATAGAGTAAGTAGTAAACAGTGTTGCAGTTTTGTAGTGGCTAAATAAATCTGCCTAGGTAACATTTTTCTAAGATGTTCTCAGAGTTTCTGTATCAAGTATGTGGAAATCCACCTGCCCTAAAATCGTCCTTTATTGGATGAACAGGCAATCGGAGCTATTATGCAAATGTGACCTTCTGGGAAGTGGAGGAGCAAAATAAAGCTGCCATCAGCTGTCCAAGAGTATTCTGCCTACACTTACTTCTTTTTTGAATAAAGAAGCGAACCTGAGCTATTTAGCTCCAGCATAATAATCAAAATCATCATTTTCATTGTGTGGGGCAGTATCAGCACAAAATACCAATATATTTTTCCATCATTTCATTTTCATTTTTTTTCTATGTTTATATTTTAGATGTCTTTTCTAAAAGACATGCAATTGAATTTCATTTTTGAGGTTTTCGTTCTTGTGCTAACTTGGCAATCTTCGTATTTTTGAATGTAGCATTTAATCCTCTTAGGTTTAAAATGATTATGTATATATTTCAATTTCAATTTGTTAACTTCTTTGGTACTTCCTATTTGTCTTATATGTTCCATGATTCTTTTCTCTCCTTCCTCCTTTGTATTGACCTTTTCCCTATCATTCCACTTTTCCCTCTAGTAGCGTTTGAGTTACATGCTCTGTTTTGAGCATTTTAGCATTGTCTAAGAAATTACAAGGTGCATGATTTGTTATAATTACACGCTCCCCAAACCACATAAACTTCAGGACACTTTTTCATACCCCTTCAGACTTATATAAATACGGTTATATTATCTAGCTCCATTTTATTTATTTTAAATTTACAAATACTATCATTTTATACCATAATTTTGTTGTCATAGATGGTCTGTGGGCCCCTTTTCTCATTTCCATCCCCTCTCTGCCTCCCTTATTTGGGCTGGAGCTGGAAGCCTTAAACCACATTTTCTGGCTCATTTATGAGCAAGGTTTCGGTTTAAATTCCACCATCTGGAGGCACTCCAATAGCTTTGGAAGACATACAAGAGGCAGACACCATCACTGTGCTGGCAGGGTGATGGAGCCAGTTATGCGGAGGGCAGGTATATGGTTTTTGGCAGATGCAAAACATGAGGTTTTGCGAAAGGGGTTTTCAGGCAACTTCTTACAAATCACCCCTCTGTGTGTGCTGTGCCATTGAGGAAAGCGGCAGTGGTGTCTTTCAATTTCTGCTATTTATGACTTCCTCATCTCTGAAAAGCAGCTCTCCAATGCTCACTAATCCAGCCCTTTTAAAGTTGTTATAAGCCTCTATTTCCATTAATTTAAATTATGTCCTTTTTGAAACACCTCAAGTGCTTTCTCTTTTCCAATATGTCTTGATGCATGGAATATTTAGTACAGAAATTTGTCCTCTGAAACATACTTTCTTATATGGGAATCTGTGATAGGCTATTTGTCTTAGTTAAACATGAAATAATACACTCATGCCAATAGGTAATAGGATACTGGTATCCATGAGTAAGAGGATAACCTAAATTGTCACCTTTACTTACTTGGGATGAAACGCCTACTGCAGATAAGCCTTTGGGACACGAGGCTACTGTTGAAATACAACAGTAAGAAAAAAAAAAGGGCTTTAAAGTCTGTGTGGTGGGCTTCTAACCCACATCACCCTAGAAGTTCACAAAAAGTAAACAACAAACTTAAGGCCTCAACATCTTTCCTCAAGGCATTGTTAAGAGATCCAGAGAGTTTCTATGAATGTCCTAATAGACTCTCCTAATAGTGTCGATGTCTCTTAGAGTTGGATCCTGTGATACGTTATGTATTCCTAGAGCAAATGCTAAACAGAGACCAGTACAAAGTAGTTTGTTTGGGTGGTGATTTCAGGAAACACCAGCAGGGGAATGGGGAAATGAGACACACCAGCAGGGGAATGGGGAAATGAGACAGGGAAGGAAAAGCAGCCAGTAAAGAATGTGTTACCAAGCAAGTTACTGCTGTGGGCACCTGGAGCTTAAGCTTGCTGAGAAATTCTGGGAATAAGTGTAGAACATGCAATGCGAGGTTAACCCTCCCACCACTAACGGTCAGGTGTGTTCACAGATCAACAATAGTCAGTCATCGGCTGATGACCACCAGGGATTCAGGGAGTTTCATTCTCCACATTTATGGCAGGAATAGAGTGGATTCCTGACACCAGAGAAAGTTCTCGCAAAAGGATGCAGCTGCTGTTAGTCGGAAGACTGCTAATTAGCAGCCTGGTGTTATATCTCAAGAGAATCTGGGCAGGGTACCCACAGTGTCTGCCAAACACAGGGTTCAGAACTAAAGTGAAAGTTTCTTTTGTGGATTTTAGGGCATTAATTGGGAAAAGGAGGGTATTTCAATGAATCTGAACACCCCAAGCTGCAAATCTCATTAACAACTTTGTAATGCTTTGAGGTACCTTGTAAGAGGTCAATGATCACCCTCTTCAAGACACACTGCACCTTCTTGGCCTCCAGACCCATAAGCAGACTTATATTCTTTAAACTCCCCACAGCATGAGTACCTTGTTCATGGAGTTTTAGCCACATATTTACAACATTCTCTGTTCTTCATTTTTTCCTGTAATCTAATATCCCACCTGAAACTTCGTCCCCAAACATATTCTTTAGAATTCCATTTCACTAATATTCCCTTGTATATATAAACCACACCTTTGTCCATCCGTCAGTGGACAAAGGTTGCTTCCATATGTTAGCTATTGTAAATAACGCTACAATAAACATTGGTGTGCATCTATCTTTTCAAATTAGTGTTTTTGTTTTCTTTGGGTAAATACCTAGAAGTGAAATTACTGAACCATATGGCAGTTCTACTTTTAATTTTTTGAGGCACTTCCACACTGCTTTCGATAGTCGCTGCACTCATTTACATCCCCACCAACAGTGCATGAGAGTTCCCTTTTCTCTGCATCCTCACCAGCACTTGTTGTTTGTGGTCTTTTTGATGACAGCCATTCTGACAGGTGAGAGGTGGTATTCCATTGTGGTTTTGATTTGCATTTCTCTGATGATAAGTGATGTTGAGCATCTTTTCATGTGTCTGTAGTCCATCTGTATGTCTTCTCTGGAAAAATGTCTTTTCAGGTCCTCTGACCATTCTTTAATCAGATTTTTTTTAATTCAGTTGTATGACTTCTGTATGTATTTTGGATATTAGCCCCTTATCAGAGATGCCATCTGCAAATATCTTCTCCCATTCAGTAGGCTGCCTTTTTGTTTTGTTGATAGTTACCTTCACTGTGCAAAAGTGTTTTAGTTTGATGTAGTCCCATTTGTTTATTTTTGATTTTGTTACCCTTGCCTTATGCTTCTTTTAAAAGAGGTCTGTCATTCGTTCTGAAAAATTCTAAGCCATTATCACTTCATTACCTACCCTCTTTCTCTTTGGTGGATACTTCAGTTATATGTGGTTAGACATTTTATTCTGTAACCTCCCTGTCTCAAACTTTTATATTTTTTCTCTTTTATCTCTATCCTGAATTCTGAAATAATTTTTTCAGATCTATCTCCCAGGTCACTATTTCTCCATTCAGCTTTGCCTGATATGTTGTCCGACTTACTTAATTGAGTTTTTAAATTTGGTTAGTGAATTTATCATTTCTAAAGTTTCTAAATGATATCTTTAAAATCTGCTAGGTACTTTTATAGTTGCCTATCACTTGCATATATTTTTCAAGCATACTAAACATAGTTATTTTATAGTCTTTGTCTAAACAACTCCAATATCAGAAATTTTGTGGATCTGTATCTTCTGTTATTTCTTCCTCATAGTTCTTTGTTTTCCTGTGCAGTTATTTAATTAAAAGAAAATGTGTCTAGTGTGTACTGATTAATTTTTTTTACATGTTGGCAGGGACTCTGAAATGTAGAATGGAAGAGCCTTTCTTCACAGAGGGTGTGAGTTTTCATCTAACAGTTATAGAAGAGACACAGTGAGCAAGCACTCTATTGAAAATGCGGGCTAAACACAGTAAGGACCAGCCTGTGTTAATATGAGGTGCAAATCCATATGAGAATTTGGCTAGAATTATAGTCTCTCAGAGGCAAGGGTTTCTCCCTTCCATTCCCTATGCAGCTTTGTTTGACTCCTAGTCAGTAATTATCCCTGAAGTCTATTCTGGGCATTGTAAGTGGGAATAGGGGGCAGATGTAATTCTGATTCACCATTATTTTGAATGTGTAGCCTTTTGTTGTCTCAACATAATGTGTTAAAGTTGCTCAACCTTAATTAATTACCAACTTGACAATGACACCTGCATTAAGACTACACTCTTTGCCTGTGAAACTGTCATGTTAATGATCAATTTTGTGGTAATTGGCAAAAATACATATTGGGTCAAAATTCAGTTATGCATTCTACTTACAATTCTGAGCTCTGGCTTTTTAAGATTTTTTTTTTCTCATAATTTTTTACTATGGTGTCGATTTTTTGATGCTCTTAAGTGTTTTAAATGGTTTAAAGCATGCGTATATGTATATATGTGTGTGTGTGTGTGTGTGTGTGTGTGTGTGTGTGTGTGTTTACGTGCATGTGTAGTCAGTACCTTTTGAAATTTTTCAGGAGGACAGTTGGCCCGAAGATTATTCCACTGTTACCAGAAGTGGAACTCCCACTTCACTGCCTTGGTAACTGGTGAATTAAAATTCTTTTGCTCGCCCAAACTGTATTAATTTCCTATTGCTACTGTAACAAATTACCACAAACTTAGTGACTAAAAACAATATAAATGCGTTACCTATGCATTATATAAATGCAGTTTTGCAGGTCCAAATTCTAAAAGAGGTAAAACCAAGGTGTTGACGTAAGTTCTTTCTGGAGGTTCTAGGGAAGAACCCACAGTTTGCCTTTTCACCTTGTGTAGGATGCCCCCATTCCTTGGCTTATGGGTGCAACATTCTGACCTCTGTTCCAACTGTCACATCTTCTCTGCCCCTGACCTTCCTGCCTCGCTCTTATGAGGACACTGTGATTATACTGGGCCCACTCAGACAGCACAGGATGATCTTCCCATCTCAAGATCTTTAATCAATCTGCAAAGCCTCTTTTGCTATGTGTATTAACATATTGATAAAATAACATATTGACAGGAATTAGGGTGTGAACATGTTTGGGGGGTTCATAATTACATGTATAATAAAATGCCCATTCAACCATTTGTTCATTTTACCACTATTAATTGGATGCCTACTGCTATCGTGACAGTGAAACCCCAGTATTATCAAGCTTCCTTTCCTATTTCCAAAGTCTTAAAGTAATAAAGAAACAAGCAAACAAACAAACAAAAAGAAACAAGCAAACACACATAATTTTTCCGTAGTAACCTTATAATTTACTATCACGCCACGCTTTAAGCGTAGGTGCTCTCCCTAATTCTTCACCTTCTAAATTAAACCCTCTCTTGAAGATTTAACTCAAAAGTGACTTATACTGCAAAATAGCTCTGATATCACCTTTTCCTTCCAGCTTTATTCTCCGTCCAACTAAGTCACTACTGCTGTTTATTCTGTACTCAAGTAATAGTGCTTATACCTCTATTATGACACATATTTAAGTTTTCTTTGTGTTAAAATTTATATTTTTCATCTTTCTCCTGTATAAGCAAATGCAGGAAAAGGGGAGGGAGATGCCATAAGAAAGCACATGTTTTGTGGCTATAAGTCATTGTTTTAATTCACATATAGAAATCTGGTACAAACACCATTCTTGATTCAGAAGAAATGAGCTACCATCCTGTTTCGGACACTGAACAGTTTTAACATCCTGGAAAGTCTGCTTATGCTTAAACGCTCTGATCCTCAATTTTCTCATCTCAAAGTTTACTAACACTACCTGTATGTACAACTTATAGTGATGGACATAAGTTACACTGGCATAAAAAAACAAACTCACAGACCAATATTATAGAATAGAGATTCCAGAAATAAGGAGACAAATGCTTGACTAGGGCTCCAAGAATGCACAATGGGAAAAGGAAAGTCTCTTTAACAAATGGCATTGGGAAAACTGGGTATCTACATACAGAAGGATGAAATTGGACTCAAAAGAACACAAAATGGGGAGTGCCCAAACCAGGCTCCATCTTCCCTGATGTGGGACTGGTTAGCAGTTCTTACCTAAAAAAAATCCTGCTTCTCACAGGGAAACAACAGGGCACCAATATGAGAACAGTGCAGCAACCAACAGAAAGAGGACTGGAACCCAGGATTCCACACTGAAGGACGCAGGGGTCGTGGCATCCCCTATCCCTTATTACTGCTCCGCAACTAGAATGACAAGGACTGGGGAGGGGTGATTGGAGGGCTCTCTGAAAGCCATCTTCAGCAACCCTATGAGGCATGCCTTCAAGGAGAGGAAGGAGGAGAGCTTTGAAGTGCATATGAATCTGAAACTTTGAAAGAATAGTACTAAGTCTTAAAAAAAAAGAGTAAGAGAGAGTATTTTAATAAATGAAATAGATTAACAATTATGGAAAAAGCTGAGATATTATTAATAGCCCCCCCATCCAAACTATCTACAAAGAAAAATTCATAGAAGTAGTTATGGGAGACGAAAAACTGTTCATGTTTATACCTCCCAATGATTAAGAGATCACAATATATCAGTCACAGTATTTTGTGAATAAGTTACTAGTTTAATTGAGTTGGGTGGGACTGGAGAGCTGGGCGGTGTGCCAGGCGTTTACTTAATGCTGTGACAGATGCAAAAGTGAGAGTGAAGCACTCCCTGAACATACTACCTTAAACTCTCTGGTAAGGTCTGTGCTCACGGAAAGTTTGGTACTGGGTCCTGACTTGCGAGCAAGATAACCCCAGGACTGAGAATCAAATTGGATCATTTTGTGTGCCAGGATCTGAACAAATGGAAAAATAATGATCCTTGGTTCCAGACAGCAATTTTGTGTTTTAATGATTACATACAAAATGTTCTGATGCTGAAGCTCATGCAGTTACATATTTGTTAAAATAAAACATGCAGCACTGGGACTGATGTACAAATTATGGCCACTTTAACAAAGTCTGCAGGCAGGAAAAAGAAATTGTAAAATCATGAGACTTTTTTTTATAATCCACGTATAATAAATCACGGTAAAGAGGAAAATAATATGTTATTTACATCAAATTTTAAAGAGGAAGGAGATTCAAGCTAAGTAAGTTTCTTAAATGAAGCATGCCTTTTCAGTTATATTTTAGAAATTTTGAAGGAAATCCTTTCAAAGAGAGTGTGGCTGCTACCCCTCCCCCACATTATACTAAACATACTGCTAATAATATAATTTTTCTTTAATCACTCAGGCACATTTTGACACATTAGAAACTTCTCCCTAAGCTAGAAAAATTGTTTTCGATGATTCTTTTTCTTTTGCCCTTTGCAGACTCAGCTCACAAGTCACAGTCTCTTATATTACTACTTCCAGTGGGGCTTTGCCTATAGTTTGATATGATGCAGAAGGTGCTAGGTAAATTTGGTAATGTTTATAGAAAAAATGATGACAATCCCTGTTAATATTTGCCTCTTCAATTTATTTTAATATCCAATCTTCCACATATATAATTTGATTAAGGAAGGATCAGGGACTTCAGGGAACTGTCTCCAACCCAACTTTTCAGTCTGCTGTACAATCCCTAATACGCTCTCCTTGTCCAGCCACATTGCATTTTTTGCCATCTTATCACGGGCCACACCACTTCCTCTGGCCGAAAGACCCACCTCCACACTCCCTACATTCCCACATTCCATTCATCATCCATGCCCGGATCACAGAAAGTATATTGCCTTCTGGACTGTTTCTCACAGCATCCTGATTATACTAGGTGTTTAGAATATTCCACGGTGGGTTGTGGTAAACTGAACATACATCTGTCTCCATGCCAAGGACTGAGCCCTCCTCGAGAACAGAGATGCAAACAGTCCATTTACATTTCTGTCTGTGGTGCTTGGTACAGTACAACAGGTAGTTGTACTAAAGCAATGCTTGTTGAAGTGCATCACAGAGGAATAGCTTTTTATCTGAAGGCTTTTACCCCTTATTGTCAGCTCCACTCACTTTAACACAGATAATTGTGTTTCAGTCACTCACTCATTAATTGAATAAAAATGTAGCCAGCATAATTACTATTATTATGTTATTGTGTTCCAGCACAATTCTTTCTGTCCCACCTCAATTGACAGTTTCAATAAACATGATGGAATTGGGGTGGGAACCAGGAGGCCTCACGGCAGAGGGTGGGTAATAATCAAGGAAATGTTTGGGGAATCCAACCTCAGAAGTAAAGAGAAGGAATGAAGGAGTCCTCCAGTTCTTTTTTTCCCCTCTCTCTCCATTTTATTTTTTATTTTTTTAAGGGTCATCTAAAACAAGATGGCTGGAAACAGAAGACTGTGTATTTCAGCGACACCAGCTTCATGCAGCCTCTCGAACACTGTAGCTTTCTCTTTTTCCCATGTCAGGCTGGCCACGTCATGGTGCTCTTGGATCTGCGGCCTAGGTAGGTCTCGTTCCTCATAGAAATGTTAAAAGTTATATTTTATGACTGAATTGGTATGAAGACTAATATTGTCCAGGCTGGGTTACACTCATTTTATTCTTCTGATTTCTAAAGATATTAAAATATGTTCATGGCTCCTCAAAGAATCGTGGGCTGTAGGCACTGCACCACTGTGTCTGATGCAGAAGACACCAGACCTTGGGGCCTCCAGTTCCTGTGGCTGCTTCCTACTGAAACGTTCTTCTCTTTCCTTATCTAACTCCTATTGATCCTTCAGGCCTCAGCTTCAATTCAAAAGCTTAAACAGTCTTTTCTAGACCTCTGCCAAGCATCCCCTCCAACAACTTCTCAGACAAAATAAAAATCCTTGATTCCATCATTCTCTCCTTCAGAAACTACCCACCCCTCATGTGCAGTAACTTACAATTACTTATCCACGTAAATGATTATTTAATTAAAGGCCAACTCTTTTAAATAAGAGTGTCAGCTCTCCTGGAAGGCAGAAGATGCACCTGGGCTCTCAGATATAGTCATACTTTTGTTGCATTCTCAAATCCTTTTTAAGGAAGTGTAAGGTTGCAGATTTTTTTCTTCATAACACAAAGCAATTTACTGTTTCTTTGGGAAGAGAGGCCCCTCTAAGTTGTTCTAAATATGACAGTGGCTAAATGCAATAGTCTGAGCAAAAAATGTCCGTGGACTCTGGTAAGACAATCACTTTGGATCACTGTCCTGCCGTTGTCTTGTTATGTAAACATAAGGCAATCCCTTTCTGTCTCTGAAATTTACTTTTGTTTTTGTTCTGATTTATAAACTGGAAATCATATCGTTGCATAAGGCGGTTGTAAGAATCAAAAAAGGTACATAAAAAAAAAAAAAAAAACCCTCTCTCTGGACAGTGCTCCCGTCAGGAAGACAGGAGAGAAATCACTGCAGACCTCTGTTCTGGGAATGCATGGAGGCTGATTGCACTATGTTCTTGAGCAAATATGGCTCTTTTTATGGTAATGAATGGAATTGCATTTTACAAACTGCAAAGAATTTTAAAAAGCAGTAATTATCATTATTACAACAGTCGATATATATCATGAATTTATGGATTTGTATGATGTTTTCTCTTTCTTTATAGTCATCTCTGCAGTGTGTCCATCTGACTTCCTTTGCCCTTTGAGACTGACGATGCTCCTCCCGGATCATCAGGCACTGAAGCTCCTGGAAAGACCACCGGGATAAGCCCTGCGATTATCTGTTGCCTCTTTCAATTACTGAAGCAGGGCATGAAGAGCTGGCACTCTCAGCACAATGCATCAGAAAGAAGAAAGAGAATAAGGTGGAAAAGAGCAATAAATCTTGAAACAGTCTTTTCCAATGGATTCAATCTGACATTTGAGTGGAGAAGGGAGTACTACTGGGGAATGAACAAACAGAAGCATGGCTGACAATTCAAGGGAAAGTAAATTAGATGCTACACTGCAAGAGGTTTGGAGGATTGGTTATTAGGTCCCTGCAGCCTGACAGAAATAAATACATGAATAGATCACAGGAAGAACGTCTGCTAAGAGCAAGAATAATCTGGCCACAGTGAAGTCTCAAAAACTAGAAATCTGGAGAAATGGGGGTTTTCACTAGAACATCAGTTGCTCCTTTTAGAAAGAAAGAAGCAAATAATGTATTTAAAGAAAAGAAGAGGAAAGTATAACTAAAGGACAATTATCTTTCTGTCCATGGCACATAGAACAGAATATTTTTCTGAGGCAATTATTTCAAATGCTAGTGTTTCTGTTGCCTAGAAAAATTGAAGATGTGTCTGCTAATCTTAAAGTACTAGTCATCTTGAATCTAAAATGACCCCTTGTTTATATACAGCCTTTTAGAATTCTGAACCTATACAACTAAGCGTTGTATCCTTACCCACAGAGAGTTAGCAGGGCTTTCTTGAACATCATGTTCACTCAATTAATTCTCCAATCCCAAAGGTATATGAGTATTTTCACTTATCCATTCATTAATTCATCCAATGTTTCTTGAGATGCAATCACTGTGTTAGATGTTTAGAATATAGCAGTTAACAACGAAACAAGGTCTCTGTCTTTTTAGAGCCTCTATCCCAGTTCAGGGTGGTGGGGTGCACCTAGTTTATATACAAGCTGACAAATGAGTTATGGGGGTGAAGAAAATGGAACAACATCGTGAGACGGAGGGACTGCTCAACACCTTTGACTTGGACGATCAAGGAAAATCATTTGAGGAGGTGATATTTTAGTGGAGACCTGAATAATGTAAAGGAAAGTGGTATAGAAATACTTAGGGGTTAAAAGGGAAAGAAAATGAAATGGGAAGAAGGAGAAGAAGCATGAAGAGTCAAACAGAGAAACTCTCTTGATGCGTCAATGACAAGGCAAGGCTGGGAGGGTCAGCACAGTCAGGGTGTGGGGAATAGAATCCTGCAGGGCTATACTGCAGTTAAGTAATCTGGCTTGTTTTCTGTGTACTCCCGCTGTTAAAACCAACCCTCCTTTACCTTTGCATCACACTGTTTACAAAATGCTTTCCTGTTATTCCATTTAACACCATAATGACCTGGGCAGGGGTATCATCCCTATTTGGCCGTGAGTGCACTATGAGAACAAACGAGGGTGCCGTGCTTAAGGGAGAGCATTGCTTCTCAGCCTGTACCGAGTGTCTTGCAGTTGGCAGGTATTCCACATGCATAACTTCATTAAATCCTTTTAGTGGTCACGGACATGCACTTTCTGGTGTGAGGAATGGCCCTTTCCCCCCACTCAAACTGGCAAACTTCTTCGCAAATTTGTATATTCTTTCCTGAGGTCATTATTGACCCAAAGCAGTCTCACCCCATTTTCCCACAATAGCTTTTTGTAAAGCATGTATTATTATATTGCACTGCAATCACTGAGCTCCTTGTTTATCCCTCACTGGACTACAAACTCAATGCAAGGGCTGTCTTTTTATATTCGGTGACTAGTGAAGGGTCTGTCTATTATGTTACTGTGAACAGACAACAAAGGAAGTGCTTTATGAAAGTCAGAGTAAGATTTTTTTTTCCAATTTCAGTTTCTTTTAAACCATTTTCTCACCCCAGTTTTGTTTAATATTTCGGGAGGGCTTTTCTCCATTAGGTCCTTAAATAGCTGCTCTAAGACACTACTGTTTGCTACAGTGTTAATAGTTTCTAATGACTTCACACAAAATCCCAGCAAGGTAACACATTTGCATGTTAAGTAGTGGCCTCACGGAGAGAGATTGCCTTAACCCAAGGTGATCTAGATTTCAGGCTCTGGGGAAGACAGTGTGATAACATCACTTGTTATCACTTGTCTAATTTCCCTTTGAGTCAAAATAGAACTTGGATTCATTCAATCACATGTTTATTGATCCTATACAAAGAGCAAGGCAGTGGGTTAGGTGCTAGAGTCAGGGGTGAATAGGGAAGCCATAGCTTTCTCCCCAGATGATGTCAAATAAACACACAATTACAAAAGCATTAAGTGCTTCCTATGAAAGCAATGAGCGCAAGGTTTGTGATGGCACATAGAAGGGGCAGGTTTTTCCATCTTAAAAAGACTAGGGAAGACTTAACAGAAAATGGTTGCACTTAAATTTGGCCAAATACCTGTTACATAATAGGTGATCCATAAATGTCTGAATAAATTTTGCTTGAAGTAACATCTAAAAGGAGTTCTAAAAAATAAGAATTATTAGATGTGAATATTTGTCTATAAATGTGTACTGATATTTGGGGTAGAGGGCTAATAGTTTAAAATGAGCAGGTTTAAATTGATTCAAACCCACAGCACTAGCTCTGCCAGTGTAGTCAATGTGTTTAACCCACCTGACCCCTAGTGACATCCTCTGGAAAAATACCAATAAAAAATAGCAGGGGCTTCCCTGGTGGCGCAGTGGTTGAGAGTCCGCCTGCCTTTGCAGGGAACACGGGTTCGTGCCCCGGTCCGGGAGGATCCCACATGCCGCAGAGCAGCTGGGCCCGTGAGCCATGGCCGCTGAGCCTGCGCATCCAGAGCCTGTGCTCCGCAACGGGAGAGGCCACAACAGTGAGAGGCCCGCGTACCGCAAAAAAAAGCGCAATTATTTATGGGGATGTTATGAGGGTTAAGTGAGATAATATATGCAAAACACTCAGAACAATGCCTGGACAATGGACCTTCTCGATGAGCTTTGGTCTTTGTCACTATTGCTGTTGTTCCTATTGCTGTTATGCAGGCTCATTGCTGGCAGTGATAAACTGTATGTGCAAGAATTCAAAATTTTAACGTTATACACGGGGAACCTAAGGCCACAAGGACCTACATTACTTGACCTGTGACTGTGAGGTATTTAGAGCAGAATCAGGAGATAGGTGTCAGTTGACCATCCCTCTAGTGGCCTCTGTTCCCGCAAAGCCACTTCCTGTCCCTCCTTCATGTCCAGCTAGCCACCTTCTCCACTCATCCAGGACAGATTTCTCAAAATGTGGGAGCGTCACTAGCTACTGAACTCTACACCATCTAGATTACCAACAGAGGAGTGGAGGTCACAGCAGTAATGGACAGCTTATCTAGAAATTAGTCTGGGGAGATGAGAGGGATACAATCTGTGGCGTAGTAGATAAGAAGTTTTACTTCATCCTCAATGAGTCATCACCCACTCAGTGTCTGCTTACATGATCCAAGAGAAGGCGAGCTGAGGTATAAGCAGAAATGTACCACTGCCAGGCAATAAATTCCAGAAAGGTGGCAGCTAGTTTTGCTAATTTGGGTCTTAGAGATAAAGGTAACTGGACAGAAACAGATGATATTATTTATTTAAAATGACAAGACATTTAGAAAATATCTGACACAGAGTAATCAAAAAAACCCTCTCTAAGGCAATTTTTTGAAAGGACCAGGGAAGCCCAAGGCAGACTGTTAGAAGGCAAAGCATGTCTAATAATACTCCCGGAGAGAAGGATGCTACGTCGAGAGCCTGGATATTACATCAAAGGGGGGATCTTTAAACAGAGGAGGGTTATGACTGTATTTGTAACTTACAAATATCATTCAGGCTGCAAGACGAGGATGCTTTAGAGGATGACAGGAACTGAGACAGAATCTCAATTAGGCAGCTACTGCAGCTATCCAGACAGGAGATTGTGAATACCTGTTTAGGGAACTGTACTTGGCATTGAGAGAAAAGAATAACTGGTGAATAGAAAAAAAAAAAAAAGTGGGTGAATGGTTGAATTTGGATAAGTGGGATTATATAAATCAAACTGTGGAAAAGGGTTGTGTTGGGTTAAACTTTTGTAGTGGAAAGGCTGGAGAAGGCAGGATTTTAGGAATAAAAGTACAGCAACGGTGTCTTCGTAACCAGCTTTCCAGGAAAAAATTATACAGATATAAAGAATATATAGCACCCAATTTAAAAATAATAAAATATAGAATAATATATGTTACAATTTCCATACATCTATAACTGCAGCATGCCTTGCTATTTCTTGCAAAACTTAACCTACATTTTAAAAATAATTTTATTGCCAACGATAGTGTCACAATACTAAGCTCGTGAATAAATGTTTGTTTACTACCCACTTAAGTAGACAAGTTGCTCACCTCATTGATAAAAGAATGACATGAATGTTGGTTAATGCTTCCATTTATATTAAGTAAAATGAAAGTGAAACAACAAAAGTAGATGTCATAATTTCTCTTATTCATTAGTTAATGATGCAAGCAACTTCTTTGCTGAATTAAGAGTTGTCTAATACTGGATAAATACATCCTAAATATTGCTACTCACAATGTAATGGTTACAAAGATGCCACACTTTTAAATTTAATGTGCATTATCCACATTTTATCCAGCAGTTTAAGTCCAGACAATCAACACAACAATGAACCAAGCTCTGATGTGCAGTATTTTCTAATTTCTGTGGTATAAATATTCCCACCATGGCCTATATTAAGCTACCAATACGACATCACTGAATATGGAGTTTGTGCAGCAGTCACGATTATATAGTATTTCTACCATACAGATACTTAACAGTAAAATATTTAGGAAGTGATGAGTTTCCATGTTGATCTCTGTTTTTAACATATTAATATTTATATATTGTAAGTGAATATAACTTAACTTTTAAATAATGACTATGTTTAACAACCAATTTGCAAAATTCCAGAAAATTTAACAGTTGACTTTCATGAGCCAATAAGATGGCTCCAGCATACTGCTCAATGAAAGACAGATCAATGCTGAGCGATCAAGAAGAAGTATGAAGTCATCAGGTGAAGACAGAGTTGAGACTCTATTACGAATGTTAATTTTCTGTGTATGTGAATGTTTGCTGGGGGAAGGGTAAGTTTCTTAAAACATAAAGATTTTTACTAAACTAATCTTATGCTGTTCTCTGGCTATTTTGGTCTATGATTCTTGCACTGTGTCGGACTTGGCCTGTTTTCCTGACTCATCCATGGTTCAGGCTCTGAAACATCTTCCAGGGGCAAGTTCCCTCACATACTAGGTGGGAAGCTGTGATCAAAAGACAAGGTGATTTCTCAGGGCCATGACACATTGATAGTGTACCTCACAAACTGCACAAATTTACGGTCAGTTTAGGTGCTTTTCTGCTCATTTCCACCACAGACAGGACCAACTCTCCCTTGAACTTCCAAATTTGGGCATTTGTCAATGCTGGGAAAATATGTTATTTTCTAAACTAGTTTATTCCTTCTATCAAGTAAATCCGCTTCTATAATGAGGCAAATATTGAAGACTAAATTGGAATAAACTCTTATTACTGATTTCAAATATAGAGGCAAATGATTCTCAAGGTCAGAAGGAAGGCCATTTCTATCTTCATGGGTATTGCAGGCACCTTGATCCAATTCTGTCCCTGAAGCTTATCCCTGTGCACTCTAGATGCCCCAGAGCCTATAGCTCTCTTGGGAAAGAATTATCCACGGAGGAGAGTTTAATGACCCGGACAGTCTTTCATGGCTCCTGTGTGCCTCTTGACAGCTGGGTGTAAAAAGCTCCCCAGGGGCTAGTAAGTCAATAAAAATCTCAGAGTTGAAAGGCAGCTCAGCTCTGAGAGTCATCCAACTTTCTTGTTTCACACATGGGGCTACTAAGACTCCTGGATGTGAACTAACACTTCAGAGATGAAGCTGTAGAGTTTGTAGAGCTGGAACCCAGGAGCCTGCATCTCCATCCAGGCAGACTTTTTTTTATCACACATGTTCCTTCTAGAGACCATAAGAGACTGCACTGTATATAGTTTAGGAAGTGTTGTCAAACTCCAAATGCCATGATGTTTTAGCAAAAGGAAATTCAAAGAGGAGAAAATCAGAATGAAGAAAGATCTCAAATTATTTTTAGTAGTAAAAATAATTAGTGGAAATATTAATATAAGCTGGGGCTCTAATAGGGACTGAGACTCTCATACTAATAATTATTCATATTAACTGGGACTCTAATAGAGAGGACTATTTGGGGAAGAAGACGCTGAGGTGGGCTTTGAATGGTTAGTGGAGGGAGAACCCTTACTCTCAAGCAGAGTATTTGCAGTTCCATAGTAGTTACATCTTAATGCATATGGTATAAAGAAACAGCGTAGCATAGTGGCTTTCGGTTATAATACTTGATATTACCCTTATGCATCATATGGTTCCTCAGACATTTTTACCCAATTTACATAATAAAAAAATAAGGCTCAGAGATATTAACAGATTTGGAAACAATCACTCCTTTATTATATAGGGATATAATATCTGTATTATATAGAGACAGTGAGATATAGGTATGATTTATACCAAGGTTTTTTAAAATTGAGTGTTCATTCTACTATGAAAAGACAATCCTAAATGGTAAAGGATATTTAACAGCAACTGTTGATGAATAGGTCTGTTTATTAAAGAATAATTTATGTATGGTGAATGCATAGGTCTTAAGTTTATAGTTTGAGGAGATTCCCAAAATGCATACACCTATGTAACCCAAATCCCCAAGTAGACATAGGTTAATTTCTTCAATTCAGAAGGACTTTTAAGACTCTTGCAAGTTAAATCTCAAACCTTCCCCACCCTTTAGGATTTTATATGCATACTGTTAATGTGATTGATTACTCTGATTGGTTTTTGAAAGTTAAACCATGCCAAGATGGACCTCATTTATTTTTCATGCATTATTCCTCCTAATATATTGCTGAATTTGATTTACCAATATTTTGTTTAGAATATTTGAACCATTTTCTTGACGGATATTAGCCTATAATTCTATTTTCTTGCAATGTTTTGTCTGTCTTTGGTATTGTGGATATATTAGTCTCACAGAACGAGTTGGACATCTTTCTTCATTCTGATTTTCTGAGTTTGAGTGAAATTGATATTATTTCTTTCGTTATTAGTGATAGAATTCAACAGTAAGGCCATTTCCATGTGGCGTTTTCCTCTGGAGAAGCTTCTTTTCACATTTCTTATTTGTCATTTTTTTGTATCCTGTGTTTTCAAAAGAATTTGTCTATTACATCTAAGTTGTTGAATTATTGGCAGAATTTTGGTCCTAATATGCCCTTATTGTTTTTTAATGTCCTTTAGATCTGCAGTATTTTTCTCTGTCATTCCTGATACTGCTCATATGCTTTTTACTGATCAATTTCTTTAGAGGTATATATATATTTTTGACTCATTTTCCATTTTCACTTTACTGATGTATTATCTAATTTTTATTATTTCCTTCTGTCTAAATATTTTGGGTTTATTCATCCTTATTTCTTAGCCTTTTAAAATTAAGTTGAAAATGTATACACTTTATTTAACCTCTTCTTTATTTTCTAACTTAACTACTCAAAGTTATAAATTTCTCTTCCAAGCACTTCTTGAGCTATACTGCTCACATTCTGCTATTTTGTATCTTAATATTCACTCATTTAAAAATATTTTCTAATTTCCCTCATGACTTCTTTTTTGTCCTATGAATTATCTAGAAGTATGTTGTGTAATGTTTTGGGAGGTTTTCCAGATAGAATTTCCTTATTATTGATTTTTTAATTTAATTCTGCCTTTTAATTTTTTCAGTTGGAGAACTCTACGGTTTCAATTCTTTGAAATATATTTAGAATTGTTTTATGGACTAATATATGGTATATCTTATTGTTCCATGTGAGCTTGAAAATAATTTGCATTCTGCAGTTGTGGAATATAAAGTTCAATAAATGTCAATTATGTTACTTTGGTTAATAATTTTGTTCAGATCCTTTAAACTCATTGATTTTATCTACTCCTTAAGAGTTAAAATCTCCAACAACTATTATTGTAAAATTTTCTATTTCTTCATTTAGTTCTGTCAATTAAATGTTTTATGTATTTTTTCCAGCTTTATTGACGTATATCTGACGTATTGTGTAAGTTTAAGATATACAATGTGGGGCTTCCCTGGTGGCGCAGTGGTTGAGAGTCCACCTGCCGATGCAGGGGACACGGGTTCGTGCCCCGGTCCGGGAAGATTCCACATGCTGCGGAGTGGCTGGGACTGTGAGCTATGGCCGCTGAGCCTGCGTGTCCGGAGGCTGTGCTCCGCAACGGGGGAGGCCACAACAGAGAGAGGCCACAACAGTGAGAGGCCTGCGTGCCGCAAAAAAAAACAAACAAACAAAAAAAGATATACAATGTGATGATTTGATACATGTATACGTTGAAAAATGTTTACCACAGTAAGGTTAATTAATGCATCTTTCACCTCACATAATTACTATTTAGTTGTTGCTATTGTTACAATTCTTCCTGTATTATTAAACTCTGTTATTACCCAAATGCCTATTTAGGATTGCTTTGTCTTCTTGATTGTTTCTTTTATCATTATGAAATAGCCATCTTTATCTCAGGTAACACTCTTTATGTAGAAATATACGTTGCCAAGAATGAATAAAATATATTAATATAGTCTTCAATTTTGTACTTCATATAGTTCCTACCCTTTTAGTTTAACCTATGATTCTTTACATTTAAACCATATATCTTATAAAAAGCAAACAATAGTTTTTTGTTTTGCTTTGTTTTTCTGCAGTCTGACAGTCTCTGCTTTCAACTGGAATGTTTAGTTCATTTACATATAATGCATGTATGTATATGGTTGGTTAAGTCTATCATATTTTTATTTGTTATCAATTTGTTCAATTTATTTTTTCTCCCCTCTCCTGCCTTATTTGGAAGACTCAAATGTACACATATATTTTGTACTCCTTTTATTCTCCCCCTTTCTGTGTGTGTGTGTGTGTGTGTGTGTGTGTGTGTGTGTGTGTGTGTATGTGTACTTTTAATGACTACTGATTTTATAGTTTCCTAAACTTATTAGACATTATACAGATTGCAACAGGCATTCTTGGCTTATATCATCTGCCATTAATTAATATGCATCTTGATATAAGGACCTTACAGAAGTACATATCCATTTACATACTTCTAGTCCTTTGTTCTATTATTCTCATACATTTGTATTTATGCAATGAACATTGTAGTTCATTATTTCATTTTTGTTTTAAAGAATCAATTGTCTTTTAAATAAACTGAGAAAGGAAATATAAATTCACACATATTTTCCACTTCCAGTGCTCTTCATTCCATTGCATAAATCCAAGATTTATTTGTCATCATTTCCTTTCGGTCTAAGGAACTTTGTTAGGTTTTTAGATACTGAAAACAAAAAGGAAAACAAAACTCTTTCCTTCTCAATTTCTACTTTATTGTTTGGTCTCAAGGCTTATTAGAAAATCTAGAGCTGAAAATTAACTACAATTTTAGTTGTAAAAATCAACTGAATCATTCTCAGAAAATCTTCACATCCAGGTATTGAGTATTGTGCTAGCACTAGCATAAAACAGTAATCACAACTAGGCTCCTGACTACAAAAGCTGAAACCATGACAACTGTGTATCAAAGCAGGAACATTATTAAGGAATACATTCACTTATTTTTAAGACTACACTTAAATTTTACAAAGATGGTGACTAATTTTTTATCCTTAATGTGTGCCTGGTCCTATGCTAAAAATATTAAGTATTTTCTTTTTATCCCACAAGATAAATATTATTATCCTCACTTTCAAAATGAAGGAACTGAGGGTCAAAGAATTCAAGTAATTCACTCCAAGTCTTATAGCTTGAAAAGGTCATGCCAGAATTTGAATACAATAATCGACCCAAAGTCAATTCATTTCATTGTGTCTACAAAATATTAGCAACAACTTTCTTCAGTGGAAAGGTTACCTGGAAAAACATTTTATAATTCAGATGTGATTCAGTGTGCTAATGATTTGGAGTTAAAAGACCAGGATTTAAATGCCCTCAGGCAAGTCATTTACTTTCCTGAGTCAGAGTTTCCTTGGAGTTACTGAGAATACCAAGGGGCTGAAATACCATGGGTGTTCCATAGATTTTTTTTTTTTAATAAATACAACTATAAATAAATGTAACCCTTCCACTATTGATATATATGTAAATATAAGAATTCACTTAGAATGATAGGAAAGAAAGATATGTTTGAACTATTATTTTTAAACAAGAATTTTGAAAAAAATTCTTATTTATTTGAAGTAGGGTCTAATAATTTACTAAGGCAAGGGATATTTTGCAAAAAGATATGTTAATACAAAGATATATTAATACAATGTACATTAATACAAAAATTTTAATTACTATATGTTGCTTTTGTTAAAATAAATGTCACTTGGTTTCTTAGAGAGACTCATTTGCAGTGATGTTCACTACATATAATAATTTGTTCATAGTATGACCCGTGATTCGATCAAATGCAGAGAGATTCAACAGTTTCTGAAATGTGATTAGATTTTTTATAGAACCAAAGAGGCTTTAGTCAAATATAAAATACGAGACATTAAAAATCAGAAGCAAGATATCTTTGAAGCAGAATGATGTGGTTAATTAAGAGAATGATATTTGAAGTCATTGAAAAATTTATCTAATTCTTGACTCCAACAAATGATGGCAGATGAGTTGGCATCTGTTTGCCTCAGTTTCTTGATCTGTGAAATTAAGATAATGATAGTACCTATGTCACAGTCTTGCTGTAATCATTAAGGGAGATAAGGCATATATTTCATTACCAATCACATAATCTTTAAAAGATTATAGATGGAATAAATTAACAATAACAGTGAGAGGTATATTTATTCTCAACTGCTTTGATTCAAGTCTCAGGTCTACCACATACTAACTGTGTGGTCTTGGGTGAGTTACTTAATGACTGTGTTTTCTCATCTGTAAAACAGAGCTATCAGTACTAATTGCAAAAGAGGTGTGATGGGATGTTTAAATGAGATAATAAAGCTAACACTAATTAACAATCTATAGTGTGTGAGACAATGTTCTAATCCTTTTCATAGATCATGTTGTGTTTGAGGGGCAGCAAATCATGGAGTAAAGAGCATCAGTCTGGACCCTCCTGTCACTCTCATCAAATATTAGCATTAGCAAGTTGCTTAACCTTTCTGTACATCAGTTTCCCCATACAAAAAAGGGATGAAAATAATATCTAATAGATAAAATCCGACAAGTAGGGTTGTCATGAGGTTAGGCAAATAGTAAGTACTAATTCTCATTAGTTGTTATTATCTTTATTAGAGTACAGAGAATTTTGCTTTGTGCTTGGAAACTGGCTTTCATTACATTTTTAGGACTTCCAGTAAGCTAGTTGCTGCCGCCGAGAGAGGCCACAACAGTGAGAGGCCTGCGTACCGCAAAAAAAAAAAAAAAAAAAAAGAGACAATCGAAAGTATGCAACCAAACCTAATGAGGAATGTTATTACAGAATTTTGTCAGGCAGTTAATTAATAAGGATATTATGTTATTTTTTATGGATGTTGTGATATTTGTTACCTTCTATTTGTTTTTTTGTTTCGTTTTTTTGCGGTACGCGGGCCTCTCACTGTTCTGGCCTCTCCCGTGGCGGAGCACAGGCTCTGGACACACAGGCTCAGTGGCCATGGCTCACGGGCCCAGCCGCTCCGCAGCATGTGGGATCTTCCCAGCCCGGGGCACGAACCCGTGTCCCCTGCATCAGCAGGCGGACTCTCAACCACTGCGCCAACAGGGAAGCTCCTAATTTGTTATTTGTGAGTGATTTCTTTTATCATTCTTATTAAATATTCAGTTTTACAGCTTATTTTTTATTTATATTTTATTACTTTTCTTTAAACAAGTCTCCCCCTGGACTTACAGCACCTAAAAACCTGTATCTACTACTGGATTAGAAGGCTTAGACATATCATTTTTCTCAGCAAAGGATGACCCGACTGTCACACGTCTTGCTACATATCTGCTAAGTATACTCACTTGGAAACAACAATGGCCGGTGGTGTCTTATTAGAAAGTGAAATAAAGAAAGGGCACTAACACCTATCTTTAACCCAGAGGAATTAATCACAAATTGTAGGCTGTTATGGGTGAAGACTGATAAAGACATTTGGAAAATGTGTCCCCTCCTATCTGTTTCCACTGGACAATTTATCACACTTTGTCTGGGTAATGCAGTAGATCAGCTTCTAGTGTCTTTCCATCTATCCCATGCTGCACACAGCTACCAGAATCTTCTTTCTAAAATATACATCTGCCATGCTCTTTTTTTTTGAAATTCATTTTATTATTTATTTATTTATTTATTTAACATCTTTATTGGAGTATAATTGCTTTACAATGGTGTGTTAGTTTCTGCTTTATAACAAAATGAATCAGCTATACATATACATATATCCACATATTTCCTCCCTCTTCAGTCTCCCTCCCACCCTCCCTATCTCACCCCTCTAGGTGCTCACAAAGCACAGAGCTGATCTCCCTGTGCTATGTGGCTGCTTCCCACTAGCTATTTATTTTACATTTGGTAGTGTATATATGTCCATGCCACTCTCTCAGTTTGTCCCAGCCTACCCTTCCCCCTCCCCGTGTCCTCAAGTCCATTCCCTATGTCTGCGTCTTTATTCCTGTCCTGCCCCTAGGTTCTTCAGAACCATGTTTTTTTTTTTCTTAGATTCCATATAGATGTGTTAGCATATGGTATTTGTTTTTCTCTTTCTGACTTACTTCACTCTGTATGACAGACTCTATGTCCATCCACCTCACTACAAATAACTCAATTTCATTTCTTTTTATGGCTGAGTAATATTCCATTGTATATATGTGCCACATCTTCTTTATCCATTCATCCGATGATGGACACTTAGGTTGCTTCCGTGTTCTGGCTATTGTAAGTCGAGCTGCGATGAACATTGTGGTACATGTAGTTTTTTGAATTATGGTTTTCTCAGGGTATATGCCCAGTAGTGGGATTGCTGGGTCGTATGGTAGTTCTATTTTTAGTTTTTGAAGGAACCTCCATACTGTTCTCCATAGTGGCTCTATCCATTTACATTCCCACCAACAGTGAAAGAGGGTTCCCTTTTCTCCACACCCCCTCCAGCATTTACTGTTTGTAGATTTTTTTTTAACATCTTTATTGGAGTATAATTGCTTTACAATAGTGTGTTAGTTTCTACTTTATAACAAAGTGAATCAGTTATACATATACATATGTTCCCATATCTCTTCCCTCTTGCATCTCCCTCCCTCCCACCTTCCCTATCCCACCCCTCTAGGTGGTCACAAAGCACCGAGCTGATCTCCCTGTGCTATGTGGCTGCTTCCCACTAGCTATCTATTTTATTTTTGGTAGTGTATATATGTCCATGCCACTCTCTCACTTTGTCACAGCTTACCCTTCCCCCTCCCCATATCCTCAAGTCCATTCTCTAGTAGGTCTGTGTCTTTATTCCCATCTTACCCCTAGGTTCTTCATGACCTTTTTTTTTCCTTAGATTCCATATATATGTGTTATCATAAGGTATTTGTCTTTCTCTTTCTGACTTACTTCACTCTGTATGACAGACTCTACATCCATCCACATCACTACAAATAACTCAATTTTGTTTCTTTTTATGGCTGAGTAATATTCCATTGTATACATGTGCCACATCTTCTTTATCCATTCATCTGTTGATGGACACTTAGGTTGCTTCCATGTCCTGGCTATTGTAAATAGAGCTACTATGAACATTTTGGTACATGCCTGTTTTTTTTTTTTTTTCCTTTGCACAACGTGGGCCTCTCACTGTTGCGGCCTCCCCCGTTGTGAAGCACAGGCTCCGGACGCGCAGGCTCAGTGGCCATGGCTCACAGGCCCAGCCGTCCCATGGCATGTGAGATCTTCCCGGACCGAGGCATGAACCTGTGTCCCCTGCATCCGCAGGCGGACTCTCAACCACTGCACCACCAGGGAAGCCCTGGTACATGCCTCTTTTTGAATTATGGTTTTCTCAGGGTATATGCCCAGTAGTGGGATTGCTGGGTCGTATGGTAGTTCTATTTGTAGTTTTTTAAGGAACCTCCATACTGTTCTCCATAGTGGCTGAATCAATCTAAATTCCCACCAACAGTGCAAGAGGGTTCCCTTTTCTCCATACCCTCTCAAGCATTTATTGTTTCTAGATTTTTTGATGATGGCCATTCTGACCGGTGTGAGATTGTAGTTTTGATTTGCATTTCTCTAATGATTAATGATGTTGAGCATTCTTTCATGTGTTTGTTGACAATCTGTATATCTTCTTTGGAGAAATGTCTATTTAGGTCTTCTGTCCATTTTTGGATTGGGTTGTTTGTTTTTGTTATTGAGCTGCATGAGCTGCTTGTAAATTTTGGAGATGATACAAATAGATGAGAGATATACCATGTTCTTGGATTGGAAGAATCAACATTGTGAAAATGACTCTACTACCCAAAGCAATCTACAGATTCAATGCAATCCCTATCAAACTACCACTGGCATTTTTCACAGAACTAGAACAAAAAATTTCACAATTTGTATGGAAACACAAAAGACTCCAAATAGTCAAAGCAATCTTGAGAATGAAAAATGGAGCTGGAGGAATCAGGCTCCCTGACTTCAGACTATACTACAAAGCTACAGTAACCAAGACAGTATGGTACTGGCACAAAAACAGAAATACAGATCAATGGAACAGGATAGAAAGCCCAGAGATAAACCCACGCACATATGGTCACTTTATCTTTGATAAAGGAGGCAAGAATATATAGTGGAGAAAAGACAGCCTGTTCAGTAAGTGGTGCTGGGAAAACTGGACAGGTACATGTAAAAGTATGAAATTAGAACACTCCCTAACACCATACACAAAAATAAACTCCAAATGGATTAAAGACCTAAATGTAAGGCTAGACACTATCAAACTCTTAGAGGAAAACATAGGCAGAACACTCTATGACATAAATCACAGCAAGATCCTTTTTGACCCACCTCCTAGAGAAATGGAAATAAAAACAAAAATAAACAAATGGGACCTAATGAAACTTAAAAGCTTTTCCATAGCAAAGGAAAACATAAACAAGATGAAAAGACAACACTCAGAATGGGAGAAAATATTTGCCATGTTCTTTACATCTTGCTGAGGACTCTACTGGTCCCTACAGTACCTTTGCCTTTTGTACAGGTTACACAAAGGCACATGGCTTAACAAAACTTTGTAAAAAAAAAAAAAAAAAAAAGGTCTTTTTTTTTTTTTTTTTTAAGTGCCAGACCTTGGACACAAGTCTTGGCTTGGCTTATGGAGCCTGAATGAAACTTCAGTCTGAGCTGCCCCTTCACCTAGGTGATTCATACATTTAGCATCCTGAAGAGGCGTTAGAGACCCACCTGGCCTGCCTAGTTTGTAGGTGGATGCCCAGCTCCTCAGCATACTACCCAAGACCTTTAACCACCTACTATTCTCTTTTATACCATGAAGTCTAGCCAGATGGAGCTAATTGCTAGTCTTCCATTACATCTTGATTTCTGCCATGTTTCTTTGTTGTGACACATGTTTCAAAGCTTGTTGTTGCATAGCCCAAAGCCCTTCTTGACTGAGTAATTTCTAACCAACTTTGAGACTCAGATCAAGCACCTCACTCTCCAAGAAATCTTTATTGTCCCTGTATCTACATAGAACATCCTCCTCTATATTCCAAAGGCACACTGTTTCAGCCTTCTGTACTTAACAGACTGTATCAGAATTGGGGGTTGGTTTACTTACCACCTCAATGACCAGATGTGAGGCCAGTCATTTTGTAACCAAAAACTGCATCTTCAGTTTCTTCTAATTACCTGAAATAACTTCCTTTTCACCATTACCACTATCATCCTCATCACTATGATTTACTGTGGACGTATAAAGTGACTTTTCCTACTCACATAGGCCAAGGACATGAGTCCTTTCTTATTCAATGCAGACTTTCCCCACAGTAGCTCCAAAAACCACTCCATAATTTATCTAGACTTTAAGTATAATACAGTTAGTTGATAGAAGTAATTTTGCTGCTTTTTAATATAGCAAATCTCTAGTGAGCAGTAAAGTCACTGGAGAGCATAAAATATACAGACTTTTTTAATCTAACAGTAAGTTCAGAGCTAATTTAAATGTAGAGCTGCAGGGAGAAGAGCCTGGTGAACTTCGGGTGCATTATGGCTACTCCATCACATTGTGTCACTTCATGAGGCGCATCAAGTCTGTCATGAAAGGAATGGGTGATGCCTTGTAATGCTCTTAAAGCACACACCCTTTCACAGGTCCTTTCACCTGTAACTGTGATCCTCAAACAGGATAGGCATCCCCCTGTGATGACGAGTGTGTGTTAGAGGGATACCAAGCCAGGAACTGCTAAACATGGGCCAGATGCCTGGGGTGCCCGTTTAACCGAAAGATTTGAGGAAAACAGATCATCTCAAAATGAACACCAGAATATCACTGGCTACAAAACTCACATTTTAGAGATGAAACATCAGATTCAAAGAAATTTTCTGCGTATGTCAGGCTGCTTTGTACTGGGTTACCAGACGCTGGAATTTTCTTTTCTCTGTCTTTAGAGTCACTTCAGAGGAAAATATTGCACAGTGCAGACGCATTGCTTAAAATCCTAATTTCGGGATACAAAATCTTTCAAGATCTGCTCTCTGACTACTTTCCCAGTCTCAACTACTGCCAACCATTTCTTCATACATTATGCTGGCCTGTCTCTGGGACTGACACTAGGCACTCACACACCAGACACCACGCAGGCCCATCCTTAAAACAATCCAGCCACGTGCACATGTGGGTTTTCATGACGATGCCCCCAGATCTTTCCCTGCTGGCTCCTGGATGCATAATCCTGTCTCCAGACAGCTATGACTGCTTGTCTCTGTAGTGAAAATATTCACCTCCCAAAAATCTGCATCCTTAGTATTTGAAGCTGAACTTTTATCTGACTATATTTTTTCATTTTCTAACCTACTACACTGTAGCCTTGTCAAATTACTTAGAGTACCTGAAACATTTCCCAAAGTTTCCTGCCTTTATGCTTGCTTCCCTGTCCTTCACTTCCTTGAATTTGCTGGAAATGTCTCTATTCCAACCTTTTCCACTCCTACTCATTAGTGCAGGATTCCACACAATGTGCCGATCTGTGATCTTAGGATCCAAGCTGGATACTGCAGTAGAACATAGATCAGCCTTTCAAGTGTGGTTCTTTTCCTATGCCTGTCAGCCAGTAGACAATGGGTTCTTAGAGAATGGAGAGAGTATATTATTATTTTTTGTGCCTTTGGGGAACAGGGCCATGTTACATATATAAATATGCACACATAAACTTACCAAATAAAGAAAGAATCAGTGATTGGGTAATATGAGTTCCAAAAATATATACCAAACAGAATGTAAATCATCATACTTTGTAACTGTAGGGTGTACCTTTGTTTTGTTTTGGTTTTAGATGTTGCCCCTGCTAAAATGCATTTCAATATCTCCCTCTTGTCCTCAGCATAGTCTAAACACTTTACAGGATCCACCCTTGACATGTCTACTAATCCTCACATTCCAAGAGCTGGCTCCCTCCTGCTGCAACTACGTACAATCTTGCCAGTGGAATTTTATGCTTTGACAGGATTCAACTACTTGTCATTTTAGCTCTACCAAAATGCCATTTTCTTCAGTGTTTCTCGGTCTGCCTATAGATTACCTCATCTGCTGGACAGGAGTCCCTGTTACTTAACAAACACTTAACATTGTGCTAATTATGGGCCAGTCCTCTAAACCCTTTACATGGACTAACTCATTTAATTTCTTTAAGGACCTATAGGCAGGTACTATTATCCCCTCCATTTCACATTGGGTGGAGATGAGGCACCAATCAGTTAAATAATCTGCCTAAGAACACTTAACTAGTGAGTGCTAGTGAGTGGTAGATTTGGGATTGGGTCTCAGCAGCCTGGCTCTAGACTTTGCACTCTTGACCATTTAGGTGAGATGCTTCTCTTTGAACTACAGCTAACAGGTGGCAGAGCAGAGCTGGCATCTTCACACAGCAGAATGAGGAGAAACAGAAGTCTACCCAAATGTCCCCCAACACAAATTTGCCACATCTGAAATACTTCCCTTAGAGTTATCCAAATTCTGAACTACAGTAATTTTTCCACTTGAAGGACAAAAAAGACAATTGCTTTAGATCGAAACCTACTTCTGCTACACACTAGCGGTGATGGCCTTCAGCAACTGACTTGGTAAATCTGTTTCCACAGCAGCAAAGTTCCTACGCTGACTGCATCCCAGCGTTTGCTTGGATGAACAAATGAAAAATTTAAAACTATATGTCTAAGTAAAAATACTTTAAATAAAAACATATTAATACGAAAGAAAATGTTGCCATTTTCATTAGATAATTGTAGTCACTTAGCAGTATCATGAACAATGTCAGTGTGTTTAAGACACTAAATACCCTTCCCAAAGTACAGCATGGTCTAAGATGTGTGTTACACCAGTATAATTAGTTAAGTACCCATGAAATGCTTTTATATTTTGGGTTCATTCTTTCAATAAATATTTTTGAGACCTAATGTATAAAAGGCTCGCTTCTTAAGACCAATTTATGATCATTTAACTAATTGGGAATTCAAACTATGACACTGAAATTAAAATGGAAGAAGAGAGGCATTGAGGAGCTGAGTATTCCTCTTCCAAGGGAAAGCCTTGTTTATTTTTGAACATTGTCCTATGTGCTGAGTACAATATGGAGCACAAGGGTAGAAGCTCAATGGCTGTTTCTTGAATTAAATGGAATAGGCGTTCATCCAAAACACACAGCTTTTCTCCATGTGTTTATTACAGAAGCATTTTACTGGAGCTGGAGAGGAATCCGGGCATTTATTTTAATACTGTGTCCCAACTCCTAGAAACAAATTTGTGTTCAATTACTACTTAAATTAAATATCAGTGTGTATGCCTCATGCTCTTCAGGCTGATGGGATTATTGGACATGACTGGAATTAGACATGAATGATGCCATTCTTTACTTCACCAAGCTATTAGAGATTTAAAGAACAGTCATCTGAAGTGATCTGAGAAGACAACATTGAGCAGTATTCTACAGTAACAATGTCTTTCTGCCGCCAACTTCGGCAATTTTCATGAGTTGTTGGCAGGGGTGGGTAAGGGTTTTCTGATAAATACCAAGGGGCCAGATTTGATTCCATCTTTATTTCCTTATTCACTTAGCATTTCTTCCCTAGCAGTCTTGAAGTTTCATTGGCATTTTACTAGTTTGCTTCTGTCATAGAATGCTTTTTGATTGTATTGAATAGAATAATAATACTTAGAGAAAAATCACATAAATGATTTGGCCTAGTTCCTCCATGTTAAAAATATGGAAAATGTGGCCATTTAAGAAGGCTGTGGTTTCTCCCAAATCATGAAGTTAGATGGTAGCAGAGCTGAACCTAAAGTTCACATTTCCTTGTTCCCAGTTCAGAGCTCATACTACTAAAGTAACCTTATTTAGGATGCAAGCCCATATTTTCACGTACTATAGAAATATCCCAAACCTCTGCTTTAAAGTAATTCAGAAAGTAATTTCCCCAGTACACACACATACACACACATACAATTTTAAACAGCTCTAACTTTGGGAGACATCTGTAAAGTGCATGTGTCAGGAACTGTACGAAGTAAATCCCATGTTACCTCATTTAATCTGTACACAAAACAGCATTTTTCCAATTTTATGAATGAGAATAAAATTTTCTGATTTTATGGTTGAATAAGGTAAAATATCTTTCGAGTATCATAGTTGGTACTGACAGATGCAGACTTCACTATGAGATTTGTGTCACTCTGTATTTTCAATACTGACTCTCTTTTCTATGATTTCTCCTATGACCCTGTGTTGCAGAGAAGTGACAATTCACAAATTGTGTGCTTTTTTTCAAATAAGAGAGTATTAAACAACTTGGAGGCACAGAAATTGGCTTAGGGAAGGAAAAATTCAGAAAGTTAACCATTATTTCCTCGATATCAGTAATAAATGGGTATAAGATATACAACCAGGACCAAAGCGTTTACTTTTCAGGGAGATAAATCCTGGCTCAAATTAAGAAGGGATTTCTGTCTACTATCCTACTATCTTAGGATGTTTTCTCTCACTCTGTGATGTATTTTCCCATTTGTTCCCTTTCTCCTCTCCTACTTGTCTCTCCTCCACGAGCATTTCTGTAATGCCTAATGTGTGCTGAGCGCTACAAATGTCATTGAGAATAAAGGCAAGGATAGGTCCACACTTCTTAAGAAGTCTCAGTCTAGTGGTGAATACAGACTCATAGATAATTATAACATAATGCGGCCAATGTAAAAATAAAGATGTTCAGGGAAATTCAAGGACACACAGGAGAACTAAATCAGCTAAGCGGGAGCTAGAAAATACTCTGTGGAAAAGATAAAGTCAAAGCTAAGACTAATGGGATGAATAAGGATCATTAAGGTGAAGAGAGGCAGTGGGGGAATGTGGTCATTCTGAGCAGAAGAAATAAACCGTGTAAAAACAGCCACACAGGATATGTGGTGGTACGTGAGCCATAGTGGGGAAGAAGGTGTAATCAGAATAAAAATGATGTTAGACTAAAATAGTTGTTTCCCTTCTTACTTAAGAATTTCTTTGTCTCTGCTGATTTTGTCCACATTCCTTGTTAGTAGCCATGAGCTTCTTTTCAGGACTTTTTTCAGTTAAAAATTCAATTACACTCAGTTGTTAAGAGGCATACAAATATCCCCAGAAGATAGAAAGGAAAATGGATGTGAGAAAAAAAAAAACTCTTCCAAAATGAAAACATGGAATGGATACATAACATTCCCAGATTATTGATCATTTGTACCAATTTTGTCAGACAGAAGACAGAGCTATTCCTATCACGGGAGCATCAGGAATTGCCTTGCAACACAGCTTCACAAACTGCAAACTGATCCGGGATATTGCACCAGAGTGGGACATGTGGAAGAGCGGGAAAAAAAGCACGAAAGTTGAAGCAGGTAGACTTTCTGTAACTCTGACCTTGCCTAATTTGTTTATGTTTTCTGAGATTTCCTTTACTGAAAGGCAAAATGAGAATTATATCACCCAATTTTTCAGATCAGAAGAAAATTCAACCAGACTTTTTTCTATATACTGCCCCTCAGCGAACGCTGATTAGCTCCCTCCTAATATTTGTAAACGTAAGTATACCCAACAGAGGGTAAGGTAGAATTATAAAATATTAGAGTTTGAAGTTTCCTTAATGATCAGTTCATGGCTCTTAATGCATTTTTTCATCCATTCATTTTTTACTCATTCATTTAATAAATGTAACTGATCTCCTCCTACCAGCTAGGCACTGCAATTGCCCAAAGATAAAAGACTCAACCATCCTGTAGAGAAGGTCACAGTGCAGTGGAAGACAGGGGCACAGAGACAGACATTCAGTCCAGTGAGTTCTGTAATAGAACAAGACCCGGTATAGAAAGGAATGAGCGAGTTCTTGTGTTATCAGGTCCACTGCCAGGTTTGGGGCAGGTTGGTTAGGGCGAGTATTAGTTTCCAGACAGCCAACAACAGTGGACTGTCCAGTAATGAGGACCCACAGAGCATGAGAAAGCTTAATGGAGAGCGTGTTCAATGAGGCAATGGAGGTAGGAACCCACAGAGTAGCAGTTTCTTGCCCTCCTCCTAGAGGCCTGCTATTCTCTGTTCTCTGCCCAAATACTTGCCTTTTCTCCCATCTTGGCCCCGATTTGTTTAATCCAGTGGCAGGGCTAGTGCAGTAAAACTGAAAGATTCTGGATGAATGGTGATGATTCCTGAATACCTGTCCTTGATCTTACTTTGCTTAGCTGTTTTGCCCATCTTTCTGGGTCCTAACTATTTTCACTCATTAGGATATTTTTTTAGTAATTTGGTGTTCATGGAATTCCATATACTAAATTTCATTTAAGCAAATAAACACACAAACAAATGAATGAACAAAAAGAGCTCTGATTTTTGTTATTCTAATTGATATAAATACATACATTATTAGGTAAAGCATTCATTGATAATATCGTTTTGTGGCTGGGCAATTTAATTATCAATATGTTCCTAGGGAAACATGGATTTTAAAGGGGAAACTGTGAGTTGCAACTGTGTGCCAGATGATATGATAAATGTATTATATGAGTCTTTCATTTCATTTTCACAATAAATCTCTGCAGTGGGTATTAGAATTGTCATTTTATAGATGTAGACAATAAAAACCAGAAATATTTAAAATTTTCCCAAGGTTAACAAAATTAGTAAAGAATGGAATGAGAATTTAAAACTTTGGTTAAATGACTCCAAAAGTCTATTCTTTTTTTTTTCCTAAAAGGCCCATGAAAATAAAACCGTAATAGTGGATTGACTGGTTTCAAAATGATCACTATGGTAAGAGTGCCAGCAAGGTCTGCCCACTTAACAGTGTCTCTTTAGGAAAAATAAACAGTAACACACATTCTGGGTCAGAATGAGACCCCAAATTCTCATAAAATATCAGATGCCTGGGCTTCCCTGGTGGCGCAGTGGTTGAGAGTCCGCCTGCCGATGCAGGGGACACAGGTTCGTGCCCCGGTCCAGGAAGATCCCACATGCCGCGGAGCGGCTGGGCCCGTGAGCCATGGCCGCTGAGCCTGCGCGTCCGGAGCCTGTGCTCCGCAACGGGAGAGGCCACAACAGGGAGAGGCCACAACAGTGAGAGGCCCACGTACCGCAAAAAAGAAAGAAAAAAAATCAGATGCCAGAAGGAGATGAGCAGAAGAGGCTCAAAGGTACAACTCAGTTCTTAGCAGCTTTTTTTTTAAAAAGTAGATTCTTACATGGGAAAAGGAAAGACCAAAAGAGAGTTAGCCAGGCAGACGGCATTCTAATTAGTGTGCTATGTCTCACTCACAACCTTCATGTTAATCACTTTCTGAAAGTGATTCACAGAGCCTCAAGGATGTGTAACAGTCACCTGTGTAACTGTCACCTCTACACACCTGGGTCTGGCAGATATGTGATCTTCTCCAACTATTTTTCCTGTTAATCCTCTCACATGGAATTATTAGTAGTTTTGAATATATCAGATGAGGTTAGGAGCTGCATGCATATGGCTTAAAGAACATGTTAAAGGTGTCTCACTTACAGGATTACTGTTTTTGATGACAGAGCTCTCAGCATTTCAACCTCTCTTCCTCCATAGATGAAAAAAACTGAGGTTCAGAGTGAACAACTGGTTTGACAAGATCTCACAGCAACCAGTGGCACTTGATCTTAGTGCCATCAGTGTACTGGTGTGTGGGTTTGAGTGTCTGGGTACTTGTCTGAACGTGTGTGTGTGTGTGTGTGAGTGTGACTGTGTGTGTGTGTGTGTGTGTGTGTTGGGGGTTCACCTACAGAACCCCAGGCCCCTCACTAGAACCGTGATAATGTGATAATATAACTCTAGATGCACAGGTAGAGGTATAGAGTGAGATGTGGTTAATGTTCTGGAGAACAAGAGAAAAATATTCATGGAACAAAATAAAGGTTGAACTGAGTCTCAAAGGATAAGACCATTTAGTGCAGAGAAAGGCAATGAGCATCTCTGACAGAACTTCCTGTGCAAAGGTAGAAAGATGTGAAAAGATCTGAAAAGGCTGGTTTGATTTGGAAGAGCCCTCGAAGCACATCAGGAAGTTGTGTTTAGCAGTCTATATCATGGGGCCTAAATTCAATAAACGTTTGTGGGTGGGGAAGAAGTGAGAAAGAGGGGGTCATAAGGAGGATACAATGGAATACAGGAGAGAGAGGGAAAAGAAAATTGTGTGTTACATAAAAAAGTTCAATTTTATCCAAATTTCCAGGGGGCACTCTCATGTTTTTATTAGGATTAGTGAAAATGTTGGTCTTTGCTTGGCTTCATGAAAGACTTTGATAAAGAATTTCACTGGGTGAAGGGGAACTTAAAACTCTTCTTCCAGAATAAAATCCATGTGCCTTAGTTGGGCCTTCAAGGTCATGCAGTTCACACTTCTAGACTCAGTTCTCACACCTCGCTATCCCTACTCCAGGATATCAGGACCCTGCTCTGCGGCCTAACTGAACTAGTGGTTCCCACTGAACAGCCACAGCTTCAGATCACTGTTTTCTTACACTTACAGCTGCCTAGTAGAATCTGACCCAGATCCCTCTTTCTTTGCCCAACTAAAGTTCACTAATAGTTAATCCAGGTGTCACCTCTTTGGGGATGGATCTAGAATATCTTGTTTAGAATAATCACATGCGTTCTTCTATTATAGCCCTTGACACCCTCTATTATCATTTTTATCCCACCCCTGCCTCCATATATAAGACCAAGCTCTTCTTTAAGATCACTGACCACTTTCGACTCATCTTTCTGTCATCGGCCTCTTGCACAATATCACCAGGTGTGCACCAGGCAAATGTTTGCTAGGGAAATCAGTGACAAAGTGAAGGAGTGGTAAATGAATGATGCTATGAAGACAGGGCCACTCCTTGAAAAGATCTGATAGCATCAAATTATGAACTGGATCACAGACATATATTAGAAATTAAATTAATAAAACAAGCAACAGGAAGACATTGACTTCATAAGCAATTTGCTAATTTTACAACTTTCCCATGTCATTTACTAGTGAATGACATTTGAATGTCAAACTCTTCAGTCAAAAGATTCTTAAGGAAAAAGATCATTTTTTCTTCATCACTGTACACATTCCTCATAAGTACACAATAACACTCAGTAAATGGGAGGGGGTAAGAAGAGTGACATCATTTTCTGAGTATAAACCATATATCAGATATTTCAAATTCGTTGCATGATCTGATCATAATAAGTATCTGGAGAAGTAGGTGTAACTTCTTCATGCTACAGTTGAGTAAGTTAAGATTCAGAGAGCATAAGCTTTTCTAATGTGTGGTAGATTAAAAATGGCCATTCTTTCTAGATCTTTCCATTAAGAAGTGGAATCTATTTCCCCACCCCTTGAAACTGGACTGAGTTTGTGACTTGCTTTGTCCAATAGAAGCAGCAGAAGTGCTGTTATGTTAAGGTTACAATCTTGATGCCAGCTCAGATAGCCAGGTGTGTGCATGAGTTTTCCTGGGATTCCCAGTCCCAGTCTGAACTGCCAGACATCTACAACTCAGGAATGACCCCAGACAAGGTCAGAAAGAGAACTGTTCAACTGAACTCAGCTCTAATTGCTGACCCAAATAACCATGAACAAATAAACTGCTGTTTTAAGTCACCACATTTTACAGTACTTTTTTAATGCAAGAAGAGGCAGGAAGAGCTAGTAATGAGCAGAAGTAATATTACTGTCCACTACCACAAGCTCCCTTACAACAACTGTGTTAAGTCCATTGAATATGTTCTACTTCTATGTATTTTTTTCTGTCTATTATAGTTTGTTTTAGAGGAGATTGGATATTATTTTAATACAGTATTAATTTCTTGTCATTATTATTATTGTTGCTTTTTAGTTTAATATATCTATTCCATTAGAATAAAAGCTTTATAACTTATTTATTGATGCATCATTAAATTCAACTACAGTGTCTGGCACTTATCAGCTATATGGGACAGTTTTTTGAATTAAGTGTTGAATGAACTGTATCTACAAAACTGTGCAGCCTTTGAAAGATTTTTATATGAGAAAGAAAAGCATACACTTGAACCATGGTCTCCTGAAGTGCACTGAGGCAGCTATGTAAAGGATGGTTTAAATTGGGGTGGAGGGATCGGGGACAGGTACGAGTCTAGAGTGAATATGCCTTCAGTGATAACACCAATATTGAATGTCAGCACTTCTGAGGATATATAACACTCAAGTTGTATAATATGTCTCAGAGAATTAACAGTTTGATTCTTTCTAATCCTAGACTAAATACCTGTAAAAAAAATCAAATGCTTATCAACACTGAAAAAAATCTTCAGATTCACAAAGTAATGTATGCCTCCTTCCCCCATTACATACCTAAGAGCAACCCCTGAAAGTACTCCTGTCCAAATGAGACCCGACACCAGGACCTCCCAGGTAACTGATTAAAGCAATGCCGTAGTAAATGGTCTCAGTGCTTTGCCATTTCACTTCGGGCGCCAACTACTTAGGATGCAATTGATTACTAAATGATACATTCGCATGCTAATTATATTTTTGCAGATGTTCATTGAAGGAGTTCTCTGAAGATTCACGTATTGCACATGGGAAAAACACTTTCACATTCGTTAACTTAGTGTTTCCAGGAAACTCATTTTGATAATCTGATATTCTGGCAGGAGATTTATGTCCAAACTGGCCTTCACTTTATTTCTCTGATATCCACATTCTCTAAGGAAACTTTGTCCCTTGCTGTTCTCTGTTTGAAATTTTCTTCTTTCTTGTCCTCTCATGATTGCACTTCTCATTATAAAAGTTTAGGCAAAACTAATACACTTCCAAGCCCTCCTCATCCATCCTGTTTAAACTAGATTCCTCAACCTCCAAACGTGGCCTAATCACTTCCAAATTATCTTATTTTATTTTCCACATTGTCGGTAAAACAAATTTACCTTGACTCTTTATTTATTTATTTATTTTTTGCGGTACGCGGGCCTCTCACTGTTGAGGCCTCTCCCATTGCGGAGCACAGGCTCCGGACGCGCAGGCTCAGCGGCCATGGCTCACGGGCCCAGCCGCTCCGCGGCATGTGGGATCTTCCCGGACCGGGGCACGAACCCGTGTCCCCTGCATCGGCAGGCGGACTCTCAACCACTGCGCCACCAGGGAAGCCCGACTCTTTATTTTTTTTAACTTGTTTATTTTTTGTATGATACCACTGGAATCTTATTAGGGTGCGGGTCATCTTTCCCAAATGTTTACCACTGTATTTTAGGGACAAAAATAGCGATTATCACATAAAGGGTGTTCAATAAATATTTGATGTTTGAATGAACAAGTGAGAAAACTGAGGGTCAGAAAGGTTAATTCACACAGTTAAAAGTTTGCAGATCTGAGACACAAGCTAGGGCTTTCTAATTCAAAAATCTCACTGTATCATGACTGACTTCTATTAAACTGTACTATTAGCAGATTGAGCTATTAGGAGAAGCAGATTATCGTATACAGTGTAAATATACTTATGTATATATTAAAAATGTCTAGGTCTTTTGTTTTGTACCTTTTGACTACATTCACCCATCTCTCCTACCCTCCCACCCTCACCTCGGGCGACTACCCATCTGTTCTCTGTTTCTATGAGCTCATGTTTTGTTTAGAGTCCACATGTAAGTGAGTTCATGAAGCATGTGTCTTTCTCTGAACTATGTAGTTTACTTAACATAATGTTCTCCAGGTCTATCCATGTTGTCACAAATGGCAAGATTTCCTTCTTTATGACTGAATACTAGTCATGTATTTATTTCGTTATCCATTCATCTATTGATGGACATGTAAGTTGTTTCTATGTCTTGGCTATTGTAAATAATGCTCCAATGAATACAGGTGTGCAGGTATCTCTTCAAGATCATGATTTTGTTTCCTTTGGATATACATGAGGAAGTGGAATTGCTGGATCATATGGTAGTTCTACTTTTAATTTTTTTGAGGAACATCCATACTGTTTTCCACAGTGGCTGCACAAATTTATATTCCCACCAATAGTGCACAAAGGTTCTCTTTCCTTCACATTGTTGCCAACACTTATCTCTCGTCTTCTTGATGACAGCCATTCTAACAGGTGTGAGGTGATATCTCAGTATGGTTTTGATTTGCATTTCCCTAATGATTAGTTATGTTGAGTACGTTTTCATGTACTGTTGGCTATTTGTATGTCTCCTTTAGAAAAATATCTATTGGGTTCCTCTGCCCATGTTTTAATCAAATTGTTTGTCTTTTTGGTATTGAGTTGTGTGAGATTTTTATGTATTTTGGATATATATTTACACACAACTTATCAATAATATAGACATATTATACATAATTATGTATTTATATATGTATTTTTATATATTATATTTACATACATATTTAATATATGTATGTAAATATACATTTACAGAAAAAGCTTAGGTCATCTTAACTTGATGATCAGATTTTGGGCTCAGGTCACAACTTCAACCACTTACTTTCCCAACACTCTTTGTTTTGTGATTTTGAACAAAGTATCAGCAGAATGCACTTCTGAATTATGGAATGGAGAATGGTAAAAAATGGGAATCTTAAAATAAAGTGAGAGTCACTATTTTGCAGTTCAGGCTCTCTGTCTTTGTCACTGCCTCTGACTTGCTTTTTTCTCAGCTCCCATCTCCTGTCACCCAATTTTGAGTGTTGGGTGTTTTGTGTTCTGTGATTTTTCAAAATACCTCTGTGATGGATGAAAGTCCATGCAGTGAAGCACGCTGTCATATGTGAACCATTTGTCACCAAATGCTGGCACTCAAATCTGCCAAATTGCTGGGTCTGAGTCATGTCTTTGCTTCTGAAAAAATGTGTCATTTGTCACCATCTAATATTTATGCCACATCAGATTGCCACTTGCTTGCCATGGGTCAGAACCACTGGATAGACGGCAGTTGTCAATGATTCTTTCACATTTTTCCCACAGGACAACCCACTCAGCTTGTCTCCATCCACCAGGTAAAAGCGGGATCTTTATTATAAGTAAATGTTCAGCATATCACAACTGATGACAAGATTTGATTCACCCAATGTCACTTTCAAGAAATTGTTAGTCTACCTCTTTGCCAATATTGTTTCCAACCACAGTCTTAACTAATATGTCACTCCATTAAATTCTTATGACACAGAATTCCTAGTTTAAGAATGTGAGATACATTTCTTCAAGGATTCAGTAAATGACTGGGAAATATGGAATAAAGGGTCAGTCCAACAAAGGATTTCTGTGAGAGACTGAGGTCAACCTTCTAGGAAAAATCTCACTTAAAAGAAATAAATGACTTAACCTGAATGACATTGGGTCAAAAGAAGTGATTCTGAGTACTGCCAATTGTGAGCTGACAGAATATTTCTTAGTTACCAATTTTTGTTATAAGGGCTTGTACCAAAAATCTGAAATGAATAAGTGATAAAAATAAAAGGGGGAAAAGTTTTTGTTGATAATGGTACATCTGTAGTATTCACAAGCGAAATACTATGATGCTTATGATTTGCTTTTAAAATACTCTAGGGGTGGAGTGGGGAAGTGGGGAAGGGCTAGATAAAGCAAGACTGACAAACTGCTGTGATTGTTGGAACTGGGTGATGGGGATATGGGAACTCATTGTGTTTTCTCTATTTTGTGTTTAGGTCATGAGTGCTCTATATAGTTAAGGTCAGGAACCAGGTAGACAAATCAAGGTAACTTTGGGACAGGCAGAGGGATTTCAGGGCTTATCCAAGAGGCAGACATTTGTCCAGAAATGGAATAAAGCTAGGAACAGTATAAGGACAAGCAGAAAGAACAATGCGTGGGTGCACTGAAAAAATCGGAAGGAATTCTGATGCCCGGTTGGGCTCCCTCCGCTGATGCCCCTCATCTTAAGGATGCTGATTACTGTTTCTGGCACAAGTATCATTTTACTAGGATGTCTTCCTAGTTCATCTTGTTCACCCAATACCTCAGCAGTTTCTGTTATGTCCACACTGCTTATCATGGCTCTCAGCACACTGTAGGCATTCAATAAATACTTGTTGACTTTATTAAGTAATACTACCATCTAGTTATCAGCTCAAACCACCTGCAGCAGAATAGCGCCTAGAGGGGGAAAATGTATAAAAGGAAGTGGTTGGTTGTGCTTTCCTGTCTCTGACTGGATTATTGGCAAGAAGTTGCAGATGGCCATCCAGAAGGTTTTCAAGAGGGCCAATGTGACTTTGCAGGGTACTATCTAGGGAAGTTATTGACATATTCATTCCTTCCATTATAACACAAGTATTCATAAAATCTCTACTGTGTATAGGATACTGTCCTAATTTGGGGTAAATAAGAGACAATGCTTGTATTTTCAGTTTCACAAGGATGACACATAAACGCTGACGGGACAATTACTTTACGTGATCCAGCTCTGCCCAGTAATAACAGCCTGTGACTTGGGTTATATAATTTACCCTCTCTAAGTTCCAGTTTTCTGTTGATTCTGCTACTTCTGCAAATCATAAAAATACCTACTTCAAAAAGGTACTTTTTGTTCTTACAAACGCATTTCAAGGACTTACTGTGTACCAGCCCCGGACTGTCACCGTTATGATCAAGCACACAGCCCTGTTCTCCTCTACTACTCCTTTCACACATCATTACAGCCCTTCCCTGTGTCTGTGTTCCTGTCAATCTCCAGGGCAGGGGCCACACCTTACCCATGTGTGCATAGCTGTGTTTATGCCTAATAAAACACATCAGCTACTTAGAATGTGCCCTTGCAAAGAATTCTAGAGAGCACAGCAACTTAAAAATCCAAAAGCTTGTTTCAGAGCAACTGAGAAATAATGCTAAAGGAAGTTAGTTGCTTGATATTGTAGAATGCTGATTAAACCACCAGAGAAAAAAACCCCAACAAATTATGATGACCTACGGCCCCACACTGGGGCCAAACTGCAAAGGACAAACAAAGTCTCTTTTGATATTTGATTTCAAAATTGCCAACCCCAACGCAAGTCGTTATCTCTCCATTAAGCCCAGCAGTGTGACTCAATCTTTCAGCAGTTGTGCATGATCTAATTTGAACCAGAATGTACTGACACCAACATCACAGTTGAAGACTGAAGTTGAGCAAATCCCCAATTGCATACTGAGCTTCACAACATCACTCTTTCTTTTCGTTTTGAATATTCACACATTCCTCCTCCTATCCAACACATACTAATATAACTAGCAAATGCAATAGAATTGTTAACACCATTAATTTGTTCTTCTCAATTCCACATAAACTTAGTAAATCCTTGTAAACATATAATGAACACAGAACTTAAATCCAAGGGGAAAAATCATGAAGAGATAAGTTCATGATATATGAAAACATGGTAAGAAGCATGTGTGAGCTCTTGTCCAGCTCAAGTGCTAATGTCTACAAGTTTAACCTAACCTCCCTGAACTTCAGTATTCCTGTTTTTCAAATGACGTGAACTTCAGTATTCCTGTTTTTCAAATGACGTGAAGGTCACCCATAGTTGCCTCCCCATGGAGGTCTTGGGTTAAGTACAAAAAGTTGACTTGAGAATTTGGTAAACTAGAAAACATCATCCAAAAAGGCTATGAATTAGGGAGTTCTAGATCTTTAGCTGGATAACAAATTATTGTTTCTCTCAATAGTTTTAAAGTAAGAAAATAAAATTATCTGGGTGTTTAACTCTCATAGGTATGTAGAAAAAAATTTATAGTTAAGACAATAGTTTTGAAAGTTATTTTCCTAAAAAAGCAGGATAGTATTTAAATATTTATTTTTCCATAAACTTTGCTGGAGGAAAACATTATCCGACTGTTTTCATTTCTCCTTTTTTACTTCCATCTCTTCCTCCCTTGCTCCCTTTCTCTATTCCTTTTTTCATTCTCCTTCTTCTTTTTCTTCCTTCCACCTTCCCTCTCTCCCTCCCTTCCTAATATTCACATATTTAATTTCTGTGATAGTTTCCCCATCTTTAAAGTGTAAATGAATATATCTTCCTCACAATGCTGATATGAGGATTAAATAAAGCAAATAAACACTTGTAACTTAATGCCTGGCCTACATTTCATCTTTAATGTCTTCATTTTCTCCCTGCTTTTTCTTTGAATTTCTTCCTTTCCTTCTTTTTCTCAGTCTCTTCTTCCTTTCCTTTCTCTGTCCTTTCCTCCCTATATCATCCCTACCCTTGTGCCCTCCTCTTAGACTTTTTCTGATTTTCTTCCTGGATAGAACCTACTCTAATATGGGTCACCAACTAATTACTACTCAGTCATCAAGTGGAAGTACGTAATCAGCATCAAGCTTTTAGTGAACATTGGTATAACTGTTATGTTACCATATCATTCCTCTTTTATCTTGTTGTACTATTTATTACATGTTGAGCATATTTACAAGAATGTTTGTAAAATGTGTCATGTGTAAAGAATGATACAGAATGCCTAAGTATCCCAGACCCCTAAAATTTAGGAAACAGTATATTAACTCTGGATCTCATGTTTGCTCTTCCCCAATTTCATCTGTCTCTTCTGCTAGAGTTTTGTTTATATTTTTATTTCTCTTATAGTATTTATAATATGTACAAATTTCTTCTTTAGTTGTTCATGTTTTCAAATTTGATATAAAAAGACCATAAATATGTTTTCTTTCGCAATGAGTATGTTCACTCAACAATTTGTTCGTGAGAATTTTCCATGATACTGTATGTTGTTTATTCATTTGCTTTCACTTCCATGTAGCATCCCATTGCATGACTGCATGCCTATCCCACAATTTATTCAAGCATCTACTCTTTTTAGACACTTTGTTTAAGCTATTTGTTACATTTTTATATTTATGTTTTCTGGGTCATCAGGGCAAGAAATTCTCTACATTTTTCAAGCAGTGTAATTGCTGGTCATGGGATGTACATTTTCTTTGTTACTAGATAATGCAGACGTCTTCTGTAAAGTTTTTAAACCAGTTTTCACTCCTATCAGTGCTGTATATTTTCTTGCTCTACATCCTAACAATCACTTGAAATTATGAATTCTTGCTAATCAGAGGGGTGGGAAGTTATGTCTCATTGTAGTTAAAAGATTAATAATAAAGCTGATGCTTTTTCCCCCACACATGCTTATTGCAACTTCTTTTTTCTTTTCTTTTATTTAAAGGGTCTGCTCAATTTATCTGTCCATTTTGAAAATTAGGTTCTTTGTCCTTCTGAATTTTAGTACTTCTTTATGTATCCTGGATGTTAATGGTTTTCTATTATATTTGTAACAAGTATCTTCTCATAGTTTACATTTTGCCTCATTAGACTTTACCCAAATTCCATTTCAATTTTCAAGCTTCTCAGTCTCTAAGAATGCTTCCTCACACCTGATGAAGTATAAAGGCTTTAGGTCTTCTCTAAGCCTTAAAGCTAGGTGGTAGCATAACCATAGCTGATGTGCAAGTTTCCTTCATACTGTCCTTTCATGACCCTCTCTGCCTAACATTAGGCTGTATAAATTGATCTAACAATCTAACTTCTAAGAAGTAAGAATGAGAAGTAAAACAGTGGTAAATATGACAAGGTATAAAGGAAGGACAGAGAGTAAGGCTTTGGGAGGCTCTGAGAGTTCCCGTCTTATTTGGGGAGCCTAATCAATTGGAAGCAGCTGCCTAGAGCACTGGACGGGTTATGAAGGGTCTGCAGTCATATCCTGAAGGAAAGAGCACCAGTCAACTAATGACACCTGCCTTGGGCATTGGGTGAGAGCGACGACCTATGTACGTGGTGCTTGCTAATCCCGATGATCAAAAATGTGTGTTGGAAAAAATGTGAAAAGATTTGGAAAGGTCTTTTAAAATAATATTGATATTCTTTGTCTAATTCTTTTTTTCAGCAAATAGTTATTGAGCACCTACTGTGTTCTAGTTGCTGTGGATAAAGCAGTAGAAAAATAAATAAATAGAAAAGCAAAATGCCCTGTCTTCCCACAGTCTAGTGAGAAGAAGAGAGACAGGGAGAGAAAAGTAGATTATTTAGTATGGTAGAAAGCAATAAATGCTATGGGAAAAAATTTATCAGTCAAGGGTGATAGGAGTAGCAGAAAGCGCGTTTGAAAATGAGAGGGTGTGTGTAGATGGTAAACAGATGGTTTCAATGAACACAAATTATAAAATCGGCTGGTGTGGTTCAATAATCCATGTCAGTTTATTTTACTGAAAAAGACAACTCTCTTTATCCTAATTATTAAGAAAATGCATTGCTTAAGATAATTTATGGAAATTTTCCTTTTTGGCATAGGGAGAAACTAGTATTTCTAGAGAGCATGTGCCAGTCGACACCTATATATTGTTTCATTTAATCATTCCACAAATTCATAAGTATTTGAATTCTTACCTTGTGCTAGGTTACATCAGTGTAAAGAGCAAAGATGTTGCTCTCGTGGAGCCCACAGACCTTAGTCTTCATCACAGTGGACTAAGACAGATTTTAGTATCATCTCTTTGCAAATCAGAAATGACAGGCTCAAAAGTATTTAACTACCTTTCCCAAGCTCACACAGACACTAAATTAGGATTTAGAATTCATATTCTTGTTAACTTGTATCCAAAACCCATTCACATACTACACCACACTAGATTTGTGTGATCTCAACATTTGGTGTTAAAAAGACATACATATCTGTACCCCAACTAAAACAAAAATTAAAACTAAAACATGAATTAAAAAAAATCCAAGTGTTTGTTATATGTCTGTTTCCATTATGTTAGACATATAGTTGAATACTTAAATACTTTTTTAAAACACTGATTGACTTCTTTATTGCAGCATGGGATATAATAGTTGGGAGGCATCTTACACAAAATCTGATTTACGGAACTTACATGGCTTTCCTAGGATCACATAAGTAGAAAGCGACAAAACTAGAAGTTAAAACATCTTAAGATGGCATAAAACTATACTCTTTTCATGACATGACATTGCCCCTCTAGTGGTTCTATGAATTTACATATCAAGTTACTATAAGTCTACACTTGGAAAATAAATCTACATTTCACGTTTGCTCTCAACAGGCATAAAGTCTCAATTATGCAAGATGAACGCATTCTAGAGATCTGCTGTACAATACTTAAATTCTTTTGTGCACAAAGCATGCGAGCATCCGTCCAAGAAAAATCAAGAAATGGACAATGGAGACTGTCCAGGAAATCTGTTTTGGTGTTCAGTGACTTACAAGAAAAATTTTCAACTTTATAATGTTTGCTAAGCCTCTCTAAAAAGTGCATCTGGAATTGAAATTTCACTTGTGTCTGGCTACATGGTATTTAGGAGACATGTCTGAGTTCTCTGAATGTTGACGCCGATCAACGTGCATTTGATGAGGAGTTTCTGAGTCTGGTGTTGAAGGTGCAACATTTCAAAAGAAAAAATTCTCCTTTCTTATGGTTTTAACAGACCTAAGAAGCTGTTGTTCTCAGTGAGAAACAGATGGACGAAAATAATATCAGTCAACACAACAGTAGTTTAATGGGAAATTTTACAACATTTTGTGGTTATCAGCATCTACATAGGAGCCGTGACTGCAAATCCCTCCGTGAGGCTTGACACAAGCCTTATCAAATTTTGTAACTTTGGGATGGGATGAATAAAAATGACCTAGAATAGGTTCCGGCAAACCAGATGGAGTTTTATTGAGAACTATCAATTTTTTCTAATAGGATCTATATATTTCCTGGCATATGCCATTTGATTGATTGTGGCTTTGCAACCTTGTTAGGTAATTTTCCTGTCCCTGTGTGGTTTACTGACTATGTGGTCTTGCTTTGTCATTTAAAGGTCAACATATTCAATATGTACCCAATTTGTGTTCATTTACTTCAGCTCCATAAATACTCCTTTGTTCATTTGTACATAAGCCATATTTCTCTTAGGAAGGACTTTCAGTTCTAAAACAATAAACTTATTGGCTGCTACACAGAAACTTGTAATAAGATTTGTGCTACTTCAGTAGACTGTGACTTATGCTACACTACTAGTGTTGCCATATATGAGATTTCCAAGATAATGACTGAGACCACCCACACACTCCCGGGGGGATGTATAACCTTGGAGGCAATATACCTTTTAAGGAAAGAATGAGAAATAAGTGAGAGAACATCATTTGCATATCTGTTAAAAAATGATGGAAGATGAGATAACGTGACAAAATGGCACTGACCAGAACTAGAAAACACATATGGGGTCCAATTCTCATGTACTCTCTAGAGATGAAGAAGAGTTATGACAGATTAAAAACAGCATGAAATGTGACCCACAGTATATTAAAAACATAGCATAAAATAAAAACTTCCAATTGTAGGTTCCATGAAATCATTTATCTATTTTTTTATATATATATATATATATATACACACACACACACACACACATATACATACATATATACACATACATACATACATACATACATATGTATATTTAACACACAATTATTCTGGGAAACGAGGGAAAACATCTTGCTGGAGTAGAGTATAGAGTATTTGAACTCAGAAAATTCTAGGTTCATATCTTCACTATTATTAACTGTGACTTTGGGAAAGGTACTTAATAATTACCATCTAAGTCTAATTATTAAGGTACTTAATAATTACCCCTTGAGAAAACAGGGGGATTACTGTATTTACTCAAATCGTTGCTATGATAAAGAGAAATAAAGGATTAAAGACACTGAGCATAGTGGATAGTGCTTTAAAAAAGCTAGTTCCATGTATTTTTTGCAAGGAACACTGTTGGGTCTGAGTTTTGGAGAGAAGGGCAGAGAAAAACAAATAGATATTCTGCCCTGAAGTTGTGCACAGCCTAAAAGTCAAAGTAAGCCACACATATGTGACTGTGTGTGACTGTGTGTGTGTGAGTGTGTGTCTGTGAAAAGTTACGTGTGCTATAAAGAGGTGAAGGAAAAGGACCACAGGAGTTTATAGGAAGGAAGGAGCCAGACGTTAAAAGAAAAATATAATTTGGTTCAGAATTATTAAATTTCAAATTCTGAAAGCCATCCTAGGTTCTGCCTTACTGTGTGCAATTGTTTCTCCATTTCAGGTCTAACGAGTCCATGATTTACACTGAGCACAACTAAGAGGTACCCTGCTCCCTGCCTTTCCACCAGCCAGATCCTCTTTTCCTCACACTGAGATTGTCCAGTGTTTCTACCTTGCTTCTCTGCCTGAAACCTAAGCTTGACTCCTTCCATCCATTCTGCATATGGCTAGAGACCTGATGTTACAACCTTAGCTAAAAATAGTAGTAATAATAATAATAATGGCTATTAAGAAGGACCTAGGAGGGAAAAGATAGAACAGAGAATTTTTTAAAAGCCTACAAACATGTCCCTGTGCAGGTACAATGTAAACTCAATTGAATTAGGAATCATAGTGAGTTATATGACCTGGTTGCAGTATTGCATTAAGCAACCGTATTATTTCAATAATAAAATAAACCCATTGAAACAGATTATTTTCTAAGGTAATTATTTAACTAATTTAAAAGTGGCAGGAGGATAGATGTTCCAATCTTTGCATTTTATTATGTCCTCACTGTATCCAGCCAGAAGAATACTGTCTTTGGCAACTGCACTTCTTTACATTTACAGAAAAGTCTCACTTGTTTTCACAAAGTTGAGTTATAATATACGTGTTATTTCATTTGTATACAAAGATCTCATTCTGAAGGGTTCCTATCAAAATTCCTTCTTCAGGTTGGTCTTTCCTGGATCCCTAAATTAGATTTGATTACCTGCTGTATCTGCCAGAGCAGCTTGTGTGCAGCCACTCACGGCTCTCATTCATCCTGTATCATTTGTAGAATGTCTGTGAGGTGAGTAGGGCAGGGGCCGCACCACCTTGCTTGCTGCTGGATCTGCTGCAGCGAGCCCAGTGCGTGGCCGCCCATCTGTGCTCACAGACTACCTGCTGAATAGACAATAAAGTAAAGGGACAAGGGTGTTGCTCTTATCTGCATTTTGCAGTTCAGAGCAATGTGTTCTGTTGAGGTTATGAATGAATCCAGTTCCCTCATTTAGTAAATAGCAGGTGCTAGTTTTATTTATTTTTTTAACATCTTTATTTGAGTATAATTGCTTTACAATAGTGTGTTAGTTTCTGCTTTATAACAAAGTGAATCAGCTATACATATACATATGTCTCCATATCTCTTCCCTCTTGTGTCTGCCTCCCTCCCACCCTCCCTATCCCACCCCTCTAGGTGGTCACAAAGCACAGAGCTGATCTCCCTATGAGATCTCCCAATGAGAGCAGCTGATTTTCCTATGAGAGCAGCTATGAGGCTGCTTCCCACTAGCTATCTATTTTACGTTTGGTAGTGTATATGTCTATGCCACTCTCTCACTTTGTCCCAGCTTACCCTTCCCCCTCCCCGTGTCCTCAAGTCCGTTCTCTAGTAGGTCTGCGTCTTTATTCCTGTCTTGCCCCTAGGCTCTTCATGACCAATTTTTTTTTTTTAGATTCCACATATATGTGTTAGCATACGGTATTTGTTTTTCTCTTTCTGACTTACTTCACTCTGTATGACAGACTCTATGTCCATCCACCTCACTACAAATAACTCAATTTCATTTCTTTTTATGGCTGAGTAATATCCCATTGTATATATGTGCCACATCTTCTTTATCCATTCATCTGTTGATGGACACTTAGGTTGCTTCCATGTCCTGGCTATTGTAAATAGAGCTGCAATGAACCTTGTGGTACATGACTCTTTTTGAATTATGGTTTTCTCAGGGTATATGCCCAGTACTGGGATTGCTGGGTCATATGGTAGTTCTATTTTTAGCTTTTGAAGGAACCTCCATACTGTTCTCCATGGTGGCTGTATCAATTTAAATTCCCACCAACAGTGCAGGAGGGTTCCCTTTTCTCCACACCCTCTCCAGCACTTATTGTTTGTAGATCTTTTGATGATGGCCATTCTGACTAGTGTGAGATGATACCTCATTGTAGTTTTGATTTGCATTTCTCTAATGATTAATTAATGATGTTGAGCATTCTTTCATGTGTTTGTTGGCAGTCTATATCTTCTTTGGAGAAAGGTCTATTTAGGTCTTCTGCCCATTTTTGGATTGGGCTGTTTGTTTTTTTGATATTGAGCTGCGTGAGCTGCTTGTAAATTTTGGAGATTAATCCTTTGTCAGTTGCTTCATTTGCAAATATTTTCCCCATTCTGAGGGTTGTCTTTTCATCTTGTTTATAGTTTCCTTTGCTGTGCAAAAGCTTTTAACTTTCATTGCATCCCATTTGTTTATTTTTGTTTTTATTTCCATTTCTCTAGGAGATGGGTCAAAAAGGACCTTGCTGTGATTTATGTCAGAGTGTTCTGCCTATGTTTTCCTCTAAGAGTTTGATAGTGTCTGGCCTTACATTTATACATTTATAAACTCAAACATTGAGTTTATTTTTGTATGTATGGTGTAAGGGAGTGTTCTAATTTCATTCTTTTACATGTAGCTGTCCAGTTTTCCCAGTGCAGGTGCTAGTTTTAAACACATCCAATAAATGACTCAGCAAAACCCTGACTTGCTGCATCCTGGGACATGTTGATTAGCCTGCCCAGAGTTCAGTTTTTCTCGATTCTAGATGATGATTAAGAGTATGCACCCTGATCCACACTGACTGTGTCCAAAACCCATTTACCAGCTGTGTGATCTTCAGCTAGTCACTTAACCTTTCTGTGTCTGTTTTTCATTTGTAAACTGTGGGTAGTAGAAATGCCTACTTACGGGGTCGTCGAGAGAATTACATGCGCTAATATTACACAAAATACTATAATAGAAGTATTAGCTAAGTCCTTGTTGTTGCTGTTATTCGTGTTATTGTTTACATTTTTATTGTTACTATTTAAATGAGATATTATACTATACCAGATACTAATAATAAAATGAGATAGTACAAGTAAAATGCATAGCACAGGGCCTGGTATAGAGTAAACAAATAATAGCAGACTTTATTATTTTTAGTAGTAGTAGCAGTACTAGCAGCATCATTATCATTTAACTTTATTATTTCTAGATCACAGTTGATCACCAATAGTACAGCAAAAATTATAGAAATATTAATAGTTGACACTGACTGTACACTTACTCACCACTTTACATGTACTAAATTCCCAGAGAGAAAAAAAGGAGAAGCAGTTAAGATAATGGACCCTGTAGCCCCGTTACTGGGGTCTGCATCCCATTTACACCACTTGCTCACTATGGGGCTTTGGATGACTCTTTCTGTGCCTATCTTTGGATGGATAATAACAGACTACCTCAAAATTTTGTTTTGAGGAACAGAAGAGATACAAAAAGTTTTTTAAAAGACAGTACATACCTAGCGCTTAGTAAGCATTCAAGAAATTAAGGTAGTATTGTTGTTTTATTCTCGTAACAACCTTACGTATCTTATACGAATACTGTCTCCATTATAGAGCCATGTAAGCTGAAATACAGAGGGTAAATTACTTTCCCAAGCTTAGAAAGCAATTCAGTGTCAAAGCCGGACTTTGATCCAAGTCAGTGTGATTCTAGAGCCAGTGCTCTTAGTCAATATATGATAGAGGCCCTCCCCCGCCACCAAGAGACAGATGGGGTTTCAGAGTCACTGAGGGGATTATGTCTGCCATGCTGCTTGGCCCCGTCCATCTCCACATGCTTTTGTTACCCGGTTTACCCCAACTTTTCTAGAGCAGAGCCTGTACAATGCTCTTATAACATGGGCTTTTTTACAACAGCTCTCTTATAGGCAATTTCTTTGTAAATATTTCCAGATAATTATGAAATAACATTTTGTCAGAAAATAAGTAGTGATTTCTTCTTTAATCTTGACAATATAGCCCTTAATTTCTACTGCTTACACTGGTGAGTATGGCCCCGCCTTCATGAATACCTCCCTCTTTCCTCCTAATCCTATCGTCCAGTGCAAGGTAATCATTCATGTATTCCTTATCTATTCACTCAGACATGTTTTTACTGCATATCAGACACTGCCATACAAGCTGGAGGTACAAACATACGGTAAGATACAGTTTTGGTTCCTTGGGGAGTTACCATCTAGTCTGGCTTAGTTATAAATGTGGGATGTTGCTAGCCCTTGTTTACCCAACTGCCATCCCTAATTTCAGTATTATATTGGGCACACCTTTCCACTAGCAGTTTGGGGCTACTAAAATTCTTGGGATTTCAGTACAGTGTACCTGGGAAACACAAAGTCCTATTGCTTTTCTCAGTATCAGGCATCGACCAATTTCCTCATTCCCGAAACCTGTAGTCAGTTCACATGCCTATTTTTCTTCCTGGAGTCTAGCTTCTATTCCATGTTCCAGTGGGATACAAAGTTGGTACTATACCACAGATTCATTGCTTAAAATCTGGATTCTCCTTTTTTAGGTTTCAGAAGTGTCTCATATCTAAAGATCTGCAAAGACTTCTAGTAGTATGTTTGATCCTGGTGAATAGTTTCCTACACTGGATCCTATCTTCCATGGAAAATCTTCAGTGTCTGTAAGTTCTTGTCTGGGAATCTATCTTTATCATCTGTTCCTCCAAAACTAATGTCTTTGAACTGGGTGGGATACGATTACCCTACCCTTCTGAACTAGATAATTTTATGGCAGGTCTCTGTGCTATGAGGATTCATCATTAGAATTGGTTAATTTCTTACTGATTTTATCATTATCAAGACCTAGATCCCCTCCACATCCCCTAACCTTGCTCTGAATATACGGTATATCAGAAAATGCACATTAATAAACAATGACATTAGAAAAGCTTTGAAGAATAAAAGAGATTTCACTTCAGATATCCCACTGAGAAAGTCACATGGACTCAGATCAGGAATTCTTTACATAGATGTCATTCTTCCTTTCATTTTTCTATTTTCTTTACATTTCCATCTTTTATCACAAATCTTGACATCTTATCTTATTGTGACATCTTCCATTGACGACAGATCCCAGTTTGTGTGAAAAGAGGAAGAAAAGATAGTATGAAATGCTGTCCTATGGGTCGTGCAAATAACGCTTTCTCTGAGTGCAGCTAGAGAGTCCCTCTTTCCTGCTAACATCATGCAGAGATGCTTCTCTCCAATGGTCATAAACAAAACACCAACAGATGTGAGGAACAAGTGAATATCAAGGAGGCAGTCACCATAGCAACAATAACCATGGAAAGTCCTCTAAACACCCACCCCTGCACCAGCATCTATTCAAAAATTCCGAGCATTCAGCTCACAGAAATACAGAAAAAAAAAAAAAAGCCAAGAGAACCTAAAGGTAGTGAGTAGAAAGGAGCTCAAAGTTGAAAAATTGGAACTCTCGTCACAAGTTTCACTTCTTTGCCCATGCCCAGGGCTTGCTCGAGGCAGAATAATGAAGGGAAATATTTTCCATGGCTTCCTTTTGCCTACAGGATAGAGTGCAGTCCTTAGTCTGTTATTTGAGGGTTTTTGCAGCCTACGTTTTTTGGATTGTCACTTGTCTAGCTGATATAGCTGTTCAAGTCAAACAGTGTAACTCATTCTCCCCTGGATATAAAACATGCATTTCTAATACTGACTCACATTGCACAGATAATTCGCCTTTTGTGAAAGTCTAGTTCTTCTCAAATTTCCCCATTAAAATCCCAGACAACTGGTCCTGAGTCTTTGAAGTTTGATTTCATCCATGAAGTCTTCTCTAGCCCCTATAGTTTACAGCTATTTCTTGAAATATGAAGACAAAATCCCTGAGTTCATCTCTCAATTTGGATATTTAAAGCTGGGTGATATTGAACTTAACTTCACACATGCAAAATTTTGTAAATAAAATACTTTTTCAAAAAAAAATCAAAAAAAAAAATCAAATGAGATAATGTAAATTAAATGACACATAGTAGCAATTATGATTTACATTATTATTTTTGACACTAATATTATTTCCCCTTTCGCTAATTTGCTATCTCCATACCATCTTTATGGAAGAATACCAATTGGCATGTTGTAAAATCTCAATAAATATTATGAAGGTAGAATACAGGATACTGAGGTGGAGTGAATCATTCAACATATATTAAAACAATGGAACAATATGAAATGTAGATTTGGAGGAATTTACATATACGCTTTTTGTCCCCATCATAAATCAACATAAATTTTATCTTCTTTCACTCAAGCTGTGTCTTTCCCATAATTAAAGACTCGAATGAGATATTTCAGACAACCAATGAGTCAGTTCATCAAGAAAATCCATGAGACTTTTTTTTTTTTCAGGATTGTTAAAACTGTAAGAAAACATAATCACAAGTGAGCACTGTCTAATTGAGCTGAAGAGATGAAGTAAACCACCTTTCTTCTTTTGGCCGATGCCTATTCATTTCTCAAAATTCTCTTAGCTGTCACATCTTCCCAGAATCCTCCTGTCCCTTCCCAGACACTGGGGGCAACCTCTTTGACCCTTCCATAGCATCTCTGCTGACAGTACAATATTATTTCTCACATTCTTAAAATACTCTCTCCACTTATTGTCCTGTGTCTCCTCCATTACTCTATCTATTATCTAGTGCCTCTTTCATTGCTGTGTCCATAATATAACACAGTGTCATGAACAATGTCATTGCTTATTGCATTAGTGAATTAGTGTATGGCTGAATGAGTGAATCAATGAATTAATAAAAGAATGAATCAGTCAGATCAAATGAATGTCACATATATGCAAGCATCTGGATAGTAATTTCTCCAAATTATTCAGAAAAAAATTATTTGAGGTTTTAGAATAAGCTTTTTAAATTTTTTTAATTTTTCAATTTATTTAAATTTTTATTAAAACATAAAAATACATACAATATTATATTAGTTTTAGGTGTACTATATAATAATTTGACAATTGCACACATTATGATATGATCACCATAATAAGTCTAGTAACCATCTGTCCCCATAAAAAGCTATTACAATATTATTGACCATATTCCATGTGTTGTATATTACATCCCCATGACTAATATATTATGTAACTGAAGGTTTTTATCTCTTAATCCTCTACACCTATTTCACCTATCCTCTTCACACCCCTACCTCTGGCAACCACCTGTTTACTCTCTGTATCTCAGTCTGTTTTCATTTGTTTTGGTCATTTGTTTTTTTATATGCCAAAAAGTGAAATCATGCAGTATTTGTCTTTGTCTGACTTATTTCACTTCGCATAATTCCCTATAGATCTATCCATGTTGTTGCAAATTGCAAGGTTTCATTTTTCTCACAGCTGAGTAATATTTCATTGTATATATACAGCACATCATCTTTATCCATTTATCTATTGATGGACACTTAGATTGTTCCATATCTTGGCTAATGACAATAATGCTACAATGAACACTGGGGTGCATATATCTTTTTGAATTAGTGTTTTTGATTTCTTCAGGTAAATACCCAGATTTACAATTGCTGAACCATATGGCAGTTCTATTTTTAATTTTTTAAGGAATCTCCACACTGTTTTCTGCACCAATTTCCAATTGCTCCAATAGTGCACGAGGGCTCCCTTTTCTTCACGTCCCCACCAACACTTGCTATTTGTTGTCTTTTTGATGATTGCTATGCTGACGGGTGTGAGGTGGCATCTCACTGTGGTTTTGGTTTGCATTTCCCTGATGATTAGTGCTGTTGAGCATCTTTTTTGTGTCTGTTTCCATCTGTATGTATTCTTTGGAAAAATGTCTACTCAGGTCTTCTCCCAATTTTTTAATTGAGTTGTCTGGGTTTTTTTGTGTGTGTTAAGTTATATGAGTTATTTGTATATTTTGGATATTAACCGCTTATTAGATATATCATTTGTAAATATCTTCTCCCATTCATTAGGCAGCATTTTCATTTTGTTGATAGTTTCCTTCAGTGTGCAAAAGCTTTTTCATTTGATATAGTCCCATTTATTTATTTTAGTTTTTGTTTCCCTTGCCTGAGGAGAGATACAAAAAAATATTGCTAAGATCAATGTCAAAGACCATATTGCCAATGTTTTCTTCTAGGAGTTACATGATTTCAGTTCTTACATTTCAAGTTTATTTTTGTATATGGTGTGAGAAAGCAGTTCAGTTTGATTATTCTGCATGTAGCTATCCAGTTTTCCCAACACCATTTATGGAAGAGGCTGTCTTTTTCTTATTGTATATACTCGCCTCCTTTGTTGTAGATTAATTGACCATGCAAGTGTGGGTTTATTTCTGGGCTGTCTATTCTGTTCCACTGACCTATGTGTCAGTTTTTGTGCCAGTACCATGGTGCTTTGATTAACATAGCTTTGTAGTACAGTTTGAAATCAAGGAACATTTTACCCCCAGTTTTGTTCTTCTTTCTCAAAATTGTTTTGGATATTTGGGGTCTTTTGTGTTTCCATACAAATTTTAGAATCATTTGTTCTACTTCTGTGAAAAATGCCATTGGTATTTTGATAGGGATTGCACTGAATCTGTAGATTGCCTTGGGTTGTATGAACACTTTAACGATACTAATTGTTCCAATTCATGATTACAGTATGTCTTTCCATTTGTTTGTGTTGTCTTCAATTTCTTTTATCAATACCTTATATAGTTTTCCAAGCACAAGTCTTTTACCTTCTTGGTAAGATTTATTCCTAGATATTTTGTTCTTTTTAATGCAATTGTAAATGGAATTGTTTTCTTAATTTATATTTCTAATAATTTGTTAGTGTATACAAATACAATGGATTTCTGTATATTAATTTTGTATCCTACAACTTTATTGAATTATTTGTTCTAATAGTTTTTTGTGCTGTCTTTAGGATTTTCTATATGTAGTATCATGTCATTTGCAAACAGTGACAGTTTTACATCTTCCTCTCCAGTTTGGACTCCTTTTACATCTTATTCTTGTCTGATTGCTGTGTCTAGGACTTACAATACTACGTTGAATCAAAGTGGCAAGAGCAGGCATACCTGTCTTGTTCCCAATCTTAGAGGAAATGCTTTCAGCTTTTCATTGTCAAGTAGGATGCTGGCTGTAGTTCTGCCATATGTGGCCTTTATTATGTTGAGGTATGTTCTTTCTATACCCACTATGTTGAGAGTTTTTATCATAAATGAATGTTAACTTTTAGCAAAAGTCTTTTCTGCATCTACTGAGCTGAGCATATGATTTTTATTCTTTGGTTTGTTAATGTGGTATATTGCATTGATTGATTTGTGGATGTTGAACCAGCCTTGCACCCTGCCATAAATCTCACTTGATCTTTGTGTATGATGCTTTTAATGTATTGTTGAATTCAGTTTGCTAGTATCTTGTTGAAAATTTTCACATCTATGTTCATTAGTGATATTGGCCTGTACTTTTCTCTTTTCATGGTGTCTTTGGCCAGTTGGGTATCACAGTGATTCTGGCCTCATAAAATGAGTTCAGAGTGTCCATTCCTCTTCTATTTTTTAGAATAGTTTGCAAAGGATAGGTGTTAACTCTTCTTTAAATGTTCGATAGAATTCACCTCTGAAGCCATCTAGTCCTGGACTTTTGTTAGTCGTTTTTTGTTTTTGTTTGTTTGTTTCTACTGATTCAACTTCATTACTGATAATCGGTCTCTTAATGTTTTCTATTTCTTCCTAATTCTGATTTTGTCTTGAGAGATTGCACATTTTGGGGAATTTTTTTTTTTTTTTTCATTTTGGGGAATTTATCCATTTCTTCTAGATTGTTCACTTTATTGATGTATCATCTGTAGTAATCTCATGATCTTTCGTATTTCTGTGATGTCAGTTCTAACTTTTCTTTCATTTCTGATTTTATTGATTTGGGTCCTCTCTCATTCTTTCTTGATGAGTCTGGCTAAAGATTTATCAATTTTATTTACCTTTTCAAAGAACTGGCTCTTAGTTTCATTGACCTTTTCTTTTCTTTTAGTCTCTTTTTCATTTTTTTTCTGCTCTAATCTTTATTACTTCTTTCTACTAATCTTGGGCTTTGTTTTTTCTTCAGCTCCTTTAGGTGTAAGGTTAGATTTACGGTTTATTTGTGATTTTTCTTATTTCCTGAGGTAGGCTTGTATCACTATAAAGTTCCCTCTAAGCACTGCTTTTGCTGTATCCCATAGGTCTTTGATCATTGTGTTTTCATTTGTCTCCAATTATTATTTTTTTATTTCCTCTTTGATTGGCATACACACACACACACACACACACACACACACACATACATACATCTGGTCTAATGTGCTGTTTAAGGCAAATGTTTCTTAATGATATTATGTTTGGATGATGTGCAAATTGATGTAAGTGTGGTGTTAAAATCCCCTAATATTACTATGTTAATGACAATCTCTCCCTTTATGTTTGCTAATTTTTGCTTATGTATTTAGGTGCTCCTATGTTGGGTGTTTATATTTTTACAATTGTTATATCTTCTTACTGGATTGATCTCTTTATTGTTATGTAATGTCCTTTTTATTTCTTATTAACAGTTTGTTTGAAAGTCTATTTTGTCTGATATAAGTATTTCTTTTTATTTCCATTTGCATGGAATACCTTTTTCCATTCCATCAATTTCAGTCTGTTTGTGTCTTTAGATCTGATGTGAGTCTCTGCAGGCAGCATATATATGGGTTTTGGTTGTTTGTTGTTGTTTTTATTTGTTTGTTTTTCCATTAAGTCACTCAGTGTCTTTTGACTGGAACATTTAATCCATTTACATTTCAAGTAATTATTGATATGTTTGTACTTATTGAAATTTTGTAATTGTTTTCTGGCTATTTTGTAGTTCTTTTCTGTCCTTTTCTTCTTCTTTTGCTCTCTTCCCCTGTTATTTGATAACTCTCTTTATTGTTGTGTATGTTTGGAGTTCTTAGTTCTTTCTCTTTTTATGTGCATGTATCTATTATAGGTTTTTGGTTTGTAGTTACCATGAGGTTCATAGGTAAATATGTGTGTATGTAATTTCAAGTTGATAATCTCTTAATTTGAAAATGTAATTAATGATTAATTATGAATAATGATAATATCTTCAATTTGAAAGCATTCTAACAATGCTATATTTTTGCTCCCTGGTTCAAAAATGTTAATGTCTTTGATATCATATTTTATATATTTTTGCTTTGTGTGCCCCTTAACTACTTATTGTGAATATAGATGATTTTAGATTTTTTTTTTTTTTTTGCTGGTTTTCAGGTCACTCATAGATAGTTGCTCTGTAAAAAGTTATAATTTTGGTGTGCCCATGGGACAAGGTGAGCTCAGGTTCTTTCTACTCTGCCGTCTTGGCCACACCACCTAGAATAATCTCAAGTGCATGATGGCATACACTACTTTATTATCTCATGTATTTTTGCAAGATTTATTTAAGTTAATTTATAAAAAAAAAAAAACTAATGACATATGCATTACCCCTATTTTACAGCTATAATAACAAAGTTATGGATGTCTTTGCAGATCATTTAGTTAAGTGGTTCTCAATTTATGGCTGTCACACTTAATAATGTGCTTTTTTGCATATACTGAACAACTCTAAGGTAAAATGCATAAATGTTCATCATAAAGCCACAGAAGCTATTAGTTAATGCAGTTTGATTGGCACATAGAGGCTTCAGAACACTGACTTTGAACACACAGAAATAAATATATATTCTTATAATTTTTAAATGAGGAAAAGATTGGGAACTAACTTAATTCATAACTACCCCTGGGGAAAAGAAACTCAGATCCAAACAGGAAAAATTATTTTGTATTAGTGGCAGAATCAGGAGAGTGAATTTATTCCCTAATCCAAGGATCACTGTCCTTTCAATTAATCTATGAAGGGATTTGCAATATGCTTTTGAAACACCTGTACAATTTCCTCATTATTTACTTTCTCTTGCAAGTGTAGCTGTGGTCGAAGATCACAAGAAGAGTCATGGTATAATCTTCCTGTGTCCTACAGATTGTTTTCAGCTAATTTACCAGTAACTCATACAAAGCTTTGTACTTCTGAAGACATTAGCTGAGCTTGGGGAAAAGCTTGTAGATGACAAGTTTAATGCTGTTTTTTAAATGATGTAATTCCCAAGATGACCTAGTGATTTAATTAACTCATATTTAAAAATATGGAGGTAGGAGTTGGAACCAGTTATGTCCACTATTTTTAATTAAATTTCTGAAAGCTATGGGCCTCGATCACTGAATGGGCTGTTATCTGTAACCATGGGTCTTAAATAAGGGGCTTTTAGTATCTAATTTTATATTATTAGAAGAAAGCTTGAAAATTTTTCTACACCAGTAATTTCATAAATATATATTTTATCTGGCATTAAAAAGACATTATTTATGTAGAACTCCCTGTTAGGAGAATGGACTACTTTTAGATGAGAAGCAGTCCAAAGGTACCGTCACATTCATCATCTAAACATAATTAGTTATATAATGTAATAGAGTCTGAATTATATTAATGTAGTAAGACTGGAAAACACAAGTCTGAAAAAACTATCTATGGAAAATTTTGGCTGATGCAATTTGAGTTATATTTATATTAAACTGCAGAAGTTAAGAAATGGCCAAAGAGTAAAGCAGAACCTAATGGCATTTCTTCAACAAGCAATAAGGGCTCACTGTGTTCTCGCTAATATACTAGGCACTGACAATAAAACACAGACATAGTTCTTATTCTGAATTTACAAACTAGTGCTGGAGATTTGCAGTGCTAAGTCTATACCGTATATATGTTGTCAAAGCAGGGGACTTGGCTATGGGAACTACCCAATGGTTTCATTAAGGCACTACTAGAATGAATAAATTTCAGTGTGTCTTTTTTCTATTTGTGTCACTCCTCTCATAATTGCAATTCCCTGTGATGCAAGGAGTAGGAATTTCCAATAATGGCCCTGGTGCTTACCCTTGATTACTTGGATAACCCCCCTCACTCTCTCAGGCAGGGCACTGTGCTCAGGCAGTTTCCCTTAGCATGGGTGTCTTCTTCACCATTATGTAAAATCCCACTGGTCTCAAGACTTCCAGACACAGGGCATCAGGTATCCACAGGCAATTCCTATAGCCAGACTGTTTAGCTTCCCATACTTTGGGTGTGCCTTCACTGATAAAGGTGCTCTCACATTTGCTTGTAAGGAGTGTTGGTGTGTTGTGGGAAGTTGGGGGTCATTACCCCTTAAAGAAAGAAAACTCATACAGAATGTTCAGCAGATCAACTTGGCCCAAGCACACCTTCCAGGGACAATGGGAGACTAGACTCCTCCACTCATCTGATCCTTGTCATAAATGTATCCCCAACAATTCTTTTCTGTAACTTGCTGAGAGGAAGTTGCATTTGAATGTATGCCTTAAAGAATTATAGGATTTCTTTCACCTAGTTAATTGTTTACACTTTATTCTTTGTAAATTTATAATGAAATTATAGAATATTCAAAACCCATAGCAAAGACCAAAAGGTTCACTCAAAATTTTACTGTATTAATACAATCTTTGTTTATACATTTATCTTGTTTGTTACATGATTATAGTTATAGTTTTCAATCTGATTTTTCCTACTGTCTTTAATGGGGTTACTTAAACAAATGGGGGCTTTGCTTTATAGTTTTACGAACTTGGGAAGGTTATATAACTTCCTTATGCCTCAGTGGTTCAGATGTATGTTGATTTTTGCATGTGTGTATGTCTGAGTGTTCATGTTTCCTGTTCGTGGGCGAAAAGCTGGACCAAGTGACTTAACAGAATTCTTTTCAGTTCTAAGTTTTATGATAATTGATGATTAATGAACTTTCCTCTTAGCTTTATAATACATCACAGTAGCATTTTAAGTCAGCTCAATATATGTGGGAGTATTAGTAAAGAGGGAAAACTATCTTCATTTTAACCAATACTGAATAAGGAGGTTAGAAAGAGAAGGGTGGGAAAGAAATAAACGAAGAAAGGAAGTAGAGAAAACCACCTGAGACCGCAAGTGCACGCAACAGCAGTACCGCCATTTTGCACAGGCTATGGTTCACTTCACCAAAAATCAATTGTCTAAATGGCAATTATGGTCATTTGTTCAATGACCATTTATTTATTTTATCAAATTATTGATTTATCAAACATTTATTAATGTTAAATACTTATGGAGACCTTCAAGATGGCGGAGGACTAAGATGTGGAGATCACCTTCCTCCCCATAAATACATCAAAAATACATCTACACGTGGAACAACTCCTACACAACACCTACTGAACGCTGGCAGAAGACCTCAGACTTCCCAAAAGGCAGGAAACTGCCCACGGACCTAGGTAGGGCAAAATAAAAAAGGAAAAACAGAGACAAAAGAATAGGGACTGGACCTGCACCAGTGGGAGAGAGCTGTGAAGGAGGAAAGGTTTCCACACACTAGGAAGCCCTTCACTGGTGGAGACAGGGGTTGGGCAGGGGGGAAGCTTTGGAGCCACGGAGGAGAGCACAGCAACAGGGGTGCGGAGGGCAAAGCGGAGAGATCCCCGCACAGAGGATTAGGGCCGACCAGCACTCAGCAGCCCGAGAGGCTTGTCTGCTCACCCGCCGGGGCGGGCGCGGGTGCTGGGAGCTGAGGCTCGGGCTTCGGAGGTCAGATGCCGGGAGAGGACTGGGGTTGGCTGCGTGAACACAGCCTAAAGAGGGTTAGTGCGCCACGGCTGGCCGGGAGTCCGGGAAAAAGTCTGGAGCGTCCGAAGAGGCAAGAGACCATTGTGTCGGGGTGCGCAGGGAGAGGGGATTCCTTCCCAGCGCACCCACAAAAGGCAGAGCACCACCTAAACGAGCTCCAGAGATGGGCGCAAGCAGCAGCTATCAGCTCGCACCCCAGATGCCGGGGACCAGCCCCAGCTGAACAGGATTCACCCAAAGGAGAAGA
>NW_020837985.1:12186559-12248915 GCF_003676395.1 Aethalodelphis obliquidens | reverse complement strand
CTCGTCCATGCTGAGACTCAAAGGCACTTCCTATGCGGCTCCCAACACCCAGAGACGGGCATGAACCGCTAACGCTGCTGCCGCTGCCACCAAGAAGCCTGTGTCCGAGCACAGGACACTATCCACACTCCCCTGGGAGCCTGTGCAGCTCGCCACTGCCAGGGTCCCATGATCCAGGGACAACTTCCCCGGGAGAATGCACGGCGCACCTCAGGCTGATGCAAAGTCATGTCGGCCTCTGCCGCTGCAGGCTCGCCCTGCATTTCAATTATGACTACCATACTCCTCCCTCCCCCCCGGCCTGAGTGAACAAGAGAGCAAGTGAAAGAGTAGCACTAACATATACGCTACCTAATGTAAAATAGATAGCTAGTGGGAAGCAGCCGCATAGCACAGGGAGCTCAGCTCGGTGCTTTGTGACCACCTAGAGGGGTGGGATAGGGAGGGTGGGAGGGAGGGAGATGCAAGAGGGAAGAGATGTGGGGTACATGTGTACTGTATGGCTGATTCACTTTGTTATACAGCAGAAACTAACACAACATTGTAAAGCAATTATACTCCAATAAAGATGTTAAAAAAATGTTAAATACTTATGAAGTTTAAAAGAAATTATTACTGATCAGGATGACTTTAGCAAATTTTGATTGGTTTTGTTTGGGGAAAGTTCTTGGTTTATTTTTAGTTTGTCTTCACATAAGAAGTTTAAACAATGAATGATCTCTTCCAAGACAAGAGTCATAAGTTTGTACTTTATCTTTTCTTTTCTTTTTTTTTTTTTTTACAGAATATGTAATATTTAGAAAAGTATATTTAATCAGTAACCAAAGTATCAGGATGAGAATAAAATCTTATATCTGAAATACTTTCACCATAAATATGATGTTTGGGGAGAGTTCTGAAAAAATATGGAATATTAATATTTTAGTTACTAATAGCTAAGAATCCAGGATTAAACTTGATGCAGAATTGAGTCATTGATGAATCAATAGTAAAAATCACCTAAAGATTAGCAGTATTTAACATTTAAAGAATTTGGGAGCATTCACAGAGACTGAAGCAATCCTGTGACCGAAGGGTACTTGAAATATAAAAATAATGACAAACTGACAAAATTAAGTTTAATATGACTTCTGTGAAACTGGTGGAAGTCTACTAAAAAAATTTGAATTTTAAAGGAAAAGAAAATACTTAAAAATAATTGAAAGTAACCTAAGTACTCCAAAGAGTAATAAATTTCTGAAATTTTGGTATCTAACAAGGAACAATTGGGATACATCAGTTTGGTAGCAATTTACTGAACGATCCAATATATGACGTAACACACTGCAATACAGCAGGAAGAAAGGATGTCCAGAATGAACTGCCAGAATGACTTCATGAATGGGTCAGGCATTAACCACATAATGACATTGTAATGGAATGATTAAACGTATTTTTAAAATCATAGGCATAAAGCAAGAAATAATAGCAATGTCATAATTTTCTAAATCTAAGCTTAATAAACAAACATCAACTTTATATATCAGTGAAAAAACTCTTTAAAAGTATTGACAGAAATTGCGATTATTTTTTGAAGGATTCAAAAGGGATTGACATGAACTGAATAACTGTATATTAAATGCTCAGTTTTGGGTTCTGGTAATGAAGTATTGTTTTCTCAAAATTAGGGCACTTATAAAAAGATAACCACTTAATGGCCTCAACTTCTGCCAATATTTTTTAAATATTTCAATAAAAACAAAATGAAATCTACTCAACTAAATCTGTGCAAAAATTTTCAGTTAGCAAAATCACCCCCATTCAATTGCTACAAACTTTATGATTTTAATTTTTATAATACATTTGTAATTTTTGTATTTGCAGAAAGCTGATCACTTGTGACTTGGTCATCAGTGAAATGTTCTTTAGATGGATGAATTATCAGATTTGCTTTTTTTAAAAAATTTATTTATTTTTGGCTGCATTGGGTCTTCATTGCTGTGCGTAGGCTTTCTCTAGTTGTGGTGAGCGGGGGCTACTCTTCGCTGAGGTGTGCGGGCTCCTCATTGCGGTGGCTTCCCTTGTTGTGGAGCATGGGCTCTAGGTGCGCAGGCTTCAGTAGTTGTGGCACATGGGCTCAGTAGTTGTGGCTCACAGGCTCTAGAGAGCAGGCTCAGTAGTTGTGGCGCACGGGCTTAGTTGCTCCGCAGCATGTGGGATCTTCCCGGACCAGGGCTCGAAGCCATGTCCCCTACATTGGCAGGCGGATTTTTAACCACTCCTCCACCAGGGAAGTCCCTAGATTTGCTTTTTGAAGAAATACCCCACTTCCTTATAAAACTCCTTTTTCAATATATAGGATAAGCATAAAACAAGCCTACATGGCCCACTAATTACAAATAATAATTCCATTCTATCTGCAATTGGTGACATGAAATTGTCTAAGAGGTAGGTGTCGGCATGAATTTGTGAGGAGGATTAAGTCCGAGGTCAAGAGAGACCTACTGGATGAAATCAACATTAATGTATAATGGGGAGTGGAATACAGATAACAGAGATTTCAGAAACTTTCCAGGAAAGGGAGTCAGAAACTATAAAACAAAACCCCTGGACTTAGTCTTTTACAGACCTACCTTATTTAATCACACTTTGCTTTATTGCACTTTTCAGATAATGCATTTTTCACAAATTGAAGTTTTGTGGCACCCTTGTGTGGAGCAAATCTGTTGAAGCCATTTTTTTCAACAGCATTTGCTCACTTTGTGTCTCTGTGTCACATTTTGGTAATTCTCCCAATATTTCAGATTTTTTCTTTATTATTGTATTTGGTATGGTGATCTGTGATCAGCAATCTCTAATGTTACTACTAACCACTCACTAAAGCCTCAAATGATGGTCAGCATTTTTCGGCAGTAAAATATTTTTAATTAAGGTATGTACATTTTTTTAGACATAATGCTATTGCACACTTTAACAGATTATAGTGTAGTGTAAACATAACTTTTATTTGTACTGGGAAACCAAATAATTTGTGTGACTCACTTTATTGTAATATTTGCTTTATTGTGGTGGTCTGGAACCAAAACTGCAATATCTCTGAGGTATGCTTGTATATGATTTCTTAAGTTTGTATAGCTTCCTCAAGTTTGCCATATTTTTATACATATTGCCCTTTTCCCTCTTTCTTCTTTAATGATAATAAATGTGCAACACAAAGAGGTAAAGACTCCAAAAGCTCGTGAGTTACAGGAGAAAAGGGGCTATAAGGGCTATATTTTATTTATATAGAAACCCAAAAGGCCAAGAACAGTGTCTTAAATTCAGTAGGTATTAAAAAAAAGTCATTAATTAGTGTATGCATGAATTAACTGTGTACAAGCAAAATGAGTGAATGATCAAGTAAATACTTTCCTCCCTATAAGACAGGTGGAGAGACAGATAGAGATATCATATGCTACTGTGAAGCGAGATTTTGAACTAAAGAAACCCCAAAGGGTAGATGGGGGTACATTCACTCAGAGACAAAGAGAATCTGAAATGAGGAAGAAAGAAGGGCAGTGGGAGACAATCTGGGTTATAAAATGACCCCCAAGTGAATCCTTGAGAACTCCCAACAAAACTTTGAAAAATAGAGAATCATATTCCTCAAGAATCAGATGGGACCACAGATAAAAGTATCCTTTTCAACTAGGGAACTCTGGAAAATTGATTCTTGATTTTGAAAGTAAAGCAATTTTTATTTGATTCAAAGATATCTTCGAGGGCAAGAGAAGTTTAATGTGTATATAGTGTGTTTGAAGACTTTTCTAGGGTCCAAGAAACTCTCCTTTGGGTATCTTAAGCTGGTTTATTATCCATTAACTATAACACAAAAATAATGAAAGTGGCACAATTCTCTGTTCAGAAAGCCCACAGGAATACCAGAATTTGACAGCCATGATATATCTCAGTTAGTTTTTCCTGTGTAAAACCATCACAAATCAGAGAGCAGACAGTGTACTGGTTAGAGAGCCTACACACTGAGATGATGGAGTTATTCATTTATCTTCACTGAAAGAACTCAACTGCAGTATGGTTGATAACATAAATCTCATCCTACACAAGATCCTCTCCCCTAATAACATCTCTTAGCAATCTGATTAAAACTGTTTTTGTTTTCCAGTACAAAACAGTGATCTGACTTTCCTGATTAGTCACTGAAACTTTCAACCCAATTTGTGGTGCTAAAATGTGGAGAATGATTCGATTTGAATAAAATGAAGAATTAAAAACGGCCTTGAAAAAGGGGGTCAGTGATTAAAATATGTAAGAATAAAAAATTTAAGTCCGCTTGTAATTCACCTTCCTTCTTCTGATACTTCATTCAAGTGAAATACCATTTCTTTAGAAACCATTTCTACATGCACAGATACTCTGATTTAATAACTTAATGTTAGCAGAAAAAAAGTCAAATGGTGCAGAGAAGGGAAGTTTGCATAGTAATGTTGATAACATAAAGTTTTAAAAAATATAACTATGGTACAGACCATCAAAATATTGAAAAATAGAGCAACAGTATAAATATTTTTGAGTATAGATACAGGAGGAGAAGAAAAAAACCATCTTAGAGAAAAGAATGTGGGAGGGAAGGAAGGAAGGAAGGGAGGACAGGAAATGGGGAGAAGGTAGAGGTAGAACAAAGAAAAAAAGGAGACAGAAGAAAAGAAATTAGCTCCCTAACATTCACTATGTATTTACTACGTGCCAAGAGTTGTTCTAGGTGATTTCTTATACATTATTGAGTTTAATCCTCAAATCAACCTGCTAGAATGGGGTTTGTTTATTTCTTTACTTTCCGCATTACATTTAAGAAAGTTTTTTTTCTTTTTCTTTGAAAGAAAAATAAATTCTCAAAGATAAAATAAGTGAAAAAACACAGATGAAATTCTGCATATGTGAAAATCACTTCCTGCCATGCAATTTCCCCTCTCTGTTATTTCTTTCTGTTCCTTCTATGTTCATTCCTGCAGGAGAAACTAACCTAAATGGGTTGGTGGCTCATCTACTAACATCTGAGTTTCAACTTGAGACAAACCCTCCAGTAAACATGTGACCTTTTAGCTATTCCTCATGAACCCTTTCCCAAGTCAGTCTGCCCTCATGTCACCAGCGGCCACTGCCATGCTGCTTAGATGAGGATACTTTCTCTCCTTTGGAGGATAAATATTGATACGAGAGGCAGGTTCACTTTTTCCTTCTCATCTATCTCCTGTCTTTACTATTTCCACCCTTCCTTGACCCCACAGTCTAGGTCAGAAGATAAGGGGGCTTCCTCCTTCCTAAGTATTCCATCTGTGACTTTGACCATCACTTCCACATCAACATCACTTTTTAAAATTTTAATTCCTCTCTCTTAAATCCTACTTGTCAGGAAAACCAACAAAAATAAAACCCAAAACATTAAAATTTCATCCCAAGATCTCTAAGTCTAATTCAGTCATGCCATTGAGATGTAGTTTTTTCTAGCCGAGCAGGTTGACTAAACACTTCCTTAATACTTTCAGAGGTCTTAATAAAAGGTCTTACAGCCACACCATTCATTGGAATTCGCTCTCAAATTCCAGGGTCTTTTGGTTTATCTCAGACCAGATACAGCTCCACAAAATGAGGAACTGAAAATAAAGTTTTCTCCCCCTACACACTCAAGATAAGATGGTGAGGCAGAGATGGGGTAACTGCAATTATCATTTCCCTTCAAAAAAGAGAACAGGGGCACAGCAGACCATAGTCTGCAGAAAATTCAAAATCCGTATCAGCAAATGTTATAAAGTTCCCTATATCAGGGGTGGAAAATTATGTGACTGGGTTTTAATTATGCTTCCTGAGTGTCTTTCTGGTGTGTTCCTGAAGATCCAGGACTCCACACTCTGGAATGTCTTTCCTTCTCCCTTGTCCTCCATGTTCACTTCTGAAGGAGACACTGGAAATATGCTATTGAGCAAAATTTTCAGCCTGATTCCTCCTTAAGAAAAGTTGGAGACTGAGAGTTCTTTTAAAAATAAACTGGTCCCAGTCCTTTTTAGTCAGGACTTATGGCACCTTCACTTATATAATTCTCTTAAAATTTTTGTGGGTTTCCTATGAACTTGCTTAGACACTTTACACTTAGACACTTAAATACTCCATTTTACAGATGTCACACCCAAGATGTGTCTCTTTATCTAGACTGATTTACTTTTATTTTGAGAATGTCTTGCTATATTGGAAGAATGCCCATGAGATTCCTAGAAGTTCTTTTGTCTAGAAGAGAGTTGACTAGCTATTATTTTAATTTATTCAGAAGCCTTAATAAAGAGTCTATAGTACAGCTACAACCCTGCTTTGACTTTTAGGCTGAGTCAATGTCTTTCTGGTAGTACCCTGTGTTTTGTATTTTACCATCATGAGAGGCCGGAGATGATAATCAGCTTTAATTATTACATCAGTGATTTCTTTCTCAAATACACACACTCTAAATTCCATTTGTAAATGTGCCAGTTTTTATTTCAGCTTATCTCTTTCTTGTAATCCCTTATCATATAAACTCTAGGCAACGTGATGACTCTTTTAACACTGTGTTTGGAAATCTTGTTGCTCAAATCCAAAAATCTATTTGGTGAGTTGTTCTAATTTACAACAAATCACTGTAGACACTTGCATCAAATGTTCTATATCACATAACATGGACTGACATTTTTCTACTCCTATAATTTCCAAGCTGTTTTCTCAACCTCCACAAATAATTTCCTTATCTGTTCTTGTTCCTGTACTAACAGTTTCCTTGCTATTTTTCCAGCCTCTGCTCATCATCCAATCTCAAAGTTAATGTAGTTTTTGCTTTGTTTTGTTTTGTTTGTGACAGCACTCCTCTTTTGGTAGATTTCGTATCAGTGAACTATTTGCTATGTAACAAATCACACTGAAACAAAAATCTCTTTAATATTCCTCTTGAACCTATAGGCTGAGTGGATGCTTCTGCTGCTTAATCCCCAAATCAGCTGACATCAGCTGGGCTTATTCACATATCTATTGTCAACTGGCTGTCTAGTTGGGGGTTGACTATTCTAGGGTAGCTTTGAATTATACAACTGGGCTTTCCTCCACATTTATGTCAATTATATTTTTCTATATAACTAATCATCCTAGAACTTACCAGCCTAAAACAACATCCATCTTATATTATCCTGATTTTGTGGATCAGCAATATGGGCTATGCTCAGCCAGTCTTATTTGAGTATACCCAGTGGTTCAGCTAGGACCAGATAGTCTAAGATGGACTCATTCACATGGCTTGCAGTTGGTGCTGGCTGTAATGAATCTTTCTCTCTCCCCAAACGCTCTCTCAACTTCACAGAGGCTAGTTTGGGCTACTTCAGATATAAGACATTGCATTCATCACAAGAAAGTGAGAGTGAATGCTCTCAGGTCTCCTGAGGTCCAGGTTTAGAAAGCACACAACTGCCCTTCTACCGCATTCTATCTGTGAAAGCAAGTCACAAGGCCAAGCCACAGTCAAGGGATGGTGAAGCACACTCTATCTTTTGACGGGAGGAGCAACTAAAAACTGTGTAGCCATTTTGAATTGTCCAGAACATGTCTTTCAAATCCCTCCTGAAGGATGGTAGCTGCAGAGATGCAAAAGAGAGCAAACCCAATGATACAAGAGTGGAAGTGGAAAAGCACTCACGCTTCAAGACTCTGCTTATATCCCATTTCTAACATCCCACTGGCAAAGTGACCTGGCAGAGCCTCATGTCAGGATGGAAGAAGACACTAAGCTCACACGGAAAACCACAGAGATATAAGAAGGCTATTAATCGGAACAATTAACACAATCAATCCAGGACAGCTAGCGGCTGGCAGAAATAAAAATTAGACGTAGTCTTAACTTTACTACAAAGCTGAAATCACAGATTTACCTTAACTAAACAATTTAAGAACTTTTGTCTTAAGAATAGTTTCTTCAATTTAAAACACTATCCATAGTTGGAAGAATGTAAACTACAGTTTTCTAAGCAGATAAAGATACACAGAATCAAATCTCAATTCCACAATAACTGTTTGATCTTAGGCATGTTAATTTAACTCTCCTAAGACTCAGTTTTCTCATCTATAAGAAGTTTTATCAATACCGACCTCAATAATGTTTAAATTAAATAATGATGGATCATGAGGTCAAACATTTTAATATCTTTTGTTTCAATATTCTACCCCAGAACCTAGGGGATTCTTGAAGCACTGTTGTTCCCTTGCCATTTAGATAATTCTTCTCTAACTACCCTTCAGCCATATTGTTCTACATTTATCTCGTTAACTGTCCCAGGCTTTTTTCAAAGCCTCCCTTTGTCTCTCTCTCAAAGGATTGATTCTCTTATCCTGACACATCTTCATCACAGCTTTTCTGAACCATTTCCCCTAGCTGAATCCATATTTTATGTTTCATTAGATTCCAGAGACTTCTAGCACAACTCCTCTTAAACTCTGCAGTGTTTATTTATTCATGACTTGCTTCCTCATCTAGACTCTGAACTTCACTAGGATAGACACTGAGAGTCTCAGTGTTACCAGTTTTTTGAAGAGGTAAAACTTGGCAATGTTCCAATACAAAATTATTTTATTTGCAGCTACTACCTTCAGCCATGCTCTTTATAATTTCTCACTCCTATCTTATAACATTGCACTCTAGTACAAGCCTTCTGGATGGCTTTCAGTAATTAATCAAATTCAGTTGAGTTTTACCATTTGCGGGTTCCTGGATTAAATTCCAATTCCAGTGTGTGTGTGTGCGCGCGTGCGCGCGTGTGTGTGTATGTCAGGGGGTTCCCCACACCAACAAACAATTCTCAGGACACCCGAGTGTGCTATAATTCAACTTAATTCTGACACTATCTACCCAAATATAGCATCAGATCCCACAGGTTAAGGGTTCAGTCCTACAAGACTGCTCCCCCAACCCCACTTCAGAGGCCAGTTGCAAACCTAGGTTGCTACCTGTGCTTCTGACCCACCAGCTACAGACTGGAGGTTACAACCACCTCCTCCTTGGGTTTGACTGATTTGCTAGAGCAGCTCACATAACTCAGAAAAGCATTTTACTTACTGGATTACCAGTTTGTTGTAAAAGGGATATAACTCAGGAACAGCCAGATGGAAGAGACACACAGGGCAAGGTATGCAGAAAGGGTGTGAAGCTTCCATGTCCTCTCCAGGTGCACCAGTCTCCCAGCATCTCCATGTGTTCACCAACCTGGAAGCTCTCCAAACCCCATCCTTTTGGGTTTTTATGGAGGCTTCATTACATAGGCGTGACTCATTAAATCACTGGCCATTGGTGACTGAATTCCATCTCCAGCCCCTTTTCCCTTCCCCAGGGAAAAGTTGAGAGGGGGTGGGGAACTGAAAATTCCAATCCTTTAATCACAAGGTTGGTTCTCCTGGCAATCAGCCCCCATCCTTAGAAGCCTTGCAAAAGTCACCTCATTAACATAACAAAAGGCACAATTTATCACTTTTAACAGTTAGGAAATCCCAAGCATTTGGGGAGCTGAGAGCCAGGAAGTGTGGACACAGACCAAATATATATGAGAAATATATTTTGGTCATCTGAGTGACCAAATATATATTTTTCTTACAAATCACAATATTGCAACCCTCCTGTCTGATCCCCTGCTCCCTTCCTTCTTGTGCTAAGGCTGTTGGGAATGTAGTCAGCCCCTTGTCTTCTCTTTGGGTCCTGCTTCCTCCAGGGTAGAAGAGAACAAGACACAAGGTTCTCTGAAAGTGGTCTCTTGTGTGAGGTAGACATGATCACAAAACAAGGAGGAAACAGCCAGGAACCGTACCCAAGCAAAGAACTGCTCTCTGCCCCACCCCAATCCTGATGACAAGGGACTTCAGGCAAGGTGAAGTGTCAATGGGCTAAACTGAAGCCAAATTAGGGAACATACACTAAGCCCTGGAGGTAGTATGTGAATCACAGTTAATCGCAGGCAGTTTTAGGGCAATGGTTCTCAACACATTTGTCTGCACATTGGAAAAGCACTCCAGATACAATACTCTGATTTAATTCATTTGTAGTGAAGCCTGGGTATCAGAATTTTTCACAGCTTCTCATTTTATTGCAATGTATTGCCAGGGTGGAGAGCCACTGGTTAAGGAATGCAGTGCCTGGCTTAACTTCTCTTTTGACTTTAGTTTGCCCTGTAGTCAATGGCAGGGACATAGAAAACATTCCTCAACACATCCCATTATACGTCTATCCCTTAAATTTACACTGTACTTGCCCCCAAATAAGTCCTTCCTTACTGAAAGAAGCAGTGCACTGTAGCTGTTTCTACCAAATGAGACTTTGAGAAAGAGCTTTTCTTAGTTGACTTGTTTAAATTCTGAATCTCCTATACTTCCCACTACGGCGGTTTGCACAAAGAAGGGGCTTCATAAACATTTATAGAATTGAAACAAAATGTGGACATAGTCAATGCCTTTATTTCATTAGCACTATTCATAGTAGAGAAAAAAATCACTGTGATCATTTATGTGTATAGCTCTTTACAATTTACAAAGCTTTTTTCCATTTCAGTGTTTCTTTTCATCTTTACATCATTGTATGTGTGAGTTTTATTCTTCCTTTTAAAACATAAGGGGGAATTGAGGAGGAAAATTTAATAACTAGTCACCTGGTGGTTCAGAGTTAGCAGGTATAAAACACAGACTTGAACCTTGACCTTTGACTTCCAATTATATGTAACTCTCATGATGCTTAGCCATGAATTCCAACAGCTTCTACAAATGTTAACTTCTTTTCTTTTTTTTTTTTTTTTACAAAACTTCCATAAAAGCTCCACAGGGAAGTTTGATAAATAATACAAGAAGAACTCGCTTCCTTTGGTGAGATTGTGTCACGTTTCGCAAGTAGAGTGAGCAGCAACCAATATCTAACAAATAGAAATGATAATTTTAAAAAAGACAATTATAACTACCCACAAGGTGTTACAATCAAGCAAGTACGGTTAATATGGGGCCTTTGCAAATGTAACTTATTGTCTCATTAGAAAACCCCAAAGGAAGAAAGAGGAAATTAATCCAAAATTAGATGTTAATTAGAAATGTATGATGAATTGCATCTTGCAAGTATATAGATATTAAAAAGAAAACATAGATGTTACACAAGATATTGAGGAAAATATATGCCTTTTATCATATTTTGGGCAAGGAAGAAAAGATGATGCATTAATTATAATTCACTGAAGAGTTTATCTTCAGTGAAAGCTAAAACAGGCACAATGCAAAAGTTAATTCAAACCAGTTCTGTTCAACAGGCCAAGAAGAGATGAACTTTTTCGGAAATGTGAAGTAACCAGTAAAGTAGGACCTACGGTTTATATTTTTCAATGGCATTGGGTAGCCAGATTTACTTCCTGTACTTTGCCTGGTAAACTTACAATGGGGTCAAGGACAATGAGTTCCTTTACTGAGCTCTCACATGTCGGCCCTCGCGCACCAGGGCCAGGTATTAAACAACTCAGGACAGTCCTTATGCTCCAAAGCCCACTGATATTATTCAAACTAGTCAATCCAACCCCGCTTAGTCTGCTTTGACCATTCTTTGTTATGGAAACCACAATAAAGGCTCTTGCCTGCATTTACCAGTCACTGCCTCCTAACTGACCAGGGGACACCCCTGCATGGTGGGCCACGCCTCCAGTTGCTAGGAATCTGTAAGTATAAAAACGTCTTCCTCCATGACAGTCATTTCCATGTCTGTGTGTCTTACCTTGCCTGATAAAAGCAAAACCTGGGTACATTTTAAAACAACCACATGACTATGAGAAAACTAAAATTCCTTTTTTGAAGTACTACAACTGTTAACTCAAAAAGAACACATCTTATTATTCATTCAGAGAAGGATTACATGTGTAACTATATTCTGAAGAAAAATGTGGGAGACCTACCATTTGGCCTTGGCCCTATCATAGGCTGTGGGCTTTTATCAAGTCACATTTCTCTATCTCCACAATTTGGATAAAGCGTGACACAAAGCAAGTGAACGTAAAACATCATTAAACAGAGCACACCACCCATATAGAAGATACAGGAGGATACTTCCTCTACCACTTTTTGCCGTTTGGACCTTAATACCTGGCGGTCACCCTACCTGGAATAATCTTTTCCCACCTTACTTCGATTGCACTACTATGCATCCTTCATAGTTAACTGCTGCTTGACTACTCACTTCCATATTAGATGCCCTTTCAATACGTTCTCTTGAAGTGTGGGATTCATCCATCATTATTCTAACCTTGGCTGTTAAAATTTCATCCGTAAGCAATATGTTTTTCAGAAACATTATTGGGATAAAATTAAAAGCACTTTTATTTCCCTTCTACTATCCCCTTAAAATTCATTCAGGGAGGAAAGCTTTTTTACTTCGTTTAATTGAAAACATAAATGGACAGACTTCATGACTCTTCTACTCACTCTGAGCTAATAAATTGTCTTAAATTCACTTTATTTATTTATTTATTGGCTGAATTGGGTCTTTGTTGCTGCGCGCGGGCTTTCTCTAGTTGCGGCGAGCGGGGGCTACTCTTCGCTGTGGTGCGCGAGCTTCTCATTGTGTTGGCTTCTCTTGTTGCAGAGCACGGGCTCTAGGTACATGGACTTCAGTAGCTGTGGCACGCGGGCTCAGTAGTTGTGGCTCTCGGACTCTAGAGCGCAGGCTCAGTAGTTGTGGCGCACCGGCTTAGTTGCTCCGTGGCGTGTGGGATCTTCCCAGATCAGGGCTCAAACCCGTGTCCCCTGCATTGGCAGGCAGATTCTTAACCACTGCGCCACCAGGGAAGTCCCTTAAATTCACTTTAAATGATAAAACACTCTTATTCTAGTAATTGGAATGATCAACCCTTTGTAAGAAGCAAAACTCGAGACTGGTTTTAAACATCAGTATTCTCCACATCCCAGTCCTTGGTCTGACAGCCTTACCCTGTGCAGTTGACAGTAGGAGGTGGAGAGTATCCTTCTTCCTTCTCACTCTCTCTCTCGCTGCTCTAACTGATGCTTGTGAGGTTGAAGCATGGGCAAAGGGAAAGGGAAAGAGGGAGAGCAAGTTCTCTTCTCACTGGATGATTGGTTTGTACTTTGTGGAGAGATGTGAAGGCTCTTTCTTTTGGGCCATTTCTGTAAATTTCTGTCTCTCCTCTCTCTCTCTGACATAAAACTCCTTTGCCTTGGGTGGATGCATCACCAGTCCAAGGGATCTCTTGCAAATCTTTCCAGAGCCTGTAGGAAACTGACACTGGCCTTTAACTTCTTTGATCTACTCAGTAGTTCTGTTGGACAAGGACACAGATGACCCTGTTGGATCTCTAACCCATAGTCCACGGTGAATCCTTACAAATCCCATAAGGAACACAGTCTGGGAATGAAGGTGGATCTCCAGACAGACACAACTCTGCTGGCTGATCCAACAAGGCAGTCAGCTCCTGAGGATTTCATAAGCAGTAATTTGATTCTCGTGCACTAAGCCTCCCACCTGCAAGGATCCGATTTTTCTCTCTCTACAAAGTCCTCTTGAGCTTGAGGTGAGCAGTCAGGTCTCCCTAAAAGGTGGGAATTGGAGCACTTGATTGGCTCTATCCCCTTCCAAAATCCTCTATTTTATCTGCACTTTGCCTGTATATTCCACATAATGCTATGAAGACACTGGTTCAAACTCCATAACTTTCCTATTCATTATAGATGACTGGTGTGTCTATGTATCAAAATGTACTTTGCAAATGTCTGCTACACTTTTTAAAAATTAATTAACTAACTAAACATTTTTGTTTACAACAATGCATTAAAGCTTGATAACTATCCAAGCAAAACCAAGTAAGCATAAAAATGGTTTTTGTCACAAAGTGTCTAAGTCAGCTGCCTCAGCTTTTGCCTTTCTAAAAATCTACAATGGTTTTTAGGGGTAAATGTTGGGTATTAAAAATATTTTACTTAGCTCAGTTGTCAAGGTATCAGAAAGAACACCATGAAGATTAGATCAAAGAACATTAAAAAATTCAATCAATAAAGTACACAAAAAACTAATCTACACTTAACGATTTGATCTTTCGAGTGATCACATTAATTATTTCTTTAAAGGATAGTTTGATTTTTGGAAGAATACCTTATGTCAGCACTGGTATTCTTTGTTAGTGAAAGAGTAGATCCTACAAACTTGTCTGGAAACCATATTAGCAACATAAACAGGATCCTATCTTGAGTTTTATGACTCCATTTCTCAGAATCCAACCCAAAGAATTCAGTAAAAGCATTTTTAAAACAAAGATTGATGTATAAGTATCTTGATTGCAGCCTAATACATAATAAATAAGATTGAAAAACAACAAAGAAATGTTTACATATTATGCTGAATACTGGGCATATACCCTGAGAAAACCATAATTCAAAAAGAGTCATGTACCAAAATGTTCATTGCAGTTCTATTTACAAGAGCCAGGAGATGGAAGCAACCTAAGTGTCCATCATCGGATGAATGGATAAAGAAGATGTGGCACATATATACAATGGAATATTACTCAGCCATAAAAAGAAATGAAATTGACTTATTTGTAGTGAGGTGGATTGACCTAGATTCTGTCATACAGAGTTAAGTAAGTCAGAAAGAGAAAGACAAATACCGTATGCTACACATATATATGGAATCTAAGAAAAAAAAAATGTCATGAAGAACCTAGGGGTAAGACAGGAATAAAGACACAGACCTACTAGAGAATGGACTTGAGGATATGGGGAGGGGGAAGGGTAAGCTGTGACAAAGTGAGAGAGTGGCATGGACATATATACACTACCAAACGTAAAACAGATAGCTAGTGGGAAGCAGCCGCATGGCACAGGGAGATCAGCTCGGTGCTTTGTGACCACCTAGAGGTGTGGGATAGGGAGGGTGGGAGGGAGGGAGACGCAAGAGGGAAGAGATAGGGGAACATATGTATATGTATAACTGATTCAATTTGTTATAAAGCAGAAACTAACACACCATTGTAAAGCAATTATACTCCAATAAAGATGTAAAAAAAGAAAAAAACAGACAATGAAACATTATACAAATTTTAAAAATGTTGACCCTACCAGCACTAAAATCCTGCACCTATGACCACCAATTTATACTTTATTTTTATGTGTGCATGGATGTATGTTTATGTGACGTTTTATGGGCGATGATGATTGTACAAGGAGCCATTGATGGAGCCCTATCTGTATACTATACACTGGTATTTTCTCCTTATTGTGTTGTGTTGTATGGTATTGTGTTATGTTGTGCCACGCTGTGTTGTATTTCATAATCATTACAATGTTTTATGTGTCAGGTATTAGACTCATCATATAAATTAAGGAATCATATAACAATTAAGAGACAGAAACTAGGCTATAGCTTAAGTTACAATCTGCAAGTAAATTTACCCATGCTGTTATTCTATGAGTTTTAGAATCAAATTAACGCTTGCTGACTCCCACTGTAGCTAAGGTTCTAAGTAAGAAATAAAGAGTTAAAACACAGTCTCTGCTCTCAGAGAGTTCTATTAGGGAACAAAGATATGTGACCAATAACAGCAGTGGAGTGAAGGAAAGAAAATATTAAATACCTGCAATAAAGTAGAATGATGTGGCAAAGAAAGAAGTCATAATATATATATGTTCTTCCCCTTAGAGCTGTATAACTTTAGGCTAGTTGCTGAATGCTGTGAGTTTGTGATTTTTTTTTTTTTTTTTTTTTTTGCGGTATGCGGGCCTCTCACTGTTGTGGCCTCTCCCATTGCAGAACACAGGCTCCGGACGCGCAGGCTCAGTGGCCATGGCTCACGGGCCTAGCTGCTCCGCAGCATGTAGGATCTTCCCAGACCAGGGCACGAACCCATGTCCCCTGCATCGGCAGGCGGACTCTCAACCACTGTGCCACCAGGGAAGCCTAGTTTGTGAGTTTTAAACTGGAATAATACTAACCTCATTATATGTTATGATGATTAACAGTAGTCATTCCTGTAATTAAGCTAGCACCAGGTCCGATCATAAGTGGACAGTAAATGCAAGTCGTTTCCCCTTTTGCCCTGGACTACAGATGCATCTACTAATCCCTGGAACCACAGGACAGCTAAAGTATGTGAAGGAAAAACAGGTCAAAATGAAGCGCATCAGTCAAAGAAAATGGCAGGTAGAATCACAATATATTATTCCAGAGCCAATTTAGTCTCCACCTATTTGACACACTGACACTTTGTAAATATGTCACTTGTCAAAATTGGGCTGTCAGAACCACAACTTGGCCTCCCATAAATGGCTGCTCTAATATGGCTACCTGCTGGCACCTGCCTTCTGCACAGGTGTGTGCTAGCTTTGTGTCCTATCCTCCAGTGTGCCCTCGTGGATACGGGGGAATCTGAGTAGTCCAGCAGGACACCTCCACTTCTTGGATCCACTCTGTGCTGACTCTTGAAGCTTCGCTAGGTGGATAGTGAGCTTTCATGTTAATGAAGAAAATGCCAAGTTTTACATTTTGTAAAGCTCCTTGTACTTCCTGGGTAAGATGGCAATGAGCCCAGCTATCTATGTTTCCTTCTCCCATTCTAATTTCAGTTATGATGGCATAAAAAGCATATAAGGATGGGAATAACACGTGTGTGTGTGTGTGTGTGTGTGTGTGTGTGTGTGTGGCCATGTCTGTATTTATGTCTTCGGAATGTTAACAAAGCAGTAAAAACTACCTCTGATGTTTAAATTAAATGAGCGATTACATTGCTTGGGAGGATAGGTATGAAGGTATGATTTGCTCCACAGATTCCTGAGCACTGTCTGGTTGTGTTGATATAAGGGTTGTTTGGTTTCAGCATCCTGGAATAGCATCTCTTTTTAGGCCCAATGAAGGGCTGGCTCATGAGTGTAACACCTTACTATCTTTTCTGAGAAAGGACAATATGCCAACGAGGTAAGTGGAGTGTCCCAGGACAAACTATTCTACAATTCTCACTTAGAGGAAATGTGGGAGGTAAACTAAGTACTTGGAGAAAAAATTAACCCCTTCCTGCCCAGGGCAAGGACCAGGGATCACACTTGGTGTGTCAGGGGGAGAGAGGAGACAAGTGGGATGAGACTGAAGGACAATAAATAGAAAACAAGGAAAGCGAACACTCAGAGGAAAGCAGATATTTTTGCCTCATCTTGAGCATGGATGACTAGACTTCATTAAATACAGCAAAGGAAAAGCAGAAGCACAGACCGCAGAGAATGTCTGTGACTCCAAGCATCTCTCAACTTTCATCTGCTGATGCAGTTCTAAACATCTAATTCACATGAACAGTATATCTATTCAATCCAGTCATAAAGAGAATAGTGCCTAACCCCATGTTAATAGTTGGAAAAACCTATATAAAAGGTTTTAGACTAAGTACTAAATTTGGGAAAAAAAATCACCAAATCTACGAAAATACTTCTTTAGAACTGCAGTTCTACAGAAGAGAAACTGTTTGAAAACTCAAAGTAATGTTTTATTCCCCAAAAGATTAAAGTATATACAGAAACTGATTTTTTAAAGCTAAGTGGAATTCTCAGTAGACACAAAGAGGACATTCTTTCAACAAAAATGGAGAAAGTAGTTATTAAAATAAAATTACTTAAAATCAGGAAAGACATATAAGCTTCACAACCAAGTGAAATGTTGAAAATTTCAGGCCAATAGTAGAAAAAAAATTGCATGCTGAAACCCGTAGAAAACTTACTAAGATATGAAGTCAAACTTCCAGATTTTTTTCCCACACATAAAATTAAAAACTGCTAACGAACTGTAAAGGTTATGAGATGGAATATCAGATATTAATAAATAGAATCAGAATCTATTCTGATATGACATAAAGATAGCAGAGTAAACAAAATAGAAACACTGATTGAACTCATAGAATAAAACTTTACCACATCGTGACAAAGTAACTGGTACCAGACTGTCTCTTCTGCTGTAAACAACTATAAAACTGGAGGAAAATATATGAGGCAACAGTTTACAGGCAGTGGAAGACAGCTGTGATTTTTAAGAGTAGGAAATCTCATGAGGTGATGCCCATGACTAGGCCCAGCCCTCCCTCTACCTAGGACGATTTCTCAATTATGACACCATAAGCTTTTATACAAGAAAAGCATGCTATTTCCCTTGATCTGAGGAGGCAGAAATAAGCGTCTGGGGCAGCTGAAGTGGTTGGAATTTGCAAGGCAGAACATTTGAGGCAAAGGGGTTGTTGCAGAAAGACGAAAATCCATGTTTGATTCCCCATGAGTGTTTCTTGAGGGCTCACTGAAGACATGCTGGACAAGAATACACACGTTTCTCTAGAGAGGAGCAGTAGGGTTGAGGGCAGAACAGAGACACTAAGGTTTAAGCGGAACTAAAAGATGCTCAGGTCCTGACAACATAGACTGTAGGACTCTTTTAATGTCTGTTGCCAACCCAAACATCCAACTGAGATGCCAGAAATTCCATGCCTTAAAAGCAAGGGCAAGACCCAAAGAAAGACCTTCTCTAGACATGCCCTCATAAAGCCAACAACAAAGCTGTGAGAAGATCTGCAGGAAAGACAATATAAAGGTGAAGCTCCATTAAGTTGTACAGCTTGGGGAACACCTTGGGCTTCCACAGATGTGCCCTAACAAAGCATCAAACTAAACCTTCACAAGTTTCAGGTGATCATTCAGTAACTAAACTGCCTCCTAGAATAAAATATCAAAGCCTGAAGAGGATAATAAAAATCCAGATTATCTATAACAATCATTACATCTTACATACAATCAGATATTCTGAACAGCCAAAGAAAAGTGAAAGTGTAACGATAAACTAGAAAAAGCATGGCGTAGGAAAGTCCAGGTGTTAAACTCAGCATAGATTTTAAAGAAGCTATTCTGAGAAGGTGCCTTCAAGATGGCGGACGAGTAAGACGTGGAGATCACCTTCCTCTCCACAAATACATCAAAACTACCTCTACATGTGGAACAACTCCTACAGAACATCTATTGAACGCTGGCAGAAGACTTCAGACTTCCCAACAGGCAAGAAACTCCCTGCGTACATGGCCATGTGGCTGACAAGGTCTTGGTGCTCTGGCCAGGTGTCAGGCCTGAGCCTCTGAGGTGGGAGAGCCGAGTTCAGGACACTGGTCCACCAAAGACCTCCTAGCCCCACTCAATATCAAATGGCAAAGGCTATCCCAGGGATCTCCATCTCAAAACTAAGACCCAGCTCCACTCAATGACCAGCAATCTATAGTGCTGGACACCCTATGTCAAACAACTAGCAAGACAGGAACACAACCCCACCCATTAGCAGAGAGGCAGCCTAAAATCATAATAAGTTCACAGACACCCCAAAACACACCACTGGACGCAGCCCTGCCCACCAGAAAAACAAGATCCAGCCCCACCCACCACAACACAGGCACCAGTCCCCTCCACCAGGAAGCCTACACAAGTCACTGATCCAACGTTACCCACTGGGGGCAGACACCAAAAACAATGGGAACTACGAACCTGCAGCCTGCAAAAAGGAGACCCCAAACACAGTAAGTTAAGCAAAATGAGAAGACAGAGAAATACACAACAGATGAAAGAGCAAGGTAAAAACCCACCAGACGAAACAAATAAAGAGGAAATAGGCAGTCTACCTGAAAAAGAATTCAGAGTAATGATAGTAAAGATGATCCAAATCTTGGAAATAGAATGGAGAAAATAAAAGAAACATTTAACAAGGACCCAGAAGAACTGAGGAGAAAATAAATAATGATGAACAACACAATAAATGAAATTAAAAATTCTCTAGAAGGAGTCAATAGCAGAATAACTGAGGCAAAAGAATGGATAAGTGACCTGGAAGATAAAATAGTGGAAATAACTACTGCAGAGCAGAAAAAAGAAAAAAGAATGAAAAGAATTGAGGACAGTCTCAGAGAACTCTGGGACAACATTAAACGCATAAACATTCGTGTTATAGGGGTCCCAGAAGAAGAAGAGAATATATTTGAAGAGATTATAGTTGAAAACTTCCCTATATGGAAATGAAATAGTCAATCAAGTCCAGGCAGAGAGTCCCATACAGGATAAATCCAAGGAGAAATACGCCAAGACACATATTAATCAAACTATCAAAAATTAAAAACAAAGAAAAAATATTCAAAGCAGCAAGGGAAAAGCAACAAATAACATACAAGGGAATCCCCATAAGGTTAACAGCTGATCTTTCAGCAGGAACTCTGCAAGCCAAAAGGGAGTGGCAGGACATATTTAAAGTGGTGAAAGGGAAAAAACTAAATACAAGATTACTCTACCCAGCAAGGATCTCACTCAGATTCGATGGAGAAATTAAAACATTTACAGACAAGCAAAACCTAAGAGAATTCAGCACCACGAAACCAGCTTTACAACAAATGCTACAGGAACTTTTCTAGGCAGGAAACACAAGAGAAGGAAAAGACCTACAATAACAAACCCAAAACAATTTAGAAAATGGTAATAGGAACATACATATCGATAACTACCTTAAATGTAAATGGATTACATGCTCCAACCAAAAGACACAGACTAGCTGAACAGATACAAAAACAAGACCCATATATATGCTGTCTACAAGAGACCTACTTCAGACCTAGGGACACATACAGACTGAAAGTGAGGGGATGGAAAAAGATATTCCATACAAATGGAAATCATAAACAGCTGGAGTAGCAATTCTCATATCAGACAAAATAGGCTTTAAAATAAAGACTATTACAAGAGACAAAGAAGGACACTACATAATGATCAAGGGATCAATCCAAGAAGAAGATATAAAAATTGTAAAAACTTATGCACCCAATATAGGAGCACCTCAATACGTAAGGCAAATGCTAACAGCCATAAAAGGGGAAATCGACAGTAACACAATCATAGTAGGGGAATTTAACAACCTACTTTCATCAACAGGCAGATAATCCAAAATGAAAATAAATAAGGAAACACAAGCTTTAAATGATACATTAAACAAGATGGACTTAATTGATATTTATAGAACATTCCATCCAAAAACAGCAGAATACACTTTCTTCTGAAGTGCTCATGGAACATTCTCCAAGATAGATCATATCCTGGGTCACAAATCAAGCCTTGGTAAATTTAAGAAAATTGAACTTGTATCAAGTATCTTTTCCAACCACACTATGAGACTAGATATCAATTACAGGAAAAAATCTGAAAAAAAATACAAACACATGGTGGGGGGGCTAAATGATACACTACTAAATAACCAAGAGATAAATGAAGAAATCAAAGAGGAAATCAAAAAGTATCTAAAAACAAATGACAATGAAAACACAATGACCCAAAACCTACGGGATGCAGCAAAAGCAGTTCTAACAGGGAAGATTATAGCAATACAATCCTACCTCAAGAAACAAGAAACATCTCAAATAAACAACCTAATCTTACACCTAAAGCAATTAGAGAAAGAAGAACAAAAAAGCCCAAAGTTAGCAGAAGGAAAGAAATCATAAAGATCAGATCAGAAATAAATGAAAAAGAAATGAAGGAAACAGTAGCAAAGATCAATAAAACTAAAAGCTGGTTCTTTGAGAAGATAAACAAATTTGATAAACCACCAGCCAGACTCATTAAGAAAAAAAGGGAGAAGACTCAGATCAACCGAATTAGAAATGAAAAATGAGAAATAACAACTGACACTGCAAAATACATAGGATCATGAAAGATTACTACAAGCAACTATATGCCAATAAAGTGGAGAACCTGGAAAAAGTGGACACATTCTTAGAAAAGCACAACCTTCTGAGACTGAACCAGGAAGAAATAGAGAACATAAACAGACCAATCATAAGCCCTGAAATAGAAACTGTGATTAAAAATCTCCCAACAAACAAAAGCCCAGGACCAGATGGCTTCACAGGCGAATTCTATCAAACATTCAGAGAAGAGCTAACACCTGTCCTTCTCAAACTCTTGCAAAAGAGAGCAGAGGGAGGAACACTCCCAAACTCATTCTACGTGGCCACCATCACCCTGATACCGAAACCAAAGATGTCACAAAGAAAGAAAACTACATGCCAATATCACTGATGAACACAGATGCAAAAATCCTCAACAAAATACTAGCAAAAGGAATTCAACATCACATTAAAAGGCTCATACACCATGATCAAGTGGGGTTTATCCCAGGAATGCAAGAATTCTTCAATATATGCAAATCAATAAATGTGATACACCATATTAACAAACTGAAGGATAAAAAACCATATGATCATCTCAATAGATGCAGAAAAAGCTCTTGACAAAATTCAACACCAATTTATGATAAAAACCCTCCAGAAAGTAGGCACAGAGGGAACTTATCTCAACATAATAAAGGTCATAGATGACAAACCCACAGCTAACATCATTCTGAATGGTGAAAAACTGAAACCATTTCCTCTAAGATCAGGGAAAAGACAAGGTTGTCCACTCTCATCACTATTATTCAACATAGTTTTGGAAGTTTTAGCCACAGCAATCAGAGAAGAAGAAGAAATAAAAGAATCCAAATCGGAAAAGAAGAAGAAAACCTGTCACTGTTTGCAGATGACATGATACTATACATAGAGAATCCTAAAGATGCTACCAGAAAACTACTAGAGCTAATCAATGAATCTGGTAAAGTAACAAGATACAAAATTAATGCACAGAAATCTCTTGCATTCCTATACACTAATGATGAAAAATCTGAAAGAGAAATTAAGGAAACACTCCCATTTACCATTGCAACAAAAATAATAAAATACCTAGGAATAAATCTACTAAGGTGACAAAAGACCTGTATGCAGAAAACTATAAGACACTGATGAAAGAAATGAAAGATGATGTGAACAGATGGAGAGATATACCATGTTCTTGGATTGGAAGAATCAATATTGTAGAAATGTCTATACTACCCAAAGCAATCTATAGAATCAATGCAATCCCTATCAAATTACCAATGGCATTTTTCACAGAACTAGAACAAAAAAATTTCACAATTTGTATGGAAACACAAAAGACCCTGAATGGCCAAAGTAATCGTGAGAAAGAAAAATGGAACTGGAGGAATCAGGCTCCTGGACTTCAGACTATACTACAAAGCTACAGTAATCAAGACAGTATGGTACTGGCACAAAAACAGAAATATAGATCAATGGAACAGGATAGAAAGCCCAGAGATAAACCCACGCACATATGGTCACCTTATCTTTGATAAAGGAGGCAAGAACATACAGTGGAGAAAAGACAGCCTGTTCAGTAAGTGGTGCTGGGAAAACTGGATAGCTACATTTAAAAGAATGAAATTAGAACACTCCGTAACACTATACACAAAAATAAACTCAAAATGGATTAAAGACCTAAATGTAAGGCCAGACAGTATAAAACTCTTAGAGGAAAACATAGGTAGAACACTCTATGACATGAATCACAGCAAGATTCTTTTTGACCCATCTCCTAGAGAAATGGAAATAAAAAGAAAAATAAACAGATGGGATGCAATGAAACTTAAAAGCTTTTGCACAGCAAAGGAAACCATAAACAAGTTGAAAAGACAACCCTCAGAATGGGAGAAAATATTTGCAAATGAAGCAACTGACAAAAGATTAATCTCCAAAATTTATAAGCAGCTCATGCAGCTCAATATTAAAAAAAAATAAACAACCCGATCCAAAAATGGGCAGAAGACATAAATAGACATTTCTCCAAAGAGGATATACAGGTTGTCAACAAACACATGAAAGGATGCTCAACATCACTAATCATTAGAGAAATGCAAATCAAAACTACAATGAGGTTTCACCTCACACCAGTCAGAATGGCCATCAGCAAAAAATCTACAAACAGTAAATGCTGGAGAGGGTGTGAAGAAAAGGGAACCCTCTTGCATGCTGGTGGGCATGTAAACTGATACAGCCACTATGGAGAACAGTATGGAGGTTCCTTAAAAAACTACAAATAGAACTACCATACGACTCAGCAATCCCACTACTGGGCATATACCCTGAGAAAACCATAATTCAAAAAGAGTCATGTACCACAAAGTTCACTGCAGCTCTATTTACAATAGCCAGGACATGGAAGCAACCTAAGTGTCCATCAACAGATGAATGGATAAAGAAGATGTGGCACATATATACAATGGGATGTTACTCAGCCATAAAAAGAAACGAAATTGAATCATTTGTAGAGATGTGGATGGATCTAGAGACTGTCATACAGAGTGAAGTGAGTCAGAAAGTAAGTCAGAAAGAGAAAGACAAATACCGTATGCTAACACATATATATGGAATCTAAAAAAAAAGAAAGAAAAAAGGTTCTGAACAACCTAAGGGCAGGACAGGATTAAAGACACAGACATAGAGGATGGACTTGAGGACACGGGGAGGTAGAAAGTTAAACTGGGACGAAGTGAGAGAATAGAATTGACATATATACACTACGAAATGTAAAATAGATAGCTAGTGGGAAGCAGCCGCATAGCACAGGGAGATCAGCTCTGTGCTTTGTGACCACCTAGTGGCGCGGGATAGAGAGGGTGGGAGGGAGATACAAGAAGGAAAATATGGGGATATATGTATATGTATAGCTGATTCACTTTGCCATACAGAAGAAACTAACACACCATTTTAAAGCAATCATACTCCAATGAAGATGTTAAAAAGAAGCTATTCTGAATATGCTCAAAGAATGAAAAAATTACTTATATTAGTTGTATATTTCTGTGTAACAAATTACTCCTGAACTTAGAGGCTGAAAAACAAACTTTTATTATGGAGCAGTACTTTGGGCACAGTTGAACTAGTTCCTCTGCTTCAGGGTATCTTACAGAACTGCAAAGTATTGGCCAGGCTTTATCTCAAGACTCAAATGGGGAAAGATATTCTTCCAAGATAAAAAGGTTTTAGCAGCATTCAGTTCCTTGTGGGCTGTGAGAGACTGGGTTCTCTGCTGGCCACCCACAGTTCCTTGCTGTGTGTGCCCCTCCGTCATGGCAGCTTACTTCATCAGAGGCAGTAAGAGAGAGCCTCTGCTAGCAAGATGGAAATCACAACCTTTTGTAATCTAGTCTCAGAAATGGCATCATATAACATTTGCTATATTCTATCAATTAGAAACAAGGCATAAAGCAAGCCCACACTCAAAGGGAGAACACTATAACATGGCATTAATGGTGAATAAAAAAAGATGAGCATCTTTAAGTAATGTCTTAGAAGTATGTATATAACATTAGCTATTACGAAATACAAATTAAAATCACAGTGAGATACCAGTTAGCTAAAATTAAAAAGACTGTAAACACCAAATGTTGACGGGTTTGTGGATCAGCTGTAACTCTCATGCATCGTTGGTGGGTGTGGGAAATGCTACACCACTTTAGCAAAACAGCTTAGCAGTTTCTTATAAAGTTTCTTATAAACAGTTTCTTATAAACAATACTAAGTATTTAGAAATAATTTGAAGAAGGAAAACCAAGAATGAGAGTTACGGAAACAGATATAAATAATTCAACTAATAAAAAAGACTTATACCAAAACAAAATTTAAATACGTACATTTTGTAAACACCCCTGAAAAACGTAATTGTAAAACATAAGAAAGGACAAATATATAGTGTGTTTGTGTATATAACGTATGTGGAATTTTACTGATATCAAAATAAAATTTAAAATAAAAGTATGGACTACAAGGACTTTACTATTTTGATAAGATTTATACTTTACAATGAATACATAATTGTCATAAACTGCAAAAACCCAATAAAGAGTATAGCAAAGTTTAAATATTTAAATTATATCAGAAGATTTAGAAAGTCATAGTTGTCATATGAGACTTTAACTCCCTTTCATTCTAAGGAGCAAAGGTTATTTAATTCTAAAAATATTTTTTTCAGCAAAGTATGCAGATACATAGTTAAAAAGATATTAACTGTGCTGCTATTATTGGTAGTCAAAACATAAATAATAAAAATATCCAGGGCTTCCCTGGTGGCGCAGTGGTTGAGAGTCCGCCTGCCGATGCAGGGGACACGGGTTCGTGCCCCAGTCTGGGAAGATCCCACATGCCACTGAGTGGCTGGGCCAGTGAGCCATGGCCGCTGAGCCTGCCCGTCCGGAGCCTGTGCTCCGCAACGGAAGAGGCCACAACAGTGAGAGGCCCGCATACCGCAAAAAAAAAAAAAAAATCCAAAAATTATTGCATGGTCCGATAAAAATTATAATTTAATATATAGAATGTATTTAAGGAAAAACACATAAGGTTGCTTACAACAGTAAAAAAAAAATTTAAATTAAAATCTATGGTAAAAAAGTACATTTTGAGAACTTTTTTAATTTAGTGAGTAAAACAGAGCTATTTGATATTTTTTGCACTTTTACATCGTTACTAATGAGCACTGATAATGTATTTCTATGTAATATTGCCACTTGTTCTTACTTTTGAATTATCTCTTTATATCCTTTACCTATTTTATACAATTATTAATTTATAAGAGTTACTATACATAGTTGTTAGATATTTATATTTGGAATAAATTGATGCTCAGTAAGGACTCTACTAATCTCATGTTAAAGTAATCATAAATACACGTAAAAGGAAATATAAAGTAATATCATCATAAATCAATACAACCAGAAGCTGAAAGGAATTTTGGCATTATATATAAAGACACTTTACTGAATTTTATGCAAATTTACTCAATAGCTCCTCTTTTAATAATTTATCTTAGGAAAAATCAGAAAAGTGGAATCAGGTAGTATATAACCAATGAAACTATCTTTATATAATTTTTAACATTATGGGAAATGTTTATGATAAAATGTTAACAGAAAAAGTGCAGGATGAAATAATAACTATAAAATATGAGCTCCATTCAGTAAAGAAAATGTTTTTTACAAGAAACTCTGAAAGTGAAATAGTTTCATTCATTGTCTCAATGATCTGATCATAGGTGATGTGTGTCTGCTTTTGTTAGTTTTTGGTAATTTCTATACATCCTACATATCACTTTGATGCACAACATAATAAGGTAAAATTGCAAAAATTTACTGAAAGAGATTTGGCATGTAAAAAAATACTATCCATATAACTTGAGATGCTTCTTAAATGACAACAAAAATATCTGTGACTATTAAGTCAGACTTGGCTTCACATGGCAACTTCAGAAACCTGGAGTAACATGCTAGTTCACTATTCCTAGCCACAGAGTTATTATTACCTTCTTGGGAAGGAGAAATCGAATACAATCTTGATGGTGTTACTTAATTACAAGACTTCCAGATAACTATCTGGTTATCGTTGTAGAACATGTACTGTGTGCTCAGTAAAAACCCCTGCTGCGAGCTCCATACAGTGGGAAGAAGGCTGAGTGAAAGAGCTTCTCTACAAAATGGATCTTGTCCTGGTTGAACAGCTAACTCATAGTCAGGGTTTTGGTACTATGTGAGCAGGGTCTCTTAAAGAATATTGCCTTGAATAAAGACACAGACCTACTAGAGAATGGACTTGAGGATATGGGGAGGGGGAAGGGTGAGCTGTGACAAAGCGAGAGAGAGGCATGGACATATATACACTACCAAACGTAAGGCAGATAGCTAGTGGGAAGCAGCCGCGTAGCACAGGGAGATCAGCTCGGTGCTTTGTGACCGCCTGGAGGGGTGGGATAGGGAGACGCAAGAGAGAAGAGATATGGGAACATATGTATAACTGATGCACTTTGTTATAATGCAGAAACTAACACACCATTGTAAAGCAATTACACTCTAATAAAGATTAAAAAAAAAGAATATTGCCTTAGGATGGCTCACTTCTCCAGCTTGGTACACACCACATGGGTACTGTTCAAAAGCCACGACTACCTTGCTTGTGCAGCTTAGTATCCTCAGTATTCTCTTTCCCCCAAGATGCTCTGCTAGACCCCTTTCTTCCTACTTCTGTACAATACACTTTAGGCTTAGAACCTTCAGATTTCCCACCAGCTCCTAAAAACACCCCAAATATTCCCATTATCTTCTTTTGCTTGTTCCTGCTATCAAAATCCATTAAAAAGAAATTAAACAGGGTCTGATTCAACTCCCATTTTTTCCACGTATATTTTTCAAATTCTTTCCAGCTGCATTTAATAAAGTATTTCCTTTCAGTGTGCTGCTGTTTAACTTTATTTTTATCATAGCAGTAATCACAGGGAGTTTCATACTAGGATTCAATTTAGGTAAGCACTTTTGTCACTAACTATAAGGTGCTGTAGAAAAGCTCTCTCATTAATCTTTGCATCCCTTGCAATGCCTAATCTAATGCCTTGAACACCAAAAGTGCTAAATAATGAGTTTTTGGATTTTAAGTTGAAAAAAATCTGTGTAAAAATATTCCATTCAGCCATTTTTATATTTAATTCAATAAACATCTGTTGTATCCAATTATATGTCAAACTCTTCTTTGGATATAAAAGATATAAAGATAAATAAGGAGAAAAGTTACATTTAAGGTGCTTAATGACTATGTATCATTTTGTAAGAAAGCAGAAACAACCTTCTTTACTGATTAATAGAAAAAAAATATTTCTATAATTTTAGAAGCTTTTTTGTGCAACATGGATCTTGGTTGCTAATGATAAAATTAAACTTGACCAGACTTCAGAAAGAGTCTGGAAGATCTGTCTTTGAATGGTTTATCCTGAAGTGCTCTTTGAGCTCTCTCTCCTCCAATCAGAAAAAAATACATATATGGTTCCCTGTCTTGTGAACATGTTGTTACAGAGGTCAGAAAGAAAGAAATCAATAGAATTTTGTCATCTCTAAACCAGAAGGGATTATTTCTCAGACTATCTCCCTTGTGTGTTAAGTCTCTGCATTTTATTAGATTGTATCACTTGTGACAAGCGTTATCTGTTGCACAGACACTCAGCTTAGATGTAAGCCAATGGAAAGAAAAGGAAAGGGAAACACACCATCAATTATTAAGCATCGTTTGTCGGGAATAGTGTTAGAGATTCACAAAGAAACTACAGCTCAGAAAAATAAACTAACTTAAGCATGTTCACTTATTTTATCGATAAATCATTTGACAACTATTAGTTCATGGAGAGCACCGTTTTTCAGGGATAGCTTCCTAACAGATCTTTGTCCTTCACTCTCCTCCCACTCTTCACCCCAATGTCTTACCAAATAATTACTAATGGGAACCACTGCGGCACTTGGATAGCTATTCTATATTAAAATATGTGAAAATATTTTTTTACCTTTCTCAGGTAACCTGGAAGTCCTCATCTGACCCTCCTATCATTTCCTGACTACAGGAAGACATTTTTGTGGCAGAAAAAAACTTGGCATATTCTTTTCCTACCAGCAGATCGTTTTTTTAACCATTATTCACTGTGTATCTAATATCTAGTGAGCTGCCATAAATTAACATTTATTACAGGAAGCAGATGGAAAATGGGAAAGTGTTTGATAATTCTCACCATGTGGTTTTTTTTTTTTTTTTTTTTGCGGTACGCAGGCCTCTCACTGTTGTGGCCTCTCCCGTTGCGGAGCACAGGCTCCAGACGCGCAGGCTCAGTGGCCATGGCTCACGGGCCTAGACGCTCCGCGGCATGTGGGATCTTCCCGGACCGGGGCACGGACCCGTGTCCCCTGCATCGGCAGGCAGACCTTCAACCACTGCGCCACCAGGGAAGCCCCACCATGTGGTTTTAAAGTATGACTTAATCATACTTTTGGGGTGTGAAGGATTATTTAGTTCATGACTTTCACATTCAAATGAAGAAACTGAAAATAATCATTTATTCCATTCACATTCATTCAATTATTCAACTAATAAAAATATTGATACAAATAACATTAATGGCTGGCATTTATTTATTTAGTGTTCACAGTGTGTCAGGCACTGGTCTGGGAATTTTATATGCATTAACTCATTGAAATATTTATTGAGCACCTATTAGGCGCTTGTATCCTGGGGATCAAGTGGTTAATAGAGATGATCTTCTCTTCACAGAACTGACATTTTAGTGGAACAGACAGACTGAACATGCAAGCAAAGAGTAAGATCATTTGAGTTTTTCTAAGTGTAATGGCAGAATTAAACAGGGTTATAATTTAGAGATTAACTGAGGTTGGCTATTTTAGCTAGGGTTGTCAATACAGTCCTCTCTGAGCTGCCATATAAAATGAGTCAGCCGTGTGCAAAGAGAATTGAGAGCAGACATGAGATAAATTCTGAGAGGCCAGCTCATTCATCCTCATTGTGCACAGTTATATGTTTGAGTTTTAGTCCAGATTTAATGGGGAGATATTGAAGAGTTTTAAGCAGGAGAATGAAATGATACAATTTACATTTTGAATGACCACTGTTACCGCTTTGTGGAAAATGGTCTGGGGAGAAAACAGCTTGAAATCCAAGGAGGCCTATTAGAAGGCTATGTAACGATCTGGGCTAAGGAAAACTCTGCCTTGGGCCAGGTTAAAAGTTGTGAAGAGAAAAATAAGTCATGGATTGACTATATTTTTAAACTGAATTAATGGATTTGGAAATAAAATGTGTGGAGGTGATGAGGCGGAAAAGAAATATTAAGATGACTCCTATGATTTTTGCTTGAGAAACTGAACAGTTTATGATGAAACTTACACAAATGGGTCAAGACTAGGAGAGAACCGGGTATAATGAACGGGCAATCAAGAGTTCTCTTTTGACTATATTCACTCTGAAGTTCCTTTAGTCATGCAAATAGAAAAGCCAAATAAGAGTTTAGATCTATGGGCTGGGGGCTCAGGAAAGAGTATGAAGCCTAAGCTAAAAGTTTGAAGTCATTAATGCATAGATGACACCAAGACCATGGGGTTGATGAAATCACCTAAGGAAAGAATCTAACAAAGGGGGAAAGTTGGACAGACTTTCCAAGCAGGACAGACTCCAAAGACATGACAACACTTCGAGGGCAGGCTGAATAGGTCTGAGAGAAGAGACCAAGGAGTAATCAGTGAGGAGAAAAGGCACTTCTAAGGTTAGAGTGAGGTCCTAGAATCTCTGCAGGGAGAGATCTTCAAGGAGGGAGTGGTCAATGGTAGAAGGCAGAGAAGTGACTACTAGATTTAGAAGCATGATATGTTTATCATGAAAAATGGGGCAGTTTTGGATTTGAAAACAGATTGAAATTGATTGAAAAGAGAATTGGAGTTGAGAAACTGTAGACAGAGCATACAAAAACTAATTGGAGAAATTTTGTTGTGAAAGGGAATAGAGATAGGGTCAGATACAGGGTAATAAAATGCATAGGCATGTATTACATATTTATGAATACATATACAGCATCATCGTTATTACTTATATATAACAGACTTGAACACGTTCAAGGGTTGGGATGTAATCATTTAGAAGCTGGGAGACTTGTGCTATGGGCAAGACAGAAGTTAAACGAAGTAGTATAAATAAAGTAGCACCTTCTTGAAAAGGTAACAGAGGATTTAGAAACAAGAGTATGTGTTTCAAGTTATAAAGCTAAAGAGGGAATACAAGTCAAGACTACAAGCCTCCTGATTTGTAGAAGAAAAGAACATGGGCCTTGAGATCAGTTAAAACCTTACTTACCATTTACTATCTCTGACACTCAGGAAGTTATTTGATTTCTCTTAGCTTTAGTTTCTTTACTGTAAAAAGGGGGGGGGGGTAATAATATAGACCTAGTAATGTAAAAGGAAAGGTTTTCACAACACTTCTACTCCTCTGCATATGGCTAACTTATTGATCACAATATTATTTTGAAATCAATGTCTCTAAACTACTTCATAAATTCTATAGTTCCTCTTTCCCACAGTGCCTATCCCAGCAAAGATTCAAAATTCTTAAAATGACACCAATTTGGTAAATATTATATTCCATATTCTCCCTTTTCTCCTTTTTGACCCTATTTTCTGTACAAATAACTTCACATAAAAATGACATTTTAAAATCAAATTTGCAGTTATTTTAGACAATTCTTTCCTAACTCAAAGCTCCTGGGTGACCTCTTTTTTATTCCTGTGTTTGATAGCACACAGAATTTATAATTAATAAATTAAAAAATAAAAAAGAGGTTCTGATTATGTCATGCCATTGTTTAAGCATTGAATCGATTTCTCATTAATTTCAAAGACCTTAATAATAATAATAATCCCTGAATCTTGTTATATTTGAGTATGGAACAAAAATAACGTATAACCTATACTAATTGAGGAGAATTCTCTACATAAAAGAAGATTGTTTATGAAAATAAGAGCCAGGGCTGAGGGTGGGAGTAGGAGATGGGATGACCACAAAGAACAGTAAGGAGGATAACGGAATTATTTGGGTCTTGATTTTGGTGGTGGTTATGCAATTCTATGCATTTTTCAAATCTCCCAGAACTGTGCAATAAAAAGTGTCAAACATCACAGAACTGTACAACAAAAGGGTAAAGTTTATAGTACGTAAATTACACCTCAATAAATCTGTCTATAAAAATGCCATCTGTGAAGTTTTCAGGTGGTGTGTGAATTACAAAGATGCTTTCTGAACTCCAACTTTACAGGACAGGAAAAATAGTTTCCTTGATCTCTTTTCCCCCACGTCTGCACTCTGACCTGGACTTTAAAAATTGTCCCATTCCACTAATGAGACGAGAGAGAGAAAAGATGTCCAGGGTTTCTCATACCATGTCTTGTTTCCTTATGTATCTCACTTTAATCTTCCTAGACCTGTCACAAATGCAGAACCTTTCCAAAGAGTAGATAGTCTAGGTCTCTGAAGGGTGCAAAGGACAATGGAGGGATGTGGCTGGGGGGGGGGGGGGGGAGAAATGAAAAGAAAAGTAATTTGGTTAATTATAAATTGTTTACTGAATAAATATGTTTATCTTCCCTCTCCCCGAAATAAACATTACTAAATATCATAACCAAAATTATATTAAAGGAAAAAAGAAGTATTGGCCTTTGAATACAAGCAGAATGGAAAAACAACACAGAAGATGAAAAGTAGATGCTTCTGTATAAGGCAACTATAAAGAAACTACAATTCTTCATCTAGAAAAACTATCAATTAATATGAAGGCTAAAATTAAAAGGGATCCTCCTTCCCTGGTGGCGCAGTGGGTTGAGAGTCCGCCTGCCAATGCAGGGGACACGGGTTCGTGCCCCGGTCCGGGAAGATCCCACATGCCGCTGCGCGGCTGGGCCCGTGAACCATGGCCGCTGAGCCTGCGCGTCTGGAGCCTGTGCTCCGGAGAGGCCACAACAGTGAGAGCCCGGTGTATCAAAAAAAAAAAAAAAAAAGGGGGGATCCTCAAATTTACTGCCCTTTCACCTATTGTTAGGACTCTACTACAGGATTGTCCTCCACCAAAATAAGAGATCAAAACAAGAGAGATGAAAGTGTGGGATCCTGCAGAGGCTCTAAGGAAAATAGAAGTAAAAGGACCTTCTACAAATGATGAAAGAAAAACCCCAGGAGAGATACGAGGCAATTACTAACTCTAGAAAAAAACAAGAGTTGTACAGAAAGGACACGTAAACATAAAATATCACATGCCTATGCTGAGTAGCATATTATGTAATTATAACAACAGAGGAAATAAAAACATAAAGAAATAATAAGCTTAAAAATTAAAAATATAGCAGGAAATCATAGAGTTAACAGCCCTAAGTACTGAAAGTGGTTCCTCTGTGAAACACAATTTGAGGACGACATTGAGGGGGCTGTGGACTGCTATTTTATTTCCCATCATTCTGGTACAATTTGAATTTTGAAACTGTGTACATTTATGGCATGATATATTTTTTTAATGATTAAAAAACAGTATGGGTTTATATATAAATGAAGTAACAGGAGTTTCCTAACACTTAACCACCATGCAGTGCTTGCCAATTTATTAATCTGCTTCTCCTTTGGGGAGCTCTTTAAGGCAGGGACATGTCATATTGACCTTTGGTGCCCACATGACTTGCATATAACAAACATAGCATATGCTCAGATGCTTCTCTTTGTTTTTTAAGCAAATAACATATAGAAGAATGAATGGCTTGTGGCTATTGAGAATCCACAAAATAGCGATGAATACATGAAAACAAGGCCAGTAATTGGGGCTGAGCTCAGGTGACAGAGTGACCGACTCAAATCTTCTCACTAAATTACAGCTTTTGGCGTCTCCTGGGTTGAGGATACAAGGCTTCACATCCAGATCTTTATAAATTCACAGGGGTCCACCTCTCTGTCAAAAAACAAATGCCCTCTTTATGTTTTCTCTAGAAGTGCTGACAAACTTCGGAAGTCATCCACAAATTATCTACCTTCTTTCATTTCCTCATCCAACAATCTATATTTAAGTAAAATGTGGGCGAACTGCTGCTATGTCCTGGACCTGTTGCCCTGAATAACTTATTTTCCCGCATATTATCCCCCCAAACCATATAAAAGTTAGAATTATTATTACTCTGCTGATGAGAATGCTGAAATTTGGCAAGGTGTATGTAGGGCTTGCATAGTGCCACATGTTATTAAGTGGCATATGTAGTATTTACAGTTGTTAAAAACAAGACCACAAGCCCAAAAATGGAGTCACTTATGCTAAGCCCCATGTCACCAAACCATGACTTAGTTTAATTACAGTTTTGGCTCCCCCAGAAATGGAATCTTAATCAATTGGGAATCATCTGATCAGCACTAGGTAGGTCATCTGCCCGATAGACCCCCGGCATCCACTAAAGGAAAGTGACCTTGTCATAACCAATCTGCTTTTTAGCCTAATGTATCTTCTTGTTGTTGCTTCCTTCTGCCTGTAAAAGTCTCTCATTTTGTACAGCTCCTCAGGGCTCTTTTCTATCTGCTATATTGGATGCTACCCGATTAGACTGATTTTTGCTCAAGCTCTTAAAATGTTTTAATATGTTTCAGTTTATCTTTTAACACACTTTATCTCAAAGGTCAATTTTTTTCTTCAGTCTGAAGCAAATTCTTAACGGTTATTTCCTTTTCAATAACGCATTGTGAAATGTCTAAACAGATAGAGGGAAAAATGAGTAGAAATGGATTGTATACTAGTATACACCCACCTATCCACCAATGTTGGGTAAATTTCCTTTGATGGACATTTTTAACTCCAGCAGGTGTCTCAAAAAAACTTGAGGTATGACCTTCAAAGGAACTGAAGCTCATCTCTGGTGCATCATGGTTTTTATTTCTGACTTCTACTAGCCTAAAGAAAGAAATCCTGATACAAAAATAAGCACTTAGGGTCATTGAAACCCTCCTCTTATGATTAGGCATAAAAATATGCCCATTTCAAACATACCCTGAAATAGTAACAGAATCAGCATGTAGCTCAATTCCAAGAATTCCAAGGGTGCTTTTCCACTTTCATTAAAATGCACTGCAATGAAGAAATTATGTGGATATTTAAAGCTTTACAGGGAAACTCTTTAAAATTGATAGTTATAAGTGTTTACAATACAAGTTCAAAGTGATTACACGATGATTAGCACTTGCGTTCATGTGTCTTGAGAAACCACACAATCTGATTCCAAACAGCAACCTCTCTGAAGACTTGACCTTGATGAGCCTGATGCTGATTTTGGTGGTAGGACTTTTTAAATTACGATTTTATTATCATGAAGTGACAAGCAGTGGCTTGTCGCTTTCTAGCATTTATGCATCAGGCAAGAGCAGAACACCTACCTACCAGTAGCCTAATCTCAGGGGTAACAACAATAATACCTAATATTTTTGACTATTTAGTAAATATGTGCAAGGGAATGCTATAAGCACTTTTCTTGGAATTAATTCTGTTAAATTCTGCACTTTCTTTTTTTTTTTAACAGACCCTGGTGTTCTTTAAAGGAAAACTAGGGATCAAATTCTAGCTTGTCATTCCTAACTAATGGTGACTCCTTGATTTCTGCAGTTCCCTATATGTAAGTTCTTCACTCCAGCCTCTAGATGGAGCTCAAGGCCTCTTCACCTGAAGGGATATAGAAGTTGGATATGAGTCAATGATGGTGTCTAGATAACTGAGGATGTTCTGGTATGGGCCATCATATTGCAAACGGCGCCTGCTTAGATGAATGAAAGCTGTCTTTCATCCTTTTACACTGAAATTTCTCTCTGTTTACCCTCTTTTGGCCCAACTATTAGAATCAAGCAGGATCAGGGTGAGGCCCAGAGATCTGAGCAATGAGAAAATCCAAAGGTATTATTTTTCTGTGTGCAATGTAAAAAAAGCCCTTCAATTTTAATACGGTCCAGCTTAACTAACAACATATTAGATATAACTAAAGAGACCAGTTATCCGCTCATGAAAAGCTACTATGAGATAAGGGAATAGCAGCAGGTTAACAATCCCATCTGGAAGGACAGGTAGGGGAAACACAGATCAGATAGGACTCTGTAGAAATCCTGATAGCCCTCCAACCTACTTTGGGGGTAGGAAAAAGTCCTTGGTTAGGGTTGTAATCCACCCACTGTCTGGGAGTAGACATTGTCCTTTTCCATTGTCCGTTGGGATCCCTGGACACTATTGGGAAAATTACTCATTTCCCATCATCTGATTCCTTAGCCACATCTGAAATGGGTATCAGGGAGTACACCCTCCCTGGTCGCTGATAAGCTTTTTTAGCTTGGATCCTGCTTTCAAAAGGTTAAGGGTATAGAGTAGTTTCAACCTTAAACCATCTCACTCTTTTTCAGTCCAGGCTTGTGGTTCTTTGGGCAATACACCTCTCTCAGTAACTTAGTATCTTTCTTTTTTCTTTTCTTTTCAGTGCATTTGAATCCCATCAATTCCATTTGGCAACTGTCACACACACACACAATTCTTTTGAGACCTAATTCCGATAGCTGTTATATTTATTCCACTACTTGCCTTTGATTTTCTGTTCAATTACAAATATATACTTGAGCCTGTCAGCTTTGGTGGGAAAGCCACTCCTTTAAGATCTTTGCCCTGAGCTATTCTGCCCAATTAAAAAGATCTACTGAGTGCCATAATCCTAATTGAGTCTTCAAGGTTCCATGGGGGTATGGCTCCAGTTTGAGTAGCAGATTTATTGAGACTAGAAATGAGAGCGGCATTGTAAAACAGTTTTGAGTGATCTCTTAATAGTAACATGGCTGATGAATGAAGGTGAAAGTAGACGAGCTGAAGGAAAGCCAATTCAGAGACTGTTCCCATTCATTCAATATATATGTATGGTGTATCCACTATATTCCAGTACTATTCTAGATTTTAGTAATATAGAAGTAAACAAAACAACAACAACAACAAAAAAAACAGACGATAGTTTCTGCCATCTTGGAGTACTATTTAGGTGGCCAATTTGAAAACGTCTTTCTGGCCTGGGCAGTGGCAGATACTCTAAGACCAGTGAGTTTCTTTTCCTCATTCAGGGTTCCCATTCTTAGTGAGCATCATCTCCTTCAGGCTGCTCGGTTCCTCGGTCTGATTCTCTCTCCCAAGTGTAGAATAAGATTCATTAGGATGGGGTGCTCTGGGATTCCTCTAAATTCAATGAAATTCTCCCGATAGCTCTATTTCCTCACAGTCCCTTTGACATCGCTCTAGCCTTCTCAGAATGTCAGAAGATTCCAATTTCCTCACTAATCAGAAGGGAGACCTTTGACAAAATGCCTGTCTGTGAACCCTATGAACTGTAGGTACACTTTTAGTAGGCTACTATTATTTTGATTTTTCTTTCAATCACCGTGTCTTTGGCATTTTTTTTTCCTGTGTTCTTTTTCCTTTTCAAAATAGAATGTGGTCTTTCTGGATATTCAAAATGCTCAAAGATAAATTATAATGATCCTTAAAGGAAAAGAAAAAAATTACAGGGGAGAGCAGGTGGAGAGATGGTTACAATTATACAATTTTAATATTTTCTATAAACTGATATGAAGAATCCCCTATAGAACTTACTGCAAAGTAGCAGCCTTATTTTTCTTTTTATGATACTATTAAAGCTTAAGTGTGACATGACTTTTTCCACGATTATAACTCTTAAGGAATCTTTCTAGAATCATAAGCCTTACTGATTACTACTACTGGAATATGCTACTTTCTAGGATAAAAATCTGTAACATTCTGGAACAAAATCTAGATATTTCAGTTAAATATTTTCTGGAACAAAATTTAAGGATGATACTGGCTTATTATTGGACAACTTTTACTGGTCCCTCTTCAGAAGCCCAAGATACCTATAGGATTACCTTCTCTTGAAGAAAAAAAAAAATCAATTTCTTTGACATAGAGAAAGAAGTAACCCTAGAGACCAGTGACATAGCTACTTGTAACTGAAGGCAGCTCACTGACTTAAGGAGTAGTGGATGACTAGAATATGAAAGATACACCAAGTCTGTGTGGAGAAATAGACACTGCCTTTGCGGAGGACTGGATGTCCAAAGTTTACACAGCCGTTCAGTCTGCAATAACCAAAACGGTTGACCAAGTTTGCTGATAATGTTGAGATGCAGGTCATGAAGCTTCCATCCTGCTGAGGCAAACCACAGCAGGGGCAGCCTAGTCCTAGCCCTGCCAGCAATAGCATCAGACTCTGGACTGTGGTGTGGAGGTGGATCCTGGGCAAGCAACTACAGTAGCAGGGCCCCAGTTGGGCAGATCTTCAATCGTAGGAGAGCTGGCAGATCTCTTGGTAGCCCTGTTTTCCAGTATAGCTTAAGGAGCTATTTCCAAAGACTAAATCTAGAATCAGTATTTATTTTTGAATCCTGAAAATAACTTTGTAATCCATTTAATACCCTGCAATAAATTCCTTTATGCTTTAAATAGCCAGAGCAGATTCCTTCTGGGCAAGTCATGCTGTTAATATCACCACCACTCGCATCAGAAAACATTATAAGTACTCGGAAGAATTTTATTTTCTAAAATTCCGTTTCCCTTGAACACTCAGATCGTTGACCACAGACACTGACAGCTGTTTCCTTGAAGTGAGAGGCTCATTCTATTCAGTTTCAAGAAAATGACTGCCAGATACACGCGTCTAATAACCATAATTTCCATTAGTTATTATTTGGAGTAAAAATGGTATTCTGAATAAAACAAAAAAGCAAAAAACCCAAAACAGCTGATGTAGCTCTTTATGCAAACAACCTCACAAGTGTTTTTTTTCCGGAGACACCCGTCAGCTTTCCGAAGTGCTTTACGCACACTTTCTATTCTGTCACACAGACTATTGAAAAGCTATATAGTCATGACTTGAGATTTAACTGAATTAATGCTTTTACTGCTACTGCTTCATCAAATATAACTGCCAGGACCTTTTGGTGTCTTGTTTCATGCTGAGGCACCAGTTGTTTTACCATCATTGCTCTTGTGTGATTATAATTGCACATGTCAACACAGTGAAAAGCAATTAACACCTTAATATTGTTATGAAAGTAGTTTTCATGTGTTGGACCCCCTGAAAGAATGCTGGGGACATTCAGAGTTTCACAGGCCATACTTTGAGTATGGCTAGTCTACTTCTACGTAAAGTTGAGCCCACACTCAGGACTGTGTACACATTTGGCAATTTTTGGTAGAACTCAAACAATTCCAATATTTGTTTATGATGCGTAGCTGAGGTGACTACTTTCGGTAATACCTGTATTTATTTTCAATCTTGTGATATCTGATTTTGCCCCACCAAGTGAAGGGTCACTAAAACTGTTCATTAAGCAGCCCTTAAAAGAACAAATGTGGTTAATATACAACTGGAGGAGCTTTTTCTAATACACATATTTTACATAAAAGTAGCCCCAGATTATAATTTTGACTAAAAATAATTAAACAGATTTTTGTCCTCATATGTGTTGTTTTTATTTTAAAATTACACAATAGAAATGGAACTCAAATTACCACAACTCCAATAGCAAGAAGAGGTAATAAATTAAAATAGGAAAATTGAACCAAGCATTTTTTCCCCCCCTAAAACCATGAGTCCTGCTTCACCTTAGTCATAGTTTGGCTCCCACTTGGCCATTTATCAGATGCCTAAGGGAACTCCCTCCTAAAGAGAAGGAGATTTTGGATTTTTCTTATCCCATTGATTAACATTAGAGAAAAGATATTTTAAAGAATACATTTCAAGACTACAGTGAATAGAAAAGGGAACTTTAAACTCTATGCTTACTAAATCAAGAAATCCCAGCCCAAGGAATCTAGAAATTTGTTTTCTTTTCTTTCAATCTTAGTTATGATTTTTTTGTTTTGTTTTTCTTTTCTTAGGCAGGATGAAAGAGGCCTGAAGTCCGCTATAAAAATTAGACTTTTTCCATTAACAGATTTTTTTTTTCTCTGTTTGTCATATAAGAAAACTAAGATGCTTAGATGCTAAATGACTTTCACAATCAAGATGATACCTTTAGTAAGGGTTAGGACTGTTCATAAGTTTTCAATACCTTTTCATAAAATTTATTTCTGGATCTTTAAAAATGGCTGTCTAAGGAGACAAATGAATGAATAAATAAATGAATGTGTGTACAGTCCAGTTATTTTTCGGTAGAACTTAAGCCACCAGTGTTTTGGGGTTTTTTTCCTGATGCATAGACAAACTATTTCAGGCCAAATATCATCTTTATTCCATTTCAATCTCCTGACATCTGATTTTTTTCACCCTCACTGGAAGGGTAACTCAAACTTTACTCCTCAAGTATCTATTGAAAGAGCAAATGCTGTTAATTCTCAAAGTCGAATTTAGTTTAACTAGAGGAGCAGTTACCAAAGGCTTTTTGTAATTGATGTATTTTACATAAAATCAGCCTTTCCTCCATTCATGGGCTTTTAACATAAAAGGAATTGCATTTGTATGGAGACTGCAATTTACCTGGTAATTTTTCATCACAACTGGAGTCCTTTATCTTCTGTCACCCAACACTGGAAAGCAGAGGAGGGTTTTATCCACACTACTTTAAGTAACAGAGGAGGTCCAGAGCAGCCTTTAGGAAGACGACGCTGGAAGCGTTTATGTCTTCCTTTATGTGTGTTGTCTAAACTGAAATGTTTTTCATAATAGTAGACAACCTGGTATTGTTATAAACAGATTTTAAGTTATAGACGGTGAATTATCAAAATGTAGAAACTGCACTTTAATTGTACATACTTATTCTCTAGTCAAATTTCATGCTAGAATATAATGGCAATTTAATTACTTAATCACCTATCAATAACCTTTGCCTGCTGTATACATTCTTTCCTCAACAACATTAAAAAATAAAATCAAATGTGTGTAGTTCTTTATTTTCCTTATCCTGAAAAAATGTATTGTGAGAGCTCTCAAGAATCGTAAAATGCAATGCCTACACAATAAGAAAGAAAACTAATCATTGACCCTTACATCTTTAGTTGTACAGAATGGCATTTCTGTGCTTCAGAATTACTTCATGCACTTGTTTGCTGAGCATGTGATGAGATCAACTCTCCTTAAAGCTTAGGACTTTTACAAAGAAAGAAGGTTGCCATTCTTGCATTGAAAACATTGTTTTATAGATAAGGTTAGGTAACTTTTTCAATTCTTCTTAGTACTATAATAGAAAAGCAGAAAATGGGATGTTATCAAAAAGATAATTCATCCTTTCTGCCATACCACATTCTAAATCAGTTCAATTTTATAGATACATATTTTTTCCTTCCATAATCTTTAAGATAAGCAGGAATTAATCAAGAAGATAAGAGGGAGAAGAGCAATTAAATCAGAGGTGAGAATATATGCAAATCCACGGGAGTATAAAACAACACGGTATCTTGAAACACATCTGAGTTGCCTCCGCAGGGGAGAGGGATGTGAAGGACTGTGTTCTGGAACTGCCACTTGACCCTGAAAGCTACAGAAAGATACTCGCAGATCTTCAGCAAGAAGGTGACATAATCATATATGATCCGTGTACGTGCATGCTTTTTAATTTTTCTTAAGAACATCATGGCAACTGTGTGGAAAGTGGATTTTAGAGTGATGTGATAAAGACAGAGAGCTGTTACAGCAAACTTGAGGAGTGTATAGAGATTTGAGTCAAATCAGTAGCTGTGAATCTAGAGAGGAGGGGTGGCTTTGCATGATATTTAAAGAACAGCATTTGAGTGGCATGTATTGAATGCCAGAGGAGAAAGAGGGAAATTTAGAAAGAATCCATAATTTCTCACTTGAACAACTGGGTCACATTATCGTTATCTGGGATGATCTCTAATATATGCAGAAGAAACTTTTTTTTTGGTAAAGATTATTTGTTCAATTTTGAACATGTCAAATGTGTGGAATGTTTAGAGGACATTGCCTAGCACATGGAAAGTACTAAAAATATTTGTTCAGTGAATTATGGCCATAGAGTCTAGGCTGAAATATAAATTTAAAAAAATATTGGAATAAAGAGGTTAGTGATGAGACTCTCTCAGAGTGAGTATATGAAAGAAGCAGGAAAGAGCATAAATATTCCTTAGAAAATGATAACTTTTAAGAAACAGAAGTTTCAAGATTAAGGCTGGGGATCATAGAAATTAAGAAGAGAGACTTCTGGAAGTAGTCAAAGTCACCCAGAGAACGGCAGAGCTAGGAACAGAACTCACGGATCTTGATACCTGGACTACTGTGCATTTTCCTTCACAGCAAATGACCTTTTACTTTTACCAGGATCTTAATATGTCTCTCAGAAATGTAATTTGTTCAATCATTCATTCATTTCCTTATCCAACAAACATTTATCCCAAATACCTGATACTTCTCAAGGTTGAAGTCTTAAGAATGACAAAAATTCCAGGAGCTTTTATTAGCAAATAAGCCTGACAAAACACTGGATTCATTGAAGGGTGTAAAATGAACATAAAGCTTAATGCCACTAGTGCCTTTTTTCTCTTTGTCATCAAGTAATGTTAGTTTGGAAACCTGAATCAATCCACACCCAGGACTCCTCACCTCCCATGAGAGGTTAACACAAAAAGGTCTTCTTAAGTCAAAAATATTCCTTTCATTCTATAAAAAGCTAAAGTAGGAACACCCAATACTCTTTTTGTGTGTGTGTGGTATGCGGGCCTCTCACTGTTGTGGCCTCTCCCGTTGCGGAGCACAGGCTCCAGACGCGCAGGCCCAGCAGCCATGGCTCACGGGCCCAGCTGCTCCGCGGCATGTGGGATCTTCCCGGACCGGGGCACGAACCCGTGTCCCCTGCATCGGCAGGCAGACTCTCAACCACTGCGCCACCAGGGAAGCCCCCACCCAATACTCTTTTACTTAGCTGGATGCGTCTTACACTTTGTGTCAATGTATTATTGATTTATTTCATTAGTTCATTCATTTATTCTCTCATGCAACATACCAATACTAAATATCCTGTGTGTGTCATTGATTGAGCTGTCTCTAGAATCACTCTGAGGAACTAAAGAAGGACAAGAAAATCTTGGGAGAAAGTAATACTTAGGTTTACCTTTCAGCATGAGCAAGAAGAAATCAGACTGAAGAAAGAGGCCTGCGGGGCAGGTCACAAATCTATGCAAAAAGAAAATGCCTGATGTCAAGACTGTGGAAAACTAGAGTTGAGTTTCTGTAGGTAATTGAAGGACGATAAGGTTATAAAGAAAGTTTAAAAAGAAAAACAAAACAGATCATGAACAAGCCTAAGCGCTACATGAAGGAGGTGGCACGATATCACAGATACGCACAGTGCTCTCAGGGGAGTCTGAGCCTGGAGGGACAGTTCGATTGGCACCTTAGTGCCTTCTCTGTGGCAGCTGAGGAGAGGCTGGCCCAGAGGCAGCAGAGACCGGAGGCAGAGAGAGCAGTTGGGATGGCACCTATAATTTTGTTACCTTGTCATTTAACTGGAGGGGTAAATTACTTTGAATCATCATCATAAACATCTTTTTGAGTTTTGGCAATGACATTCCAATCAATTATGATTAAAGACACGACTGTCATTCTGGGTTCTTGGGAGATTTCTCTTAATATCTTAAACTTACGTCTTTCAGAAGACACAATAAGAACAGCAGCCTAGACCTTCTCTGGCAGAGAATAAAACACACAAATGATAAAATAATAGGAAAGAGGCATTGGGTGATGGCTCCAGGGGCAGAATTAGCATATCACTCTGTTGACATCAGTATATTTTAGAGAAAGATGTCATTATGTGCTGATAGCAACATTGACAAAGTTAATTAATTCTCTTCCAAATCTAAAGAACATGTGATATTATGTAGATATTATGTAGAAAATAGATTTTGAAGGATGCCTCTTCAAATGGCGTACTATGTCATCTACCCACACTGGAGATCCAACTCTAACTGACTTGTATATTTCACTCTTACCTACTGGTTCCCTCGGGAACTGAAAGCTCATGGTTTTGCATTTGTTTCTCTCAGTATATTCCTGACGGTAAGTCACTAAGGTGTTAACCATCACATTAATACTTGCTTTGTTAAACACAGGCTAGTGACACTAACAGCTCTCTTGACTTCATCAGACCTGCCCTTTTTTTTCTAGACTTTAGACAAGCCTGACTTTGCATGAGTCTAACTTCTCAGTGTTATATTTTCACTGTCACATTTTTTCGGCATCTACGTGTCATCGTCACTTTGCGTGAGTCTATCACTTGCTCCTGATTTCTTCCTTTGGTTCTCATTACAGACAGCCTAGTTACCAAAGCCAGTTTTAATGGGCCTGCTCCTTTACAACCAGACTGCTTTAAATCAAACCAACCAGTGATTATGAGCAACTTTATTATTTTGGAGTTGCAAAAAAAAGTTTATGTCTGTAATCTTAACATATCCTTCTAATAATCCCATAAAGAAGGTATTATTATAACCTTTATATAAATAAGGAATATGTGACTCTGAGAAGTAAAGCAACTCATTTTAAGAGAGATCTGGGGGAGAGGACAGGGTTCAAATCCTCGAGCTGCTGCCTGGCTAGCTGTGAGACCCAGAGTAACTCTTTTCTTCCCTGAGATTCATTTCTTCATGTAACAGTATTGATGACTTCTAGGAATCTTGAAACTTTATAAATTCAGTAATACTAAGTCATCACTGCTTTTTCTAGAATGTTAGGTTTTATCTCTAAATATGAGTTTAGACCATATGCTGACCTTCTTTCCTTTCTCTTAAGAATATATAAGTGGACTTAAATTTTCAAAGCTATTCTTGAGGACTTAAGAGGCAAGACAGAATCAGAAACTATGATATTATACAAGAATTTTTTTCACATATTATTTTTTTTGAGGCAACTGAGGGAACTGATGATCAACTATAGGTAAATCTTCATGCCTCATATTCTTTCTTAATTCAAAACCACCAAATAACCAAATAAACAAAATTTCAATAAAAATAAAATGTTTTTCTTGCAAAATCCTATTGGTGGCTGATATTCAATTTATATAGCTGAAAATTCTGGAATTAAAGAAGGTTTAAATGGTAATTTCACATTCTGGCTGCCACATTCCTTTTGCAGGAGACAGCAGGAAATATTCTTAAAAATGCAAATGCTGGGGCCAGACTGCCTGCATTTGAAGTCTGGCTCTCACTTACTATCTGTATAAACTTGTGCATTATCAATGAGGCATGACACAGAATCCACCCATGCCTCAGTTTCCTCATCTACAAAATGGGATGATCAAAGTGTCTCATTTTAGACTGCTTTTAAGAGTTATAAGTAGCCATAAGTATTAAAATCTCAAATTTGTGTTTAACACTTACATAGCATTTTGTAGTTTCTAAGTATAGTACATATGATATCTAGATGAGACTTTAGACTTAAAGGTAATAGTCTAATGAACTGAGACTTTTGGATGCTAGGATGATGTATTCTGCATGTGAGATGGACATGAATTTGTGGGGATCATAGGGCAGACTGTAGTGGACTGAAGGGGGGTTCCCTAAAAATATGTCCGCCTCTCAGAAACAATGAATGTGACTCTATTTTTTTTTTTAAGTTTTTGTAGATTTAATCGAGTGGTGGATCTTGAGATGAAATCGTCCTGCATTATCTGGGTGGCGACTAAATCCAATGACATGCATCCTTATGAGAGGAAGGCAAAGGGAGATCTGAAATAGAGAGCAGAGAAGGCCACGTGAAGGTGGAAGCAGAGACTAGAGTTGTACAGCCACAAGCCAAGGACGCCTGGAGCCCCTAGAAACAGGCAGAAGCAAAGAAGAGCCCTCCTCTAGAAACCCCAGAGGAAGTATAGCCTTGCTGATGCTAATTTTACACTTACGGCCTCCAGAATCACCGAAGGATAAACGTCTATTATTTAAAGCCACCTAGTTGGTGGCAGTTTGTTGTGGTAGCAGTAGGAAAATAATACAGGTAATTAGAAATACGGGCCTGGAATCCAGCTGAGAAATTAGAGCTGGAGATATGACTTTAATGGTCACCACTGAAGACAGTATTCAAAGATATAATAATACTGGATAGACTTCCACAGGGAAAAAGTATGGAGAGAGAAGAGATAAGATCAAAGGATTGAGCTCTGAGGGAATACAATGTTTTAAGAAGTGAGAAAACTGAGAAAGATCCAGAAAAAGATACTGAAAATAAGTAAGAGAAAGTAGAGGAACCCAAAGAGAAAAGGACCCTTGAATCCACATGAGGAAATAACTTCAAAGAGAAAGGTTTAGCAATGGGTCAAATGCGGCTAAGTGTCAAGTAATATGATGGCTAAGAATGTAATACTGGATCTGGCAAGTAGCAGTATCAGATAACATGAATAATGATAAATTCAAATACAAAGACCCAGTTGGCTTAGGCTCAAAAGAGATTATGGATTGAGGTTATGAAATTGCAAAGATGGAGAATATACTTGGAAGTTTTCTCATGAAACAGAAGAAGAAAAATCATGCAAAAAGTTTATCCCATGTTTCACACTACTATCACACAATTTCTCTGCATCTATTTAACAGGAGATGTTCCAAATATGTCTGTATTTGCAGTAATGAAGGGAAAAAACCTCACACTTTTATATACTATTAAGAAAGAGAAAATAAAGCAAACAGATGAGACAGGAGAGAAAGCAAACAATTAGCTGTCTGGCAATGTGCAGTCTGAAGGAGATGGGGTACTGTGTACAAGCGTGAAGGTTTACAGACAGGCATGGACAGAGTCCTGGAACTGCATTTTCCTCCATGAGTTACTAGGGATGTTTATATACAACTGGAGTTTTTGACAGAAGAAATCAACTTCCAAGTTGAGTAGACACTGACAAAGTTTTCTTCAATGTGCTAATGTCATAGATGCTTAAAATGTAAATACCATTGTTTTGCTTTCTAACAATTATCATACCAACTATTGGACATGATGTAGTCCTTAAATTCAAAAACAAAAACAAAACAGAAAACTTTATTTTCAAATGGAGCCCAGCCATATTCACAAGGTAAAAGATGTGAATCAAGCTACTTAGCGTCTTTCTTAATTTGTCAAGTATAAACAATAACAGCTGTCTTGTCCCTTTGCAGGGGGTTATTATTGATACTGAAACACAGTGTCTGATTCTGAGCAGGGAAAATAGTTTTGTATGAGCTGATCTGGAGACAAATGACTTTCATTCAAATCTTACTCTTATATCTTACTACCCATAAGACTGAGATTCAGGCATACAAATTCTTCAAACTTCAGTTTCCTCATTTGAATATAAAGATAATTATATCAACCTCAAATGGTTGCTGTGAACAATCTGAATAAGGTAATGAATTCAAATTGTGTGACATATATTGTGTCATAAATAAATATTAACTGTCATCATTTAAAATTACTTTATTATTTTGACTACCGTCCTCATTCCTGCCTTCAAGTAATTCAGAGTCTAGTGGGAAAGAATTTTGTTTAAAAGCTAAGCACATAAGATGGAAAGAGTTTTGGAGGTGAACAGTGGTGACGGTTGCACCACAATATGAATTCAATGCCACTGAACTGGACACTTAAAAGGATGAAGATGCTAAATTTGATGTTATATATATTTCATAATTATAAAAAAAGTATTAAATAATTCCTAAAAAAAATAAAACTAAGCAAAGATGCAGCACAGCATAAGTACTCTAATGGAAGAAGTTCACTGTTCAAGTAGGCACTAAGCTTAACCAGCTGTATCATTTCATTAGTGCTCTATTAAACACACCCATGGCATCATATTTGGAACTGCGTTAAGTTTGTGCAAGAGCACAGAATGATTTATGGAGTGATGCTCTGCTGCTCCAACAGGACTTCATTTGCATGAAAAAAGGACAATTTGATCCTTCGGTCTGTAATTTTCAGAGAACAGCTTTCCTTGAGCATTATTCTTGGTTTGCTTTCACTTAGGAAGAAATTCGTCATTTTAGAAATATATGTTGCAATCACATGACAAGCGACAGGAGGGGAAGGTTGGAGAAAACAATTTCTGGCCTTGAGTCACTTTGTTTTTGGTAAGAAGATTAAGTTGCTGGTGGCATTTAAATACGTGTGTCTGAATAAGAGTCTCCCACACAAACTCCATTCATTCGATAAATTCCCACAGTCTGACTAAATGTTCTAAGATCTGAAAGCTTAAACCAGAGAGAGCAGTGTGTGCAGGTGGTTCAGTGATTGCCTTCATACTTGCTCGGAAGGGCACTGAATGGGCACCTTTGACCCAGAGAATCTCTCCATGGGTGGTGATAGTGTCAGAATCTCTGCTTTATTACTGTATCCCAACTAACCTTAATCCATCTTCACCTCATTCAATCCTCCATTCTTAATGCTATGTAGGACTACATTACTGGTTTATTTATAATCCTTTATATATATATATATAATATATTATATATATACTTAACATAACACACAAGGTCCTCCATCATCTGTCCTCTCATCTCCGGATAAGCTCTCCACCTCTTCATTTCTACTTACAGCCTGGTTAAAAGGAAGTGCTTGTAGCTCACCACAGACACAGTGCTGCATCAATGCCTTTGCTTTAGCTGCCATTTTCCTCCTCCTTGTCTGACTTCCTCCTGGTTAGGCAGGTGCCAACTCTTGCATGTGGCCTTTTCCTGATCTCAGGTTTAAAGTTTCTCCAGGTGCCTCTATCTGCTCTCAACGTACTCTGTTCTCACAGCTAAGTCAGTCACTCTCAACTTATAGTGAGTCACAAATACCTTTGCCTATCTGTTGAGATTTATAGAGGTTCATTCCAAAAAAATAAGCAACTTTGCATATATACCTGTTTCATCCAGCTTCAGAGTGTTCTGGGATTCTTCTCTGAATGTATTTTGGGGAATTCCCCACTCTGGATTATGAGTTCTTACGGTCAGGTACTGTGATTTGCTATCCGGTGTAACAAAGTTCTGCACCTATAATAACCCAACCGTAATATGTGCTGAAGTGAGCCAGGTTAATAAGCTAAGCAACAATGACTAACTAAGTACCTAATATACACCAGTCACTAGATGCCAAGGAGTCAGAGTCAGCATGCTTAGATACATAACTCTGTCCTTTTGCTCTACTGAGATATGTTTCATGGTAACAGCTGAATAAGAAGGTATACATGGGACAGCTTTGTGCCATGGAGTGGGAGTGGGCAGTCAAGTCCATAAGTAGGCCCTCTTCTCTTCTTCTTACATTATAGGTTCACCCTAAGCTATGTCATAAATCAGCATGATTCAATTCTTTCTTTATGTCGATGGCATTTGCATTTCTATCTTTAGCCTTCATTGCTCCTCGTAGCTCCTAATCACCTAAAATTTTCTCTTAGATGTTTGAAAGGCACCTCAAACCAGCATGGACAAAATAAAAGGCATGATCATTTCCACTAAGTCTGGTTTTCTAAAAGCTCTGCTAGTCACATGGTTGGCTATATAAAGTAGAAATCACGGTTCATTTTTGATATCTCCTTCTGTGTTTATATATCTAGATACGAATGTACATAAAACCTAACCACTTCCTATCATATAAAGTCAGTTTACTTAGAGTCAGTTTTCCTATTCTAATATTATGAGGGCTTAACACATTGCTTGGAACTGGAACCCCACAGATACATAGATAGTAAATAAATAAACAAACAAATGTACTGTCTGTGCTTTTTCCTGCGTTTTGTATTTATGCTGGTTGAATCCAGATTTGATGGTTAGGATGGGATCGCCATTTGGGCTATTTGGGAGTTGAAAGCTGTGAATAGAGGATAATGAATCAGTAATATGGAAGGATCTCGAGTTCCTGATAACTATGGAGTAACTGTAATAGACTGCTCATGTCTTCTATACTGGACTGCTTATGTAATGGAACAAGGAGTAAACCTCTACACCATTTAAGTCACTCTTACGTTGAATGTTCTACTACTCAGAACCAAGGCTAAATGTCACTAATACAAGTAACCTATTCATCCACCATGAAGCCTTCTGGACATTTCCAATTTATCTTACTTTGAATTTCTATATAATAAACATTAATAATTGCCTGAGATAAATGTTCTGGTTTCTTTAAGAAAAATTATGTTTTCTCTGAAGCTGGGTTTCCCATGAAGAGTGGACCCATCCTACTGCTCGGCTCTTGCAGCCCACAGTGCATACACCCAATGTTCTCATGTGTTTGTTCGTGGCCTCTTTTTTATTGGGAATGCAGTTCCTTGCTTCCTTTAATAATCTAACTCTTCTGGAGTACAGTACACATGTTCAACAATATTTAATGAATAAGTGAATTTATTAACAAAGAATGAATGAATATTAAATTTCGATTCTAAGTATATACCCAGGAATTCTTCTATGAAAGGAGAGATTCCTGTCAGCTTTTATACTTAGGAAAGTATCCTGGAGAATATTAAAAGCGATACGGTCCTTGAATATTGGTAAAACTTAGACTAAAGAAGCTAAGGAGGAAGGAGAAGTTCTTCCTTTATCATTCTCTTTGAAGAAAAACTGCATAAACCAAAAAACAGTGTTGGAATTGAACAGAACTTTGCTGTCATCACCGTTCCTAATGAGAACTATGCTGCACCCTACCTCTAGCTCTTGATTAATCATCGTTGATCTTTAACAATCCATCTTCATACAACTCTTTCACTCGGGGGCCACCATCCTGAATAACTGGTGCTGCTATTCGTTTACACATAACATTTCCCATGGTGCAAATATTATATAGGTAATTAATATGTATCAGACAAATCTTCAGTTTCTGTTCCTCCCCAATAACCTCTCAAGCCATTTATTAATTGAATGTAATTTATTAGCAACAGTCATTACACTCTAAATCTCAGTACAGCTTAAGTTCATTTAAATTCTTAATTTGCATTTTAAATGTAAGTTTTCTCAAACCATTTCCAAACTTAAAATAGTTGCCAAACTTTGGTATAAATAGTACAAAATATAAGTGTATTCCAGAACCTCAAACGTATAAAACAAACATCAGAATCCTTAAATGTGGCCTGGTCTCTAAATTTTAAGTAAGAAGACCTAGGTTAAAGTCAGAAGTCTGCTACTTTTTGTTGTCAGTTTGGACCAGTTACTTTAGCTCCCAGGGTCTCAGATTCTGTAAGGGATAATGGTAAATACCCCATGGTTTGATTCTTTTATCAGATTTCCCCAAGTGAATGAAATTCTTTGAAAAGCAGATCTTACGGCTTATTTTACTTAATCCTCAATTACAAGTAAGCTATTAAGTTTATACTAGGCACTCCATTTATACTGAATGAATAAATTTTCATTAGACAGATTAATTTATATAAAATAAATTAAGAAAGACTAACGATGGAACAAGATAGGTAAATAGAAAAGGAATAAGAAAATAATGGTACATCTTAGGTGTTCTCAACCATGACATCCTCAAGGCCCTTCAGTATTTATTTATTGGTCATACTTCCACTTCCAGCAGTAACACTTTCTCAATCATAGATGCCCCATGATTCCATCTTTTCTCCAGCATCATACTGGCTCTCAAAGCTGGGCATAGAGAGAGAGACAGTTTCTATTTCAGGAATCATTTTCTAAAATCATGTTTCCTGTGAGAATTCTGCCCTCCTTCTAATCTTCTAACCTTACGTGTGTACGTGTGTGTGTGTGTGTGTGTGGGTGTGTGTGTGTGTATATATATATATATGCAACATATAGAGATAATATATTAGGATCATTTAAAGTCTCAATATTAAGGTTCCCTTGAAATTTAACACAGAAAAGAAAGCAAAAATGGCCAACATTAATAGAACTTTATATATTTTTATAGAACCAGAGCTGAATTAATTGTAGGAATAAGGACATAATATTAACTTTTTGCATTGCATATAAAAAACATTGACTCAGCTTGAAATTCAATTCTTTTTGCAGAAATTATTGCCTAATAACAACAAAAAAGGAATGAATAGAAAATAGCATATCAGTGATGCTATATAGCCCAACAAACACTAATGCTTCTATGTGAGACAGTAATATTATTCTGTCTATTCAAGAATTTTCATAAGTTGCCTGTCTCCCTTGATCCTATACTTTCAAGAAATCCCAACACTCTCATGTCCTACATGATTGCTATAACATAGTTACCCCCATTATTCAACAGTTTATGAGATAAAGAGGGGAGAATTATTAGAGAAAGTATCTGTATCAAAGGTAAGCCAATTTTTAAGATTTTCTTTTAAAAATTTCTATTTCCTAAATGGAGAGATTATTTTCTTGAATCATAAGCATACAGACCCTTCTTACTGGTTTCTGCTCTGTCCTAATTCATTTCTGTCTTGGCTTCCGTTCTTTAAAAATTATTTACAGCTTGTTTCTATGGCTGCTGCTACCTCAGTTTCCTCATAAACGTTTTGCCTAATTCTTTATTATTTCTCTATCTACTTTTGTTTTCCCAACCTAATTTGACTTCTAGGATCTAACTACTTAATACTGATTTGTTAACTTCTTATGAGAATAAGATAAACAAGTCAGTCCAGAATAGGACTGGAGAAAAATGAATCAACAGTGCCACAGCAAAAATTGCACTGGACAAAGTTAAACAGTCAAGGAAGATTTCATTCAAGGCTATTGCAATAGGAGAGAGAGACTAGAACTAAGTCTACACTCCAATCTGCTGCGACAAAGGGCAGAAGGGTTTTTAAAGGCTGGAGAGAACTACCAGATAAAGCAATGGAGAAATTTTGTAGGGAGCTTAATCACTGGGATGTGTTGAACACATTGGGTTATCTCCTTATTTTGCAGATATTTTCATCTGTGATTACACCATCTGTGTTTGCTAACTGGTACCCACCAAAGTTCGACAGGATAGGGATAATATCTTCTTTGATGATGTCCAAAGGACAGCTCCCAGGTTCTTGAGAAAGACATGCCTGGTTTGTAAAACTGGCAAGAGGCTTTTGAAAAGATTTACCTATATCTCAAGGGGGCAGAGAAAGAATTTACAGTTGCAAGTATTTTAAAGAAAATTCTTAGGAAAAGGGAAGTCAGTGCCTTGAGTCAGGAAGAAGCCTAACTAAAGTTCTGTCAAACTTAGGGCAATGTTAAGACATCTGTAAACAGAAAACTGCATAAAGCAGGATTTCCCATTCTTTTGCAAGGTTTTTGCTTATTTGTTTGTTTTTGTTTTCCTTCCCAATTATTCTATTTCCTATCTCCTTTACTTAGTAGATCTTACACTTAAAAAACAAACACACGTTTAATGATGAAATATATTTTGGAAATATAATATTGCATACAAAGTTAAAGTTATTTTTGGAGGACTTCTCAGAGTCTCACGCTGATATTCATTATGACTCTTACAAAGAAGATTATATTATGCAGTGTTTACAGTGGATTGTTTTTAACAGAAATATCTTCAGGTTTAATTTTATATAGAGTCAAATATGAGAACAATTACTCTAGAATATACTGTTTTCTAAAATATGTTTCGGTAAATTACATCATTTCTCTGTCACGATAGGAGGCAAGAAATACCAGAGAAAGTAAAACAAATTTTCAAATTTCTTTTTTTGAAAACTTTATTTATTTGCTAACACATAAATTATTTGACTAAGTCATATCTGCCTTCATTTGTCATAAGTCTTGCAATAATTATTCTATATAAAATACAAAACACCAAAACTAAAAGTGTATAAATAACCAAAGAAACATCTTATTATTTTTCAATTCTTCTGCTTTTCAGAAAAATTTGATTTTACCTGTCTACATTTACAAGATTAAAAAAAAAAAAAAGATTCATAATTTATCTTATGACTCTTCAGACTTGGATCTTGGCTAGATCAACTGAACCAAAATCAACTTCTGTTTCAATAGCCAATATTAACCAAATAGTCAGAAAAGAGCCTATGCAATTTTAACTTCACTAAATGGTCTAAATAATGCGCATCTTTGTTTCACCCACACCACTGATGTACGGATATGTTGGAATTACTTGGTTCTGAAGAGCAGAGTTCTATTTACCCTCCAGATAATCATCTTCTGGAAAGACTTAACTTAAAATATAAAACAGTGTCCACAGAAAACTTGCAAAAGGACTCCCCTTCCCCAAAACAAAAGATACCAAGTTGAGCAGTTGGAACTGGCAAGAGAGACAGAGCAACACCAAGCAGCCCATTCTGGGAAGTCTCTTTGTCACTCTGGGCCTGAGATTCCCCTCCCCAATGAGAGACACCTGGAAGTTCAGCTTGGGAAATTTTTCCCTAAAGGCAGAACCACCAGGAACTAATCGAATGCCTGGAGGCACCATATTTTTTTTAAAAGATCAAAATAGCATTATAAGGGGTCTGAAAATCACTGAAACCACAACCCACAAAATTAGACTATCACCTTATGTAGAGAAAGCATGTGACGAAATCCAACACCCATTAATGGTACATTTAACAAAATCCAACACTTATTCATGGTATAAACTCTCAACAACTCAGGAATAGTGGGGAATTACCTCAACTTGATTAAATATTACCTACAAAAAACTTACAACTAACATCAAATTTAATGATGTAAGACTGAAATGCTTTCCCCCTAAGATCAAGAACCTGGCAAGGAGGTCCACTCTCACCAATCTTATTCAGTATAGCACTGAAGATCTAGCCAGAAAAAAAGAAATAAAAGGTATAAATGTGGGAAAGGAAGAAGTAAAATGGTCCTGTTTTCAGGTGACATGATTGTTTACAAGGAAAATCTTAAGGAATTTATAAAAACTTCTATAACTAATAAGCACATTCAGCAAACCACAGGATACAAGATCAGTACACAAATTTTTTTTGCGGTACGCGGGCCTCTCACTGCTGCGGCCTCTCCGGTTGCGGAGCACAGGCTACGGACGCGCAGGCTCAGCGGCCATGGCTCACGGGCCCAGCCGCTCCGCGGCATGTGGGATCTTCCCGGACCGGGGTACGAACCCGTGTCCCCTGCATTGGCAGGCGAACTCTCAACCACAGCGCCACCAGGGAAGCCCCAGTACACAAATTTTAATCACAATTCTAAATTCCAACAAACATGAAGAAACTAAAATTCAACACGGTATGATTTACAATTGATCCAGAGAAAATGAAATATATAGATGTACATTTGTTGAATATTATAAAATGCTAATGAAAGATCTAAATAATGAAGATCTAAATAAACAGAGAGAAATACTATGCTCCTGGTTTGGAAGATTCAACATAAAAAACATATCTATTCTCACCAAATTTATCTTCAGGTTAAATGCAATTCCTAACAAAAATCCCAGTAGGATTTTTTTTTATAGAAATAGACAAAATTGTTATGAAATGTATATGAAAAGGTATGGGCCTAGAATACCCAAAACAAACTCGGCAAAGAAGAATAAAGTGGGAGGTGTCACTCTATAGCGTACTGAGACTCACTGTGTAGCTACTATCTATTATAAAAACAGTGTGGAATTGGTGGGGACATGAACACATAGATCATGGAACAAAATAGAGGACACGGAAATAGAATCATATAAATATGCTGAATTGATTTTTGACAGAGGAGCAAAACCAGTTCAGTGGAAGAAGAATAGCATTTTCAAAGAATGATGCTGGAGCAATTGGACATCCATAGAGGGGATAAATGGACTTCATCTTAAACGTCATGCTTTATACAAAAGTGACCTCAAAATGGATCACAGATTTAAATGTAAAACATAAAATTAAACTTTTCTAGAAAAAAAAAAAGAGAAATCTTCAGGATTTCTATAGTTAAGCAATGGGTTGTTTGACTTGACACCAAAAGTACAATCCATAAAAGGAAAAAAAAAAGAAAAAACTGGATAATATAAAAATAATTTCTAAAAATTTCCATGAAAGTACACATGAAAAAGATGGAAGGAAAAGTTACAGAATGGTGTATAAAAGGGCAAAATAAAACATACTTATATTGAACATACTGTTCAATATCTTAACTCTGTGCATAGATACACAAATCACACATGTGGTAAAACTGTATAGCATTCAGCACCTGCATACACATACAAGTGAGTATAAGTAATACTGGGGAAAACTGATTAATGTTGGTGTACTGTATAAAGTGTATGAAGTGACACAATATCGATCATTATCAGTATCCCAGTCCTCATAGAAGAAAGGACAAAGGTTGCAAGGATTAGTAGGTGGCAGAGTCTAGATCTGAAACGAGGCATCCTGGCTACAAAACCTATTCTTAACCAGCCTACGTACCTCCCCTTACTGAAGGGAGAGATGGAAGTGTGAGGAGCCCATCTGGAAATCAGGCAGAGCTTGGATTTCTATTCTGGTCACTAATTCTCTGAATGACTTGTGCAAGTTGTCATTTCCTCTCTAGGTGGCATTTTTCACATGAAGTTAGAAATATAGCTTCTGCTATTAGGTAGACCTGAGTTTAAATTCTGTCTCTGTGATTTTGGGCAAAGTGCTCAACCTTTCTGACATCCCTTACCTCTCAAGCATATTCTCCTTAAGAAATGTTATATGTATTAGGTGAGATCACACTTGAAAAGTGTTTTGTTCATCACTTGGAACATAGAAAATATGCAATATAGTATGTTCTTTTTTTACCTCGAAGTAGAATAAAGGAATTATAAGTGAACAATTTATCTTTGAGATTTTATGATACAAATATCTATTTTTAAAAGTCGTATGTAAATCACTTCCAAGGTCCTTATCATTGCCAAGATTTTATGAAATTTATATGATGGGGATTTGTTAGTAAATGTGTCAGGGGGAGTCACTAATTACCTTCCAGTAATGTTATTTTAATTTAAAAAGCATTTAGTGAGGGTCTAATATGAGCCAGACATTGGAAAAAAGGGAAATGAGCCCATCAATCCTAGAGAAAGTTCTACTCTGGTAAAAGCAAAGTCTGCAATACAAATTCTCTCTAGAGCAGCATGCCTGGTAGAACTTTCTGTGGTGATGAAAATGTTTTATATCTGCTGTGCTGCTGATACCACAGTCTCTAGCCACATGCAGCCAGTGATTGCTTGGAATGCGGCTACTACAATAGGGCAATTGATTTTTAATTTTATGTAGTTAATCTACATTAGATAGTCACATGTGGCTGGTATCTTCTGTGGAGCAGCATAGGTCTAGGGGGAGGAAGTGTACAATAAGTGAGAAAGCTTTAAATTTAAGAAGGCAAAGCAAGAAGCAGGTGAAAAAGCAGAATAGTGAAGTCTATCTACTTTCTTTTTTTGTTGATTGCATAATGCTAAAATAAGATATGTACACCCTCACATTTTTAGATTATATTATAAAACTTTTATTTGGGGTTAAAGTACTTGCAAAGGATACACTAAATACTGGCAATTTTAAATTCAATTGTTATTTTATTTTAGAAATGAGTTGAAAGCTAAATACCAAAATAATTTGAAACCCATCAAAATTCATTTAGAGCAACCAGTAAATAAGTTCCTTTTAATAGTCTAGAATAGTATAATATTCATTTTTCTCCTAAAATGTACATTTCTACTCAAATTCTATCTCAGAATTTCATTGTAATGAATATTTTACGTTTAAAGTATTTCATCAATCAATGAATACCCCTTAGTTCTTTGCAATAATTTTTTTTTTTTTTTGTGGTATGCGGGACTCTCACTGTCGTGGCCTCTCCCGTTGCAGAGCACAGGCTCCGGACGCGCAGGCTCAGTGGCCATGGCTCACGGGCCCAGCCGCTCCGCGGCATGTGGATCCTCCCGGACCGGGGCACGAGCCCGTGTCCCCTGCATCGGCAGGCGGGCTCTCAACCACTGCGCCACCAGGGAAGCCCTTTGCAATAATTTTTGCAAAAGTAAAAATCTTTGTTGATCATATCTCTAACGCTAACACATTTTTTTAAAATTATTGATTGTACTTATCATTATCATTATGAGAATTAACAAGCTATTGATGAGATAAATGTACTCCCACATTCACTGTAGCATTATTCACAATAGCCAAGATACAGAAACAACCTAAGTGCCCATCAACGGATAAATGGATAAAGAAGATATGTGTGTGTGTGTGTGTGTGTGTGTGTATTTATATATATATTTCATTGTGTGTGTATATATATACAGATCTATATCCCTTCTATAGATATATACACACACAATGAAATATTTTTCATCTGTGAGGAAGAAGGACATGCTGTCATTTGCAACATCAGGGTGGACCTTGAGTACAGTAATGCTAAGTGAGATAAGTTAGACAGAGAAAGTAATCAAGTACTGCATGATTGCATAATATATCACCTATATATGGAATCTAAAAAGGCCAAACTCAAAACAAAACAAAACAAAAAAAAGCAGATAATAGAATGGTGGTTACCAGGGCCTGGGGGATGGGGGAAATGGGGAGGTGTTGGTCAAAGGGCACAAACTTTCAGTTATAAGACGAATGAGGTTTGAGTCTAATGTACAGCATGGTGATTACAGTTAACAGTACTGTATTAAATCCTTGAAAGTTACTGAGAAAGTAGATCTTAAATATTCTCACCACAGAAAAGAAATGGTAATTATCTGAGGTGATGGAGGTGTTAGCTAACGCTACAGTGGAAAGCATCTTGCAATGTATCAGTATCTTAAACCTACACTTTGTTCACCATAAACTTAACACAACATTATATGTCAATTATATCTCAATAAAGCTGAAGATAAAGAAAGAAACACATCGAATGTGTTAAAATCATCCAGCCAGTAAGCTAAAGGACCAAGTTGACAACAAAGTCTTTGTTCAAGGACTCTATCTCAATTGATCCAATATGCTCTGGAGGTGCCTACACGCCAAGACAATGTATTATATTAAGTTTCTGGGTAGGTGAGGGACAGGCTCTTATGCAAAGTGGAAGAAGGACAATTGTGAAAGGGGCAGTGGGGAAGGCAAGTCTCCTACAAAGGCCCTTTACTAGGCAGATCAATATTAAGAAAGAGGAAGTGAGGAAGATCTTGTAATCAACTCCTTTAAAACTGCTGATGCTATCTGTTTCCATCCTACAGATGCACCTTCTCTGTGTAGATGCCCACGGTGTGTTTCTGGAGCAGCTGGCTGTATGGTGTGACTGGAGCATAATGTATGAGGAGCAAGAACTTGTGGCCAGATTAGGACAGTATCATACACACGATGACAGTCACAGCTTCTACCCAAATTACTGACACATCCATTCATACATGTATGCATATATGCATTCAGAAGGTTTTGTGTTCAGGGACTTCCCTGGTGGTGCAGTGGATAAGACTCCGTGCTCCCAATGCATGGGGCCCGGGTTTGATCCCTGGTCCGGGAGCTAGATCCCACATGCATGCCGCAACTAAGAGTTCGCATGCCACAACTAAAGAGCCCACGTGCCACAACAAAGGAGCTGGCAAGCCACAACTAAGGAACCCACGAGCCTGCCTGCTGCAACTAAGACCAAGTGCAACCAAATAAATAAATACATCTTTTTAAACAAAGAGAGGTTTTGTGTTCACATGTGTGCCAGACACCCAGCTAAACCAGTAGTTCTTAATCTTGGAGGTGACTCAAAGTCAGAAATGGAGATTTACAAAATTCAGTTACTGAATCAGACTCTCCTAGGTTTTTATTTATATATTTTAAATTTATAAAGAAAAATTTAACATTCAGACAGGAAGAGCAAACTGTGTATAAAAGTGTAATGGGAAGACAGTTAATAGCCAATCCCAGACAAGAGGCTCTTACAAGTGAGAGGAAAGAGAAAGAGACATCATTTTAGCAAAGAGGCAGAGCAAGAATGTGAGGGTTTTATCCAAACACATGCTGTGCTCCACCTCAAGACTGATGCTTTCCACCCCATCCTGTTTTCTCTCATCCTCTTCAGGACCTCACTTATGACATGGGGAGTGGCAGAGTTGGCATAGACAGGGTTTATTTAATGAAAAGATGTAAATATGCACTTTCATAATGCTGGCGGCAGCTCGGTACAGTTCAATTGAATCCCAGCAAGATTATTCCTGCCCCAAATTGCTTTAAATACGGTTATATTTATTGTGTATTATCATATCCTAAATTACTTTTCCTATTATATCTGCCTTTGTCCTTAATCATCAGGCGCCTCATCCTAGTCACTGGCAATTTCAAGGACGATTTTCCGTTTTGTGCGTGGGTATTAAATTGAGATTCTTTTAGGGTTTGAGCTTCAGCAGATGCATGGATTCATTTATTTTTTTCATCACTCACTCATTCAATACACTCCCCTTGTGACCCTGAGCTGGGTGACGCACTGAGCTGGAAGTCGAGGAACAAAGAGAAGAGGACACGTACCCCCTGTGTAGGCAAAAACCCCTTCCACTGTAAGAAATCTGAGGCTTAAGGTGGTGTGGTGACTTTACCAAAGTTCCATAGCTCAGTGATGGCTAAATAATGATAAAATATTTTACATGTCTCTTTATGTTTTGTCTCTTTACTATATATTTATGTTAGGGCTATGCATGCCTATTCATGAGGAAGAAGACTCCTGATGACAGAGATCCATAAATATGTCCACATCTACTGGAACTATGAGTTGCCAGATTTCTATCTCAGAATGACATGCCTTTCTATTGCTCGAAAACCATGCACAGCTTTTGAAATGTATGCAGGGATGGTTTTAATTACTTGCTTCATAAGGAATCCTGTGATAATCACACCCTAACCTTCTTCAATAGGCTTTTCTTGCATTCCACCTTGCCTCCACTTGTGTTTCTGGAATTAGAAATTTCATGCATATCTGACAAGCCACGCATTGTGATGTTACATACTTCTGTAAATATTGTTCCATTTACCTAGATTCCCATACTTGCTGCATTGTCACGTGGGAAAGACCAATATTCCTTCAAACTCTCTCCAACCATCTTCTCTGAAGCTTCTCTGGAGTAACCTCTGAGAGGGTTAGGCTCTACTCTCTCGGAATACACACCGCTTTAATATTGGGGAACACCCTGCTGTCCTCTACCTACTTCAACTTTCACTATTATTTATTTCTATTTCCTGGGCTAGTCAAAGAAGAGAAATTCTCAATTTTTTTCATCTCTTTCTTAGTCATTAGTTAGTAAGCTAACATGTCATAAATAACCGCACACACATTCTCTTGTGTGTAAAATATATACGAAAATGTATAATGGAAAAAAACCCGAACAGAACAGAAGTTTATTTTTGCTCATATAAAAATACCATGGGGCTTCCCTGGTGGCGCAGTGGTTGAGAGTCCGTCTGCCAATGCAGGGGACACGGGTTCGTGCCCCGGTCTGGGGGGATCCCACATGCTGCGGAGCGGCTGGGCCCGTGAGCCATGGCCGCTGAGCCTGCGCGTCTGGAGCCTGTGCTCCGCAACGGGAGAGGCCACAGCAGTGAGAGGCCCGCGTACCGCAAAAAAAAAAAAAAAAAAAAATACCATGAAGGTGAAAAACAGTTCAGCAGGGCAGGGGTGCCCCTGACTGCAGGCTAATGGGGCACTGCCCTCTTCATCATATGGCTTTTGAGGTCAGCCTTGGACTTGTCTCCATTAAAGCCAGCTGCTGCAGATAAGGGCATGGAGGAACACGCGTGAGGATTTTAGAAACAGGTGCCACCACTGCCACTGCTCAACCTTCACAGCTAGACTTTAGCCATGAAGCCACTTCTGAACGCAGGGGAAGCAGGACTAGGTAGTCTAGTTGTGTGCCCAGAAGAATAAATGGGTTTTTGTCCAAAGCTGTCAATCTCTGTTAACAGTATAGACTTCTGTTCACCAAACATTCATTTGCATCTTTCTTCCTAAACAGAACTCTGTATCATCCTTCCTTAAAGGAGATGGCCCAACATACATCCCAGTTACCTCATCCAGCTAACTGGGGTTTCTGGGTGAAGAGCAGTCCTCTCTGTTACGTCTAAATGTGGCTTACTGTGCTCGAGATAATTAGGAACTACAAAGGAATAAGCACTCTTCACTATTCAGGCACCACAACACACACACACACACACACACACACACACACACACACACACACACA